>NC_080672.1:350599624-350909075 GCF_030247195.1 Topomyia yanbarensis | reverse complement strand
TAAAATAAAACTAAGAATTGTATTTTGTAGTAAAATTACAGTTTTGTATGTCAATTAGTATGAAATTTAAAAACATGTATAAAGTTATTGTTAGAAAAACTTTTTTATCGATAAGTTCTGCATCATACAATCACATTCAAAATATTTCTTTTCCCCTTAGGGTTTTGTTTCTAAAATATAAAAAAATTGAAAAAATGGGTTTTTTGCAATTTAAATTTTTAATACAATTCTTTGTTTTTGTGAAAAATGACACAACATTTTTTCAGTGTATATATTTTTTGTACATGAATATTCAATACCTGAATCTCGTTCTCAGAAAGTTTTGCTGTATAAAATACAGTAATCGAGCAAAAAAAAAATTAAATTAATGCACGTAGAAATATTTACGCCCTTTTGAAAAATTGCTCTTGTATCAAAATATTTTAACCCATTATAACCCAGGGGTTTCAAAAAGTGAGCCAAATGCAGTGATATCTTCAATTCCACCAAAAAATGTATCAAAGATTATGGGAAAAATCAAATCACCGCTTAAAATGGTTTTGAGAATGAAAATATCTCGCGCAAAAAATTTCGTACGCTTAAATAAAAACAACAAATTTTAAGTTGTTTGACATATTTCTTCGGATTTTGTGATAGACAACACTTCTTTTACACCTGTAGGAACGTTTTGTCACATAATGGAATTATTAGCACGAATTCCAACAATAAAATTCAATTAAATGTATTGCTTACTTTTCAGCCGCCATTTGCCCCAACTATACACGGTTCAAAAATGTAAACAAAATTATAGAAAATGGCAGTTGTCTTGTTTCACAATGAAATATGAGGTGTAATGATCCCATTAGTGCAATAATAAAGCAGTTAGATGCCAAAATTCTGCAGTAAATACGCGTTAAACGATTGATAGTTCTGCGTATGAAATTTCATACGCTAGGATATAATGGGTTAATTGTCAGAGAAAATAATGGAGATTCATAAACTGAATTGACGATGGTCATATTTTGTGGTCAGCCGGTTTCTCATGGAATCCCTCAGTAAGATTCCGATTTTAGTTTATGGCACTATCCGTTTTTGGCAACATTGCTTGCTTTAGCTTAACGCTGTCTTTGGAAAACTTTGTATTTTGTTGATGATTTTTTCGATTTAATGGATTTAGGGTAGTCCTTTTGGTTAGAGTATTCAAAGGATCAACTGTTAAGATGTTTGAAGTTTACCTGTGCAATGTATAATGCCATCCACAATGGTTTATTTGCTATTTTTAAAACTTTTTAAGTTTATGTTGTTTTTTTTAATGTATAACATTTAATTAACAAGGAACTGAAAGGTGTTAAATATTTTTCAATATTAAGAGCCATAGTATGGAATAGGGTCATATGAGAGTTTTTCAACGACTTAACCCTTTGTCTTCTACCGCGGGAGTCAGGATCTTTTGGTACTTTTTAGGAGTCTTCGGCATGTCTGTAGAAGCGTAAAGTGACTTAGTGACTTATGATGTCGGAACCGAAAGATATAAGGTAGGGTGGCTCTTGAAAAATCTGTTTTCTTATATTATCTTTTCACCTGTCAATTTTTCACAAATGCTTCTAGAGATTTTTGGAACTTTTATTGGAACACATTTTTTACAAAGCAATGAAGTTCCAATGGCTTTTGTTTGAACAGTTACAAGTGATTTTCGCACCAAAATTGGCTTTTTTTTTCAAACCTTAATATCTTCAAGGAGCGACACGAATTGTTTGATTTTTGCTGTTCCGTGAGCCGAAAAAAAGTCGATTCGAATTAAATGATATACAGGGTGTTTGGTTCATGGTTAAGAACCTCTCGAGGGATGATTGACTGTCGTATTTGTAGAAAAAAATCGTTCTACACATACCATGAAATCTCAACCGTTACTAAGTTATTGAACTTTTTGTGTTAAAAACTTAGTTGTCTTAAAATAGCTCTAACTCAAACAATATATTTTGTATTTCAAATCTTTTAGATCCATTGGATAGGTGAGAAAATTCTCAACTGAAAAATGTCCTCAAATGTTTCAGCTAATGAGGTTATGTAATCTTTTCACAGTAATTTATTTTAAATTTAACAATTTTGATCGATTTTTCGTTCACTTCGCGAAAATCTTAATAGTTAACATCACTATTTTAATAATTCAAATGTTAGTTTTGAAAGGTTGTATAATTTGTTCTTTGACATGATTCACTTATCTTGTCTTGTTTTCATGTGTTTGGATTATTGAACTTGGATATTTTATCTCATATTCACTAATACTAGCTCTTATTGAAAAAGTATGGCACTTATTGCACCTTTTCTTATTTTTATCCGAAAGCCAGGAAAACTTTGCAGAGAAAAATGTATTAATACCTTTCAGTTAAGTGAATTTAGTATTCTTTTAGAAGTTAATTAGTTTAAAGTTAGTGTTACAATTAGCATTTTCGTTATTTTCTTAAAATAGTAAATAATAAAATTCACCATTATTATCATGGAATTAATGCATCTCAGCAAGTTCTACAAATCTTCCTTTGACTCCATTCAATTATCTCTTTTAGTTTCGAAGCAAAATCATTTTTATCTTCTCGTTTCATATGCAAAAACAACGATTTCGAACCCACTTCATTTGTGATGAGGCCATCCTGTGTTAACCATTAAATTGCAGCGAAATGAAAAGCGATAGGGCTAATGTGTCAAATAACAAGTTGTAGAGAATATTAAGGGGCACCAAATGAACAATAGCGACGATAAATTTAGTTGATTAATAATTAGAATAATTACAAAAATCACCAAAAAACGCAAATTTTGAGTTATTTTACTAGTAAAAAGTCATGTAGCACACTTAACTAAAGATATGTGTACATACATCGAAAGGAAATTTTCTCTGCTTTTCAATGTAGCCCTGATAATAGCGATATAAAGCATATTTTTTTAGATTAGAGCCGTTTAAGAACTTGCAAGTCAATTACAAGAAAAGTTTAGAAGTCAAATTACAAGGAAACGAGAAGAGATAGAAATATTATGTTGAAGAACAAATTATGAATCGTCCTTAAACCCAACTTTTGCATAATAGATATTGCTATAATCATAATTCATTATTTTGAGAAAATTAACAAAAACCTAATCAAAAACACTAACTTTTAACTACTTTACAACTAAAAGGTAATTAAAACTATTATCAGAAAGATATGAGGACATCATTCAATAGAAAATTTTCTCATCTTTCCAATGGCAATAAAAGATTTAAAATACGAGGTATGCTTTTTGAGTTAGAGGTGTTTTAAGATAAACAAGTTTTTTACACAAAAAGTTCAATAACTCTGTAACGGTTGAGATTTGATGGTATGTGTAAAACGATTTTTTGCTCCAAATATGACAGTAAATCACCCCTCGAGAGATTCTTACTCATGAACCAAACACCCTGTACCTCCGTAAAATAAGGAGTATTGGAGAAGTGTGCGAAGAAGTGAGAATTCTACTAGTCTACGACTACATTTGATGCAAACTTGACAAAAATTTAATTCACTGATTTTTTTTTTAAATTAACCTCCATTTCACTTATCCTTGGATGATTAAAAATCCTTGTACCGTTTTGGAAGTCGCAAATCGAAAAAAAAACTTTAAAAATGGTGTTCCATTTTCGCCACGGTTTCAGTTTTAGCGACTGAAATAAAAAACAATTTTGCCAAAAACGGAATCCTACTGTGCTAAGAAATTTCAAAATATGTTAACAGAACTAGAAGAAGTTTTTATTACTACTTTTTCCGCGACGAACTTCCTTTCTCTTTTGTCTTTTGCTGCCAAAAAATGAAAAATAAAAAAATATTTTTATAATTTATTTTACAATTGTGTTTTTTTTTCTTGGAGAACGTGAAACGCTTTTCAGTTTATATTTTTTACATCATCGGATGACAGTTCTCAAACAATATTTTTTAAAAAGATGTATGCAGCTACTACGCTTTTTAAAGAATGGGGTCAAAGCGATATTCATAAACCGTGTACAATTGCAAAATTTCATTGGAATCACGGATAGCCTGCTGTTTGTCGTAGAATCTACCTAAATTGCCAAATGTTTCGAAAAGCAGCAAAACTACTTTGGAACCAAATCGCTTCCGGCTTTTGTTGTAGAAAACCAGTTACTGTATTAGCAATTTTGTTTCCGCTTATTGTTTATTTCTATGTTTCAGATCGTTCTCCCTCATTTAATATTTACCTACTTTTGAAAGCCTCACCTGTTAAATTGTCCAATTGTTAACAACACATTGAAACGACCCATTTCGCCGTGGCTACATTATTTTGTCGCTTAAGAATCCTTTCTCAGCCCTATTATTTTCCCACGGCGAAAGCACCCATCGAACGTACCTTTGGTAAATTATACCCGAAGACAAATTGCTCTGGCTTCCCGACACCTCGATTTTTCTAGTGCTTTGTCCTTCTCAACTTACCTATCAGCATCCCATCACGCGGCTCTTCATCCCATGTATTATTTTAGTTTCATTCAGCCCTCAGCGTCGGCCTTTGGCGCTCTGGTTTTGTTCCAGCAAACCGGTTTCATCTGTTCCGTTCAACTAACTATAGGTAGTTCTTTTTTCTTTCGTCTTATTTCACCAGAATGGCTCTGGTGTGATCCCAATTAAAAAACAACAAAAAAGCGCGGTACTCCGCGAAATGAAAGAAAGGATTTCCCGTCGTCCCCGGTCTCGTCTATTATTTTCCTGTCGTCTTCGGTAGGTAGGAAGGTACCTGTCCAAAAATTAACATGCCCCGAGCCGTTCATGAACAATAAAGAAAAGCGACCTTCGGTCTCGGCGTCTATGTTTTTTTGCTGTGCGAGACGACGGCAACAACGTGCGACCTCGGGAAAGGTTGGCTCGCGTGTGTGTTCCCCGGTAAAGAAAGGGGTAACAGTTCTTGCCTTGAGATGCTCGAAATTTAAAAATAGTTCTTATCTCGAGTCACGGTATTTGCCGTGGATGAGTCGAAGCTTGTGAGGCACAGTACATTTCGTCGGATTTTAATACCACGGAAGCTAAATTTATTTTCCCTGTTGTCATTTTCGAGCAACCCAACACATCGTACG
This sequence comes from Topomyia yanbarensis, assembly GCF_030247195.1. Taxonomy (NCBI): domain Eukaryota; kingdom Metazoa; phylum Arthropoda; class Insecta; order Diptera; family Culicidae; genus Topomyia; species Topomyia yanbarensis. Next base: position 350,904,010 of record NC_080672.1, on the reverse strand, counting down.
TCGCTAAATTAAGTTTCCGGCTCAGAAAACAAATCATCACAGCACCCAAGTGAGCTCGGATGACCTTCTTTTGTTACCGGGTGTGCAGGTAGCTACCGACGTAGGCAGTAAAGTTTCCTTCGCGACACCCGGCTTGATGACAGCATCCGATCGTTTAACCCTTTCTTGACACCGCCGCCGGTGGAATCCCATTTGCATACGGATCTTTGTTTTTTTGTTGTTGTTCTCCCGGCGATACTTTTCTTGATTCAGAGAACAATCTGTTGGTGGGCTATCGCGTAAAAATAAAACCCGTTCTACGATAGTTTTTTTTCTCTAGCTTTGTTTTGGGAACATGAAACGAATTCCGCGACTTTGGGCCTGATTCTCACGAGATGAACCGTTACTGGTAAAGGAAACATTTTCCAAAAGGGGGAAATTGTAAAATAATAATGGAAACAGAGCGGAGTCCGTGTTATGAGCAGCAGTTACTTCCGCATTTTTGTTCAAATTAAAACGCTTTCAGAGAAACCGGTTTTCCGATTTGCTACAGTCTATTGTCCCGCTCGTTGTATGAAATGCATTTGATTGCACGATTTTCTCATCACTGTAGATTTGCTCCATTTTAAACAAAATCTTCGAGCTCATTGTTGAAACATTTTACGTTTATGTTCTGCTCCATCAGCCTAACAAACAAGATAATCCACCCGAAGCCCCTGCTAATGAGCGAACCAAATTGAAAAATTATTAATGGAAAATATTTAGACAAAATGACTTCTCATCATTTTCCAATTAAGCCAAAATACATTTTCCGCCTTCATGCGACATGCCACGCCAAGCCCTGGCGATTATGGAGGCCGGGTGCGTGCAGTTACCTCACGTACCTGCCTACCTACCAGCAGACTATACTGACTGAATCCGATGGTGCCACCAACAAGACGAGAGCTCGCAGCATAAATTTTCCTTCTTGTTAGTTTTGTGCTGTCTCGAAACGACACTTGAACTGAGGAGGTATCATCTCATCCACTGCTCGTGCAAATTTTCCACCCTCTTTCAGTTTCCTCCGAGATCCGCCTTCTTCCAGTAACAGACAACTCCCTTACTACTGATAAATTCGTGGGGGGACGCAATGGTGGAAGGAGTATATTGAACAGGAAAAAGCACTGACGAAATGAAATAGAAAAAAATGAGAAAACCAATTAAAAAATATATATTAAGCTACTTAGCCGAGAGTAATATATTCTAAAATCTATTTAATATCGTTTTTATTCTTTGATGTACGTTCCGATACCAAGATTAACACTTTTGGTTATCTTCAACGGAAAACTGATCGAGAGCTGAATGGGATAAAACGGAAAAATAATGCGAAAAAAAGGCCTAATAGATTCGATTCTACGATGTTTTGGACTTCAGTCAGATTATAGAAACGCTAACGTTATCCCTGAAATTATTCTGAAATCTGTTAGACAAAATTGTTACTAGTTATTCAATTGAATAAACTCGGATACAGTTATCCATCATTTGTACCTGGTAGCAGGTATTAAAGAAAGTTTCGTTTTAAAGTATGTACTAACGAATGCTCATGTGCTGTTAACGGTTTGTTTAATTATTACGCGCGATGCAGAAATTTCGATAATTTGTAATAGGTTGTTGGTGCATACTTGATTAAACGAAAACTTGTTAAATTAGTATTTATAAGAAAATCCTGTTTAATTAATTTTAGTACAACCCTATCAGTCAATTGATAATTGATAGCACAGGAAACGGTAAGAAATGATACACTAAAGCAGGAAATCATACTCGTTAACTCTCTCGTTATATATCTCAATTTTGTTATTCTCACATATTGTGTAATTTTCTGCTTTGCTTTGTATATAAGGATTGCGCAAGAGCAAATCAATTAGTCATTATAAATTTATCACTCGAGGACGGACCTCAATAAACTTGTGTTTTACACGTTGTTTCGGAAAAATAAAGTCGTTTTTGGTTAAAATTATCCGCTCGTTGACATAGTGTCGTCTGATGATCCGTGGAAATCTCAAATCCTGGTTCAGCCGTCTTAGCAGCAAGTTCCGGAATTACACATTGGTGCCGAAACCCGGGATTTTCGGCTGCTGAATCGTCATTGCACTGCTTAAAAGGTCAGCGTGGGATCACTATCGATCAATCATCATCGTCTCGTTGGATTGAATTTGGATGCCCACGACGAACCACACATTTGAGCGGTAACCGGATTTACGGAATCCAGAGATCAAAGGAACATTTCGGAGGATTTTCGGGTCAAGAGTACGATCGGACACGTGGTAGTAGGTCAGCCAAGCGAGCACAGGTAAAGCCACTCCAACAAATCAGGTGAGTGACCATCTTTATTATTCGAATAAAAGTGGATGTCGTTTATACTACCGTTAAGTGGGAAACCCACTCGAAAAATGAAAAGTGATACGAAGAAGATTAAAAAACTTATGGTGCGTCGGAAACATATAATTGGGTCCGCGAAGCTTATCAAAGAATTCGAATTTCATCTTTGATCGCGATCTACCTCAACTTAAGTTTCATTTAGAGCAGCTGGATTCTCTCTTTGAAGATTTTAACGAGATCCAAGCTGATATCGAATGTGAACACGAGATAAGTGAAGAGCTCGCTGACGAACAAATTGAATTTGAGACGGAGTATTTCCAATTGAAGGGATCCTTGGCAAGTAAACTCGCAGCTATTGCTACCCCGTCTTCACCCACACCTGTTGCTCCACCTGCTCAAACCACGGGTATTCGTCTTCCTGAGCTCAAAATCCCAGAATTCAAAGGAGATTTTGACGAATGGATGAACTTCCATGACTTGTTTACCACTCTTATTCACATCAATGGGCAACTATCGCCAATCCAAAAGTTTCAATACTTGAAAGCAGTCTTGAAGGGAGATGCTCTCCGCTTAATACAATCGTTGGCGGTAACATCTGCAAACTATACGATTGCGTGGGATCTTCTGCAAAAGAGATACAACAATCGGAATCTGCTCGTAAAGCAACATCTGTCAGCACTCCTCTCCACCCCTTCAATCAAGCGGGAATCTTCGTCAGCACTCTCGGATTTGGCTGACACATTTGAAAAACATCTCGGTGTGCTAAATAAACTAGAAGAACCGAAAGACCACTGGAATTCTCTTCTAGTTGCACTGATCACTAACAGACTCGATCCTGTATCTCAGAAGGAGTTGGAAAATCAATTGGCTGAAGATATCCGCCCTGCGTACACTGACGTGGTAAACTTTATACAAAAACGCTCCCGAATCCTCCAGTCGTTAACACTCTCCCAGTCGTCGATCGCAAGTGGTAAGACAGAACCAAAACCATCTCGAGTAAACATTTCATCTCACCACACTACTACTGATGAAAATTCGAAGGCATGTGTAGTTTGCCACAAGGAAAATCATGGATTGGCTAATTGCGATGATTTCCTGAAACGTTCCCCGCAAATTCGCTTCAATCTTGTTAAAAAACATGGTTTATGTTTGAACTGCTTGAAACCATCACATCATTTGAAAGATTGTCCGTCTGGTTCCTGTCGAACATGCAACAAACGACACCACACTCTATTGCATTTGAATGCTTCAACAGCATTAACTGTTCAAGTAAACAAACCATCAAATTCAAATACACTTGCGCCACCCCGACAATCCTCACAATCGGCCTCGGTCTTCGAGTCGCCGTCGGCGGATGAAATGTGCATTGCCGATCAATCGCACGTCCATCGGGATATGGAATCGTCGTCGGGAGGCCAAGACAATTCGTTATCGTTCGCTCTTTCGTCGTCGGGTATACCGTCAGGGTCGGCTCAAAGTTCCACACAAGTAACAAGCTACCCAGTCGCTTCACCATTCGATCTTGGTACGAAGACAAACACCACAGTCTTCATGCTCACAGCCTACATCAGGGTTTGTGATATTGATGGAACAAAAATTCTCGCACGCGCTCTATTAGACTCAGCATCCGAGCGCAATTTCGTAACAGAGAATCTCGCTCAAAAGCTTCGCCTCAAACGAGATCACTCTGATATCACTGTGTTTGGGATTGGAAACAGCGAACAGCACGTAACACAGGCAGTCTCGATCAATGTGTCATCTCGAGTGGGTCCTTTTAATGCAGCCATCGATTTTCTCATACTGCCCAATTTGACACGAATTCTTCCTTCGACAAAAGTGGACATTTCGAAATGGGTAATTCCTAATCACCTCCCATTAGCAGACCCTAAATTCCAAATCGCTCACCACATTGATTTGATCATCGGAATTCAATGGTTCTTCTCACTGCTAGAGAATGAACAAATTTCGCTCGGGCCGCAGCTACCAATATTGCGCAAAACTGTATTTGGGTACGCTGTCGCTGGTGATCATTCTCAGCAAGATCACATTCGCACCGCCGTCTGCAATACTGCCATGACTCTCGACAAACTTTCGGCAGCAGTAAAGAAATTTTGGGAGGTTGAAAGCTTTGAGGGAGGCAAATGCATCTCGTTGGAAGAACAATATTGCGAGAATCATTTTTTGAGAACCCACTCAAGAGCCCCTGACGGTCGGTACGTGGTTCGGTTACCGATTCGTGAGGAAATGTTGTCGGAACTGGGAGAGTCGTTACCGGTCGCCCTTCGTAGATTTCATGCAATTGAGAGGAAGTTTTTGAGCAACAAACAACTACACTCGGACTATGGCCAATTTATGGCCGAGTACAAGTCGCTTGGACACATGGAAACTGTCACACCAGACCCTTCTCTACCTAACTTCTATCTTCTTCATCACGCAATCTTACGACCGGACAGCACAACTACTAAGACACGCGTCGTATTTGATGGCTCAAGTAAAACGACGAGTAAATTATCCTTGAACGATCTTTGCTACATCGGCCCCACAGTTCAACCTCCACTGATAGCCACAATTCTCAACTTTCGTTTACCTCAATACGTCATAACTGCTGACATCGAGAAGATGTACAGGCAATTTTTTTTTTATTTTTGTTTTTTTTTTAATAGCCCGCCTCTTACCCCCACACCAAAAAGCTCACAAACGGAGCCCCCTGGTAGTGGACACATCAGTTCTCAGCGTACAAAAAAAAAAGGTCAGCACAACAAAACAAAGTTACGAATCGCGGAAACGCTGAGAACAAAAAAAACATTACGAGACCGACAAAACACAAAATTTGACAAGAAGCTACGGCGAGTACCCAGCGGAAAAGAATCCTTTTAAGGGTCCCATCGTAGCTTTGCAGGAAGCTCATAATAATTTAAATTTATTTATTACTAATTGCTATAAAAAATTGTTTTTATTAAAAAAATGTTAACCAATTATAGCTAAAGGAATAAGCTCGATTGGTGGTGAACGAAGTTTAAATTAAAAATTCTCCTATTTTATTTTTTAAAATTAGTTTCAATTTTGCTTGGAAACGAGTGCGGCATGTTATTTGCTTTAAATCAGTAGGAAGCTGGTTGAATAACTTAGGTCCGATGAAAGAAATGCGTCTTTGACCAAGGTTCGTGGATACTCTGGAGTATAATAAATGATTGGCTTGTCTAGTGCTGTGAGCTCGAATGCCTGTTGTAAATTCTAGATTGTTATGAGCAATAGTATTATGCAAAGCATTGTGGATGTATATTATTGTTTGGTAGTTAGTCAACCCAAGCAAAGGTAAAATGTTATGGGCATTATTATTGTATAACAAAATAGTAGGGTACATAAATGGTTTTTTATAAATAATTTTAAGACATCTGTTTTGAAGCGTTTGTAGCTTTTTCAGATTCGAGATACTGGCACGGCCCCACACAGATACAAGGTAGTTCAGCAATGAGTGGATGTGCGCATAATAAAATTTTAGAAGTACATGCTGGGGAACAAAAGAGCATACTTTACGCATAGCCCCACAGAACGATGCAACTTTTCTCTCTATAGATGTTATATGCTCAATCCAGGAGAGTGTGGGGTCTAAGTGAAGTCCTAAATATTTGAAGCAGTTAGTTTCCTGAATTACAGACTGTCCCATTCTTGGGTCTGGATGCACGCCTATAGCTCTTCTAGATGAACGAAACAGCATATATTTAGTTTTTGATAGGTTCAAGGAAAGAAGGTTTTCGTTGAAATACGTCGTTAGTGTTTTTAAATCCGATTCAATGTCACGTACAATATCCAGGCAGTTGTTGTTCGGGTAGAACAAAGCTGTGTCATCCGCGAAAAGACGAGGAGTCCCTTTTAACCCGAGTCTACCTAGGTCATTGATATACAATAAAAATAACAGTGGCTCAATATTACTGCCTTGGGGCACTCCTATTTCTATTGGTCTATAAGAGCTACACGAGTCTCCAATAGATACGAATTGGTTCCTATACGACAGATAGCTACGAATAATATGATTTGCTACTCCCCTGATACCATAGCATTCTAACTTCTTAAGCAGGATTGAGTGATCCAGAGTATCGAATGCTTTTTTTAGGTCCAGAAAAAGGGCACCAACAATTCTTTTGCTATCAATTTGACTAATGATGGAGTCAATTAGTTCGGTCATTGCAATTAAAGTGCTGCAGCCCTGCCTGAACCCATACTGGTAGTTGTAAATTATGTTGTGTTTGTTCAAAAACTCGAGTAGTCGAGTGATGAGCAATTTCTCAAGAATTTTATTGAAAACGCACAATGTTGAAATTGGTCTATAGTTGCAAGGTTGGTTTGGATCACCAGCTTTGAAAATTAGAATTACTCGGGCTATTTTTAAACAGTCTGGGTACCTGCCGGTTTGAATTATTAAATTAAAAGCTTTGGTTAGGATGTTTGCAAAAGCGGTACAGTTACTCTTAAGAACACTAGCGGGGATCTTATCAGGACCACAACTGTTATTTTTTCGAGGTCTTTAATCAAAAGTATCACTTCGTTTATGGTTGCAGGACGCAAGAAGATTGTTTCTTGGTCATCTTGATGTACAGTTTCACGGTCATCTTGATGTACAGCAAATTGCTGTACATCAAGATGACCGTGCGCTGCAGCAAATTCTGTGGAGAATTCAACCAACCGATCCTGTGAGTACATATCAGCTTACTACTGTGACCTATGGCACAGCTTGTGCACCGTATCTCGCCACTCGTGTCCTTAACCAATTAGCTGAAGATGATGGAGAAAGGTTTCCACTAGCAGCTCGTGTCGTAAAACGGGCATTCTATGCCGACGATTGTTTAGCTGGAGACGACAATAGGGAAAAACTTATCGCAACCTGTAAACAACTTACTGAATTATTAAACTCGGGGGGCTTTGTTTTAAGAAAGTGGAATTCGAACGATCCTCTCTTATCGTCTTATCGTGCATACCGGAATCTCTGCGGGATCTGCAGGAGAATCTCGAAATTGATAAATCTTGTTCAGTTAAAACTCTCGGGCTGCTATGGCATCCGCAAGCAGACTGTTTTGGATTTAAAGTTCCTTCGTTGATTGAATCTGAACCCATCACTAAACGAATTGTGCTATCGGAGATGTCTCGTCTTTTCGATCCGATGGGTCTCGTCGGAGCCGTCATTGTCGCTGTTAAAATATTTTTGCAATCGCTTTGGCTGAACTCGTTCAGCTGGGACACAGAACTTCCTCAGGAGTTCCAAAATTGGTGGAAAGTATTCAGGGAGGAAATGCAGGTACTGACCACTTTAAAAATTGAACGCCGTGTCCTCATTGCTAAATTTAAATTCATGGAACTGCATTGTTTTTCGGATGCATCTGACAAAGCGTACGGATGCTGCATTTACGCTAAATCGGTTGATTCTAATGGAAACGTGGCAGTTAATTTGGTCATGTCAAAGTCGAAAGTATGCCCCATCTCAAAGCAATCAACCCCTCGCCTTGAACTTTGTGGTGCAGTATTAGCTGCTCAGCTCGCAGATACCGTGAAGAACTCAACTGAACTAAATTGTTCTGTCACTTTTTGGACTGATTCCAGCATTGTTCTGCACTGGTTAGCTACGTCATCATCAGCTTGGAAAGTATTTGTGTCGAATCGTGTAGCTGAGATACATCGTCTCACTCGTGGAAATGTTTGGCGTCACGTCCCTACTGAGATGAATCCAGCCGATCGAATCTCTCGCGGAGTGCTTCCATCTCAAATTATCAACGATATTCTGTGGTGGCATGGTCCCCCCTATTTACCCCAATCCCAAGAGTACTGGCCCAAAAATATTGTAAATCTCTCCCCGAGTCATTTGGAGGCTCGAGAAATCAAAAATCGAGGCACTGTTTCTCTCGTGATCCTCTCTCTGCCCTCGATGCTATCTCTAGCTGCTCGTGAGGCAAGCGCAACAAAGCTGCTTTGGTTCAGAGATTCGTTTTCTTAAACAAAATAATGCACTTGTCCGGAAGGAGTTCACATTTAAGTCTCATCTAAAAAACCTCAATCCATATTTAGACGAGGAAAGTATGCTGAGAATATATGGGCGATAACAAGATCCAAGAATTCCGTTTGACACTCGATGCCCCATAGTACTACCACCAAAACATCATTTAACTAATTTAATTGCAAAGGCTGTACACATTCGCACACTCCACTCGGGCCCCCAGTTACTGCTTTCCACCTTACGTCACAGATTTTGGCCTGTCAGAGGAAGAGACATTTCCAGAAGAATTGTCAGAGAGTGTCTAATATGTTTTCGTTGCAGACCAAAGAGCATCGACCAAATAATGGACCAACTTCCGTCAGCAAGAATAATTCCGTCGCGCGCGTTCTCTAAGTCTGGCGTGGACTATTGCGGGACGTTCTACGTTCGACCTCCTAGCCGTCGCGGAACGTCGGTCAAGATTTTCGTCGCGATCTTCGTCTGCATGGCCTCCAAAGCCGTCCACATCGAAATGGTCTACGGCTTGTCGTCCGCGTCGTTCATAAGCGTATTGAAACGTTTCGTTTCGCGTCGTGGTCGCGTTTCGGACTTGTACTGCGACAATGCGCGCACGTTTGTTGGAGCCAATCGGCAGCTTCAAGAACACAAACAACGTTTTGACGAGATTCACTCGTCCAATTCCATAACCAAAGGCTGCACTGAAAGTGGAATACAATTTCACTTCAATCCGGCTCGATCTCCTCACTGCGGAGGGCTGTGGGAGGCAGCCGTTAAAATCTTCAAGCATCATTTGTACCGGATTATGAGAGAAACGCACCTCTCCATTGATGACTTCCACACTCTCATCACGCAGATCGAGGGTATCATGAACTCGCGGCCTCTCACAGCTTTGTCATCAGATCCAGCAGAGGGCATTTCCTAGTGGGAGAGCCGATACACTCAATTGCTGAGCCCGATTTAAGCAACATACCCATTAATCGCTTAACTTCATTTCAGAATATGCAGCAGAAACTTCAACACTTCTGGAAGGTATGGTCTCGTGACTATATTGGCCAGCTACAAAACCGTCAACGATGGCCATCAGTTCGCCCCGACATCAAGGTTGGAACTCTCGTTTTATTGAAAAGGGAATCAGCACCTCCGATGCAATGGAACCTTGCCCGCATTGAGAAGGTGTTTCCAGGGCCAGACGGCCACGTTCGAGTTGTCGATGTAAGAACTACTACTGGGTGTTACCGACGGGCAATCACGGAGGTTTGCCCTTTACCAATCGAAACGGAAGCTGCACTAGCTGAACATCCTTCAACTTCGACAATCCCTACTCCGCCTACGTCATCGCAGAACACCATCGACTAAAGCTAGTTAGCGGGGAATGATTGAAAGTTCCTTTCAACGTGACCCGGCATGTTGGTGCATACTTGATTAAACGAAAACTTGTTAAATTAGTATTTATAAGAAAATCCTGTTTAATTAATTTTAGTACAACCCTATCAGTCAATTGATAATTGATAGCACAGGAAACGGTAGGAAATGATACACTAAAGCAGGAAATCATACTCGTTAACTCTCTCGTTATATATCTCAATTTTGTTATTCTCACATATTGTGTAATTTTCTGCTTTGCTTTGTATATAAGGATTGCGCAAGAGCAAATCAATTAGTCATTATAAATTTATCACTCGAGGACGGACCTCAATAAACTTGTGTTTTACACGTTGTTTCGGAAAAATAAAGTCGTTTTTGGTTAAAATTATCCGCTCGTTGACATAGTGTCGTTTGATGATCCGTGGAAATCTCAAATCCTGGTTCAGCCGTCTTAGCAGCAAGTTCCGGAATTACACAGGTATTCATAACACATTTGAAGTTTTGTAAATATGACTACAACAAATTCTCACAAAATAGCTTCTACAAAAATATTTTTTTTGATCCTGTGAAGAAAAGTGCAAGTGTATGGTGACAGGTAAATTGAGAGCTGCAGCAAGTAGGGCACGTGAACCGATATTTGCCCTCGTCTCACCGGAGAGATTCTGGTGATGAAGTAAAGAATCACAACGTAGGGGGAGTGGGCGTAGCGTATTGGTAAATCGATTGCCTTGTACGCAGCGCACATGGGTTCGAGTCCCGACCCCGCACATAGGGTTAGAAATTTTTCCTAAGAGATTTTTCTAACCCGAAGAGGCGAATGACCTTAAGGTTAAAACCTCTATAATTGAAATAAAAAAAATCACAGCGTAGGGGTAAGCGACATCATATTTAGCCTTTTCCCAAAGATCCACTACGCAAACCACCGAATCGAGACCAAAAGCGACGTAAAGCTGCACTTCTCACTGATTCAGTGATGCTGGAGTCCTTACGAACTGAGCAAGCAGCTACAGCTCAAAAAAAAAATAACAAACAGCCGCCGAAACTAGATTTTTTTACATCTGCAGTATTCCTACTCTTCAAACAACAGTAGAACTGCTGGTTTTCTATGCTTGTAGATCGTTTTGTTTAACCTAGAATAAAGTGACCTATCGTACTTCCACGTACGTATTTTAAAAACGACGAAAAAAGTACCTTCGCCTTAATAGATTTAGCTTGGAAAATATTTAGCCAAGCATAAAATAATTATTGCCAAAACGTTGCTAGATGTATAACCTTTCCAACGAGTGCTTGTTTGTCTAAATCGGTGCAAAAATACCATAGCTCAAGTTCGCCAAAGAAAACTGACCTACATGACCCCACTCCACTCTATGAATTATAAAAATATGTCAAAAGATATTGTTAGGAAAACTTTTTTAATGAAAGCTTCTCCATGATCCAAATACACTGAAAAAGTTTATTTTTCGTCTTTAAAATGATAAACATTAGATTGTTGACAATTTATGACGAGGAAACGTAAATAGCTTTTAAAAAGTGCATAATTACATGAATTAATTGTTTTTGTTGGAGCATAACTCTAAATTTCTCGAAAACTATCGCATTTTGGAAGATTTTTCTTAAATTCATTTTGATTTTATGGCTCAAGTTACCTCAAGGCTTGATAGTGTGCGTAAGAAAAATTGTGTTCAGCTTTGCCACCAGATTATCCATTTAAACCTTTCCAAAACTCTAAAAGAAGAATATCAATCGATTTAATAGATCATCACGATTCAATTCATGCAAAATACCTACTGGACAAACTATCGGCTTAGCTGAATGGTGCTTTTGAAAAAGTAGCTGTGGTTTTTTCATTGCGCTGTTGTGTTGCGTTGCGTACCCCAGTACGGTGTGGTAGTGTGACCAAAAATCACTGCCACTTTTTCAAAAGCACCATTTAGCGAAACCAATAGTTTTTCCAGCAGCTATTTTGTATGTTTTGAATCGTTGTGATCTAATAATTCGGCTGATATTCTTCTTTTAGAGTTTTGAAAAGGTTTAAATGGATAATCCGGTGGCAAAGCTGAACACAATTTTTCCTACCCATATTACTTAGCGTTCAAAACTAACACATGCTCAAAAAAGGTAACTTGAACCTTAAATGATACTTACTGAATTATATCTGTAATAAAATTATAGTTTTGTATGTCAATTAGTATGAAATTTAAAAACATGGATAATGTTATTGAGGAACTCCACGAAGATCCTTCCGAAAATCTCTAAAATCGTGACCGACCATCGTAGATTCCGATAAAACTTTACAGGTTTAACCGGCATGGAAGACTAAACATTTTCCACAGTCAATAAGATTATTTTCACTCAAGCGCAATTTTTTAAAAGGGCGTAGACGGGCAATAATTTAAAAAAAAATTGTTCGATTGCACCATTTTATACAGTAAAACTATCTTAGAACAAGTTACAAGGAATGAATACTTCTGCACTGTCATTTTTCACAAAAACAAAAATTCATGATAAAATTTCAAATTGCAAAGAAACCATTTTTTCTAATTTTTTTTTATATTTTGTCAACAAAAACCTAAAGACAAAAGATACATTTTTAATGTGATTTCATGATGGAGAAATTATCAACAAAAAGTTTTTCTAACAATAACTTTATACATGTTTTTAAATTTCATACTAATTGGCATACAAAACTGTAATTTTATTACAGAATATAATTCTAAATATAATTTTAAATCAAAATGCATTTAACAAATATCTTGCAAAATACAATAGTTTTCGAGATATTTGGAATATTGCTCCAACAAGAACAATTAATTTATGTAATTAAGTCCTTTTTAAAAGTTATTCGCGTTACCCCATCATAAATTGTCAAAAGTCTAATGTTTATCGTTTTACAGACATAACAGAAGCTTTTTCAGTGTATTTGAATCATGGAGAAGCTTTAAATAAAAAAGTTTTCCTCACAACAACTTTTGAAAAAATTTCATAATTCATACTATTTGCAGTCAAAAGTAGAATTTTATTTTTGAATATGATTCCAAACGCCATTTTAAATCGAAATTCTCATAACAAAATTTTAATGAAATGTTGTAGTTCTCGAGATATTTTAAATTTAGTTTTAACAACTCAATTATTTTATTTTATTACAACCTTTTCAGAAGTTACTCGCATTTCTCCATCAACAGAAACTAGTTTTTCGTAAGGCCCATAACATTTCCTGTAACTTTCCCATTGACATCAAGGCGATATTCAATCAAAGTATTATTCAACCATAGGAAGATTAAACTATATAGTTGAATTATATTTTGGTTGTTTTCATGTAGCTTTCAAATGGTTTACAATACCGCCTTAACGTCAATGGGAAAGTTACAGGAAATGTTATGGGCCTTACGAAAAACCAATCGCTGTTGATGGAGAAACGCGAGTAACTTCTGAAAAGGTCGTAATAAAACAAAATACACTCAGGTTTTTTTTTACGCGGGGGATACGAGCCGCGTAAATGAAAACCGCGTAAATGAAAACCGCGTAAATTTCAAAATCCGCGTAAATGAAAACCGCGTAAATTTCAAAATCCGCGTAAATGAAAATCGCGTAAATTTCAAAATCCGCGTTAAAAAAAACCGCGTAAAAAATACCGCACAAAAAAAACCGCGTGAAAAAAAACTTGAGTGTAATAGGGTTGTTAAAACAAAATTTAAAATGTCTCGAGAACTACTACATTTCAGAAAACTTGTGTTATAAGAATTTCGATTTAAAATGGCGTTCACAATCATATTCAAAAATAAAATTCTACTTTTGACTGCAAATAGCATGAATTATGAAAAATTGTCAAAAGTTGTTGTTAGGAAAACTTTTCATTTTAAGCTTCTCCATGATTCAAATACACTGAAAAAAGCTTCTGTTATGTCTGTAAAACGATAAACATTAAACTTTTGACAATTTATGATGGGGTAACGCGAATAACTTTTAAAAAGGAAATAATTACATAAATTAATTGTTCTTGTTGGAGCAAAATTCCAAATATCTCGAAAACTATCGCATTTTGGAAGATATTTGTTAAATGCATTTTGATTTAAAATGATACTTATAATTATATTCTGTAATAAAATTACAGTTTTGTATGTCAATTAGCATAAAATTTAAAAACATGTATAAAGTTATTGTTGGAAAAACTTTTTTGGTGATAATTTCTCCATCATGAAATTACATTCAAAATGTTTCTTTTCTCTGTTGACAAAATATAAAAAAAATTAAAAAAATAGGTTTTTTTGCAATTTTTTTGTTTTTGTGAAAAATAACACAACATTTTTTTCAGTGTATATTTTGTTCGTGCAGAAGTATTCATTCCTTGTAACTCGTTCTCCGATAGTTTTACTGTATAAAATAGTGCAATCGAACAAAAAAAAATAAAATTATTGCCCGTAGAAACGTCTACGCCTTTTTGAAAAATTGCCCTTGTATTAGAATACTGCAATTACCAGAGAAAATCATGGAGATTCATAAAACGAACACAAATGTAAAGTTTCGTTCGAATTTACGATGGTCATATTTTGCGATCTGTTGGTTTCTCATGGAATCCCTCTATTGTTAATTAATTTTTTTTATTTTAATTTATTTTATTGTTTTATTCCTATTATTCATTTCATTCATTTTATTCATTTTATTCATTTCATTTGTCATTCATTTTAGTAGTTTCATATTTTTTTACAATTCATAAATTTTATTCAGTTTCTTCATTTTATTAATTTTATTAATTCTCTTCAGTCATACTTTTCATTCATTTCCAATTTATTAGTTTGAAACACTTTAATTTATTTTATTAATTTTATGACTTAATTTTTACTTTTTTACGTTTTAACGACATTCAATTAGCTAGAAATTACTGGGTAGGGAAAGGTATGAAACTTAGAGCCATAGTACTCAAGTGAGAGCAAGGATGTGAAGTTCACAGATCGGAAAACTAGAAGTGGCAGGGTCATTAGAACAGGCTTAATATCGTACTAGTTTTAGAGTTTAATGAGGGTCGAGCTTAGGCAGAATAACTACGAATCACCCGAGTTCACTAACATGTGTCCTGATAAAGGTAGACGTATCTATCTTTACCGTGACAACCGGAAAAAATTAAGCCACGCAAGATCACCACTGAAAACCTGTCGATGATTAGAATCAATCTCAATGATGATTGCTGCTGTTCATCTCTGTTTGCCTCTCACTTGAGTACTATGTTGTTAAATTGTTGGAAACCATCTTTGCGTGTGAAGAACACAAAACCTATAACTAAATTAGCTATGGAATTTGCGTTTGGACTTGTTTTCTTTGATTTCTTCATATTTTTGCTTAATCATTTTTTGCCTTTCTCATATAGAAAGGTTATGCAATCACTCTGAAAAACATCAACCTAATCCCGGCCCGGAGGGCCGAGTGTCATATCCCATTCGACTCAGTTCGTCGAGATCGGAAAAAAGTCTGTATGTGTGTGTGTATGTATGTATGTGTGTGTGTATGTGTGTATGTGTGTGTGTATGTATGTGCGTATGTGTCAAATAATGTCACTCATTTTTCTCAGAGATGGCTGGACCGATTTGCCCAAACTTAGTCTCAAATGAAAGGTGCAACCTTCCCATCGGCTGCTATTGAATTTTGGATCGATCGGAATACTGGTTCCGGAATTACGGGTTTCAGAGTGCGGCCACACAGAAATTTCTCATATAAACTATAGGAAAAATTAAAAATAGAATTTTTATTTTTGATGTTAAATGTGTTCAAGGTGCATGAAACGTCGAGATTTGATGCAAACTCGAAAAAAAATTTGACGACTATTCACTTTTTTGGATTTTGGCACATTTTTGCCTTTCTCATATAGAAAGGTTATGCAATCACTCTGAAAAACGTCAACCTAATCCCGGCCAAAATTTTTTTCGACTCTCATAAGGTTTCTGGATTTTAACAGGGGCGTAGTTGATTGTTTACGGAGAGGGGTTACACCCCCCCCCTCTACTGTTCACTTCCCTCCTTTAAAAATCTCTTTAAATCACCCCTCAGACCACCACCCCATCCAGCCCTCATACCCCTCCCTTTCAACCCCATCATCTTTAAACCACCACTATATCACAAAGCATACCAATTTAAGCTCGGGAGTCGTTCGTTCATGGGACTTTCGCCCTCCTCACATACCCACCCCCGCATGACAAAATGAGTTAGCAAGCAGATAACATTGATCTAATGCTGATTAGGCTAATGGAGTATTATATTTTTTTATTTCAAGTGTTTCACCGTCAACTCAAGTTCGTGGCTGGCATGCCATTGTGTATAAGTGCAAAGTGTACTAAGAATGTAATGGACATTTCCACAATTATGTTGAACATAAAAAGCCTCCGTGCCATAGTTTAGAGAAATGAGAAAGGCACAATTGCACCGCTAGGTGGATTAAAACAGGTTTTTTAAATTTATTTGGTTTATCGATTTTCTATGATTTATTCAGTTTATTCGAGGTATTATTCGTGCATGACTCAAAACTGAGCACAAATTAGGTGCCAGCATCGCGTGAGTTCTTCAAACTAAAGAATGATCCAACAGTTACATGTGTAAGAAATGTCTCATCTCACTGTTAGGTGGATTAGATCTGTTTTTATTTTTTATCAATAAAAAACTAAAGAGAAAGGAAATATTGGAACTGCAAGAAAAAATCCCTTTAAAAAAATCTCTAGCATTATGTTGGGACTCGAACCCAGGTGAGCTGCGTACAAATCAATCGATTTACCAACGCCCGCCTAATTATAATTTTATCATAAAATATGATTCTAAATGTGATTTCAAATCAAAATTTATTTAATTTAACGCTTTCGAAATGTGATGGTTTTCGAGATATTTAAAGTTTTGTTTCAACAAAAACCATTAATTCGTGAAAATGTTTTTAGAATCAATTCGCGTTATATTTTGTCTTTTTGTGAAAAATGACACAACTTTTTTCAGTGTATATTTTTTCGTGCAGAAGTAACTCTTCCCCATATAGTTTTCCCGTATAAGATACGTAAATTGAATGTTTTGCCTTTCTCAATAGAAAGGTATTGCAATTGCTCTGAAAACCGACTTTTTAACGGAGGCCCGGAGGGCCGAGTGACATATACCATTCGATTCAGTTCGTCGAGTTCGGCAAATGTCTGTGTGTGTGTATGTATGTATGTGTGTATGTATGTATGTGTGTGTGTATGTGTGTGTGTATGTGACCAAAAATGTCACTCATTTTTCTCAGAGATGGCTGAACCGATTTTGACAAACTTAGTCTCAAATGAAAGGTGCAACGTTCTCATAGGCTGCTATTGAATTTCTAATGGATCCGACTTCCGGTTCCGGAATTACAGGGTGATAAGTACGAACACGCAGAAAATGTCGATTTTAATAAATTCTGCAATGAATGTATAAAGGTGAAAATTTTTCCAAAATATGACCACAACTGCTTCGATTTGTAGTATTAGGTCACTAACATCCATTCAAAGTCTATTTGGCCACATTGGCCACCATCCTCGGTTCCGGAAGCCCCGGCGGAAGTATCTAAATTCAGAATAACAGTCACATCGGTTTCTCGGAGATGGCTAGACCGATTCGACTAAACTTGGCCTCAAATGAAAGGTATTGCGTCCCCGTAAATGACTATTTAATTTCATCCCGATCCGACTTCCGGTTCCGGAGTTACAGGTTGTGGCGTGCGATCACATAGCAAATTGTGATTCAAACCGATACTCCGATGAAAGCAAAAAAGGTAAAAATTTCGCTACAATGTCTCTCAAACAACTTAAGTTTGCTGTTCTAGGTCACCGACGGCCAACCAAACTTTCGTTGACTACATTGACCACCATAGACGGTTCCGGAAGTGCCCGGGAAAAGCGGCCATCTTTCAAAATTTACGAACTCACATCAGTTTCCCGGAAATGGTTAGGCCGATTTTCACAAACTTAGTCCCAAATGATAGCTATAATATCCCCACAGATGTCTATAAAATTTCGTACGGATCGCTTATATGGGTCCGGAAATATAGACTAAACCGTCCGGTCACATATGAAATTCCCATAAAAGCCGGAACTCAAATTTTTTTTCAAAGGGGGGACCCCATGAAATTTCAGAAATCGAATTCGTATTTTTGATGCCAAACATCTTTAAAATGCATGAAACGTCGAGATTTTATGTTATCTCGAAAAATTTTTTTTTATGAAAATCGACTTTTTGGGACTTTGCCGATTTTGCACCTTTTTTCAGTTCAATATTACCGTGGCTGTTTTTTCTTTTTCAAAATTTTAGAACTCGAATAATGATTTATTTTCCTGTATATAGTTGTCATGTGATGTATAATAATAAAATGTAATATATGCATTTAAAAGCTTTTAATGAATATAAACAACGCACACATTCTCGTGATTCATGATTGAGAAAGGCACAATTGCACCGCTAGGTGGATTAAAATAGGTTTTGCCTTTCTCATATAAATAAAGGCTATGCAATCACTGTAAAAATCGACTTTTTAACCGAGGCCCGGAGGGCCGAGTGTCATACACCATTCGATTCAGTTCGTCGAGATCGGCAAATGTCTGTGTGTGTGTATGTATGTGTGTGTATGTGTGTGTGTATGTGTGTGTGTGTCATTTAAACTCACACAATTTTCTCAGAGATGGCTGAACCGATTTTCGCAAACTTAGTTTCATCTGAAAGGTATAACGCTCCCATAAGCTGCTATTGAATTTTTAGTTGATCCGACTTCCGGTTCCGGAGTTACGGGTTGAAGAGTGCGGTCACACAGCAAATTCCCATATAAACTGGTACCACCATGATGTTCAAATGATGTAAAACATATTAAAATTGATGTAACATTACTCTAGTTTGCGGGTCTGGATCACTAATGATCAATCAAAGTAGCTTTGACCACATTGGCCACCTATGACGGTTCATGACGCCCCCGGGGAACCCGCCAAGTTCCTAAGCTAATATCACACCCATTCCCCAACGAATTCTCTACCGATTTTTACAAACTTGATTTCAAATGAAAGATACAGTAATACCATTGACTGCTGCTGAATTTCATTCGGTTCTGACTCTTGCTTCCGGAGTTACAGGGGTGTTAGTAAGGATACACTGGAATTTCCCATAAAAATCGGTACAATCGTAATACCTCAGAGGCTAAAAACTATTGAAATGGTCACCAAATAACTTCTAATCGCAGATCTAGATCACTGATTGCCAATCAAACATTCTTTGAATATATTGTCCACTATCGACGATTCCGGAAGTCCGGAATTCCGGGCATATTCCACAATTAAAGTCACATCGGTTCATCGGTGATGACTGAACCGATTTTCTCAAACCAAGTCTCAAATGGAAGGCAAAATATGCATTTGAGTATTGCGTAGCCACCCCTTCCCCCCCTCCCCACCTTGCCCTTACACCTCCCTCCTTCATCACTCCCCTCTTCTTGGATCACCCTCACGCCCAGATTTCCTTCATCCACCCCGTATACCGAAATAAGATGAAGGATTTCTGACGCATCCTCCACACCCACTCTACTAAACCCCCATTCCCTACACGTTCAAACGCATTCCACCAACCTTTGCAAATTATAATCACATGAAGATAACATTGAACTCATGCTTATTAAGCTAATTAAATATTATTCTTTTGCCTTTCTTATATAGAAAGGTTATGCAATTGCTCCAAAAACCGACTTTCTAACCGAGGCCCGGAGGGCCGAGTCTCATATAACATTCGACTCAGTTCGCCGAGATCGCAAAATATCTGTGTGTATGTATGTGTGTATGTATATGTGTATGTATGTATGTATGTATGTATGTATGTATGTATGTATGTATGTATGTATGTATGTATGTATGTATGTATGTATGTATGTATGTATGTATGTATGTATGTATGTATGTATGTATGTATGTATGTATGTATGTATGTATGTATGTATGTATGTATGTGTGTATGTGCGGATTTGTTAACAAAATGTCCACATCGGTTTCTTGGAGATGGCTGAACCGATTTTTACAAACTAAGATTCAAATGAAAGGTATAATATTCTCATAGGTTGCTATTGAATTTCATTTTTAACCGAAATCTTGTTCCGGATTACGAGTTGAAGAGTATGGTTACAAAACAAAATTTGTTGATTTGTCCACATCGGTTTCTCGGAATTTTCTGAACCGATTTGGCAAACTTGATTTTAAATGAAGCTCGCTCGGTCCATCAGCTGCTGTTGAATTTTGTGTGGATCCGAGTTCTGGTTCCTGAATTACAGGGTGATACGTACGATCACGCAGCAAATCTCGATTCTAACGAATTCTGCGATGAATGTAAAAAGGTGAATTTTTTTTCCAAAATGTAAACACAACTGTTGAATTTGTAGATCTAGGTCACCAACAGTCATTCAAAGTCTCTTTGGCCACACTGGCCACCATTGACGGATCCGGAAGCATCCAAA
This sequence comes from Topomyia yanbarensis, assembly GCF_030247195.1. Taxonomy (NCBI): domain Eukaryota; kingdom Metazoa; phylum Arthropoda; class Insecta; order Diptera; family Culicidae; genus Topomyia; species Topomyia yanbarensis. The sequence goes on along the minus strand of NC_080672.1, from coordinate 350,883,857 downwards.
TTCAGAATAACGGTTATATTGGTTTCTCGAAAATGGATAGACCAATTTGATCAACTTAGTCTCAAATGAAAGGTGTTGCGTCCCCGGAAACTGATATTAAATTCCATCTTCATCCGACTTCCGGCTCCGGAGTTACGGGTTGTGGAGTGCGATCACATAGAAAACTCCGATTCAAACCGATACCGCGATGAATGCAAAAAGGTGCTCTTTTATATACTTACCAAGTGTAATAAGAATGAAAGACATTTCCATAATGTACGAACCAGCTATTAAATCATAGTTTGGAGAAATGAGAAAGGCACAATTGCACCTCTAGGTGGATTAAAACAGGTTTTTTTTTTTCTAAAAATCGACTTTTTGGGACTTTGCCGATTTCGCACCTTTTTGCCTTTCTCAATAGAAAGGTATTGCAATTGCTCTGAAAACCGACTTTTTAACGGAGGCCCGGAGGGCCGAGTGACATATACCATTCGATTCAGTTCGTCGAGATCGGCAAATGTCTGTGTGTGTATGTATGTGTGTGTGTGTATGCGTGTGTGTCATTTAAACTCACACAATTTTCTCAGAGATGGCTGAACCGATTTCCGCAAACTTAGTTTCATCTGAAAGGTATAACGCTCCCATAAGCTGCTATTGAATTTTTAGTTGATCCGACTTCCGGTTCCGGAGTTACGGGTTGAAGAGTGCGGTCACACAGCAAATTCCCATATAAACTGGTACCACCATGATGTTCAAATGATGTAAAACATATTAAAATTGATGTAACATTACTCTAGTTTGCGGGTCTGGATCACTAATGATCAATCAAAGCAGCTTTGACCACATTGGCCACCTATGACGGTTCATGACGCCCCCGGGGAACCCGCCAAGTTCCTAAGCTAATATCACACCCATTCCCCAACGAATTCTCTACCGATATTTACAAACTGGATTTCAAATGAAAGATACAGTAATGCCATTGACTGCTGCTGAATTTCATTCGGTTCTGACTCTTGCTTCCGGAGTTACAGGGGTGTTAGTAAGGGTACACTGGAATTTCCCATATAAATCGGCACAATCGTAATACCTCAGAGGCTAAAAACTATTGAAATGGTCACCAAATTACTTCTAATCGCAGATCTAGAACACTGATTGTCAATCAAACATTCTTTGAATATATTGTCCACTATCGACGATTCCGGAAGTCCGGAATTCCGGGCATATTCCACAATTAAAGTCACATAGGTTCTTCGGTGATGACTGAACCGAAATTCTCAAACCAAGTCTCAAATGGAAGGCAAAATATGCAGTTGAGTATTGCGTCACTGCCTCTCCCCCCCTCGCCTTGCCCTTACACCTCCCTCCTTCATCACTCCCCTCTCCTTGGACCACCCTCACGCCCGCATTTCCTTCATCCACCCCGTATACCGAAATAAGATGAAGGATTTCTGACGCATCCTCCACTCCCACTCTACTAACCCCCCTTCCCCTCAGCTTTCAAACCCATTCCACCAACATTTCAAAATATAATGACATGAAGATAAAATTGAACTCATGCTGATTACGCTAATTAAATATTATTCTTTTGCCTTTCTCATATAGAAAGGTTATGCAATTGCTCCAAAAACCGACTTTCTAACCGAGGCCCGGAGGGCCGAGTCTCATATAACATTCGACACAGTTCGCCGAGATCGCAAAATATCTGTGTGTATGTATGTGTGTATGTATGTATGTATGTATGTATATATGTATGTATGTATGTATGTATGTATGTATGTATGTATGTATGTATGTATGTATGTATGTATGTATGTATGTATGTATGTATGTATGTATGTATGTATGTATGTATGTATGTATGTATGTATGTATGTATGTATGTATGTATGTATGTATGTATGTATGTATGTATGTATGTATGTATGTATGTATGTATGTATGTAAATGTGAGGAAAAATGTACAAAAACCCCATTGTCAGGGAACGGGTTTGGGCTGCCATCACCCGACCCGCTAAAAACCACTGCTCTTGCCCAGAACCTGATTCCTCCCCGGCACTACCTTACGGCATTACTTCGGGGAGGGGTTTTTATGTGCATAGCACGCACTCTAATTCAACTACTTACTAGTTCGTTTCTTCCGTAGGGTGACAGCCCCACTCCTCTACACACCACCAATTCTCTACCATCCACACAGACTGGCAAGCTCTGCATGGCAGTCGGAAAGCTGGCTGTGAGTCGAGGCTTAGTACTCCTCCCCTACGAGTACAGTCTGAGCGGCAAACTTCTGACTGTCTAATTCACCGAGCCCTGCGGCTCGCTTGTGCCGATTAGCACCGCAACTCCCTTCTCGCACCATTCAACGCCGTTTACTCTTTGAGCACCCGACTTGTTCGCGAACTACTCGGTCTAGTCCCCGACGATGGACCTAGCCTACTCCGACGGAGAATTCCCCGGCGAGAGAAGTTCTCCCGAAACCGAGCCAACCAACCAGATGTCGAGGTCAGTTCGGCGATTCCGGTGGAGCAGAGCGTCCGGTTCGCTGATGCCCCGACGACCTGCGACTGGTGGTATTTCGTCGCGGTCTACTCAGTCTAGTCCCCGGCGGTGGATCTAGCTTACGCCGACGGAGAGTTCCCCGGCGAAGGAGGCTCCCCCGGTACCGATTCTTCTTTTGTTTTAGCATCACAATTTCATGAGCTCTTTGGCTTCCTCTCGTTCCGTTTCGCCCGATCTACTCGATCTAGTCCCCGGCGGTGGATCTAGCCTACTCAACGGGCCATACAGTAGGTGCTGAGGTCTATCCGGCGATTCCGGTTGGAGCGTAACTTCCGGTTCACCGGCGCCCCAACGACCCACTGCTAGCTCTGCGACGCGGTCTACTCGGTCCAATCCCCGGCGGTGGATATAGCCTACTCACGAGCTACCCGGAAGGATGTCGGGGTCGGTTCAGCGATTCCGGTGAAGCTTGACGTCCGGTTCCCAGGCGCCCCGACGACCCAACTCGGTGCTACATCACGCACTACTCAACTGGTCCCCGGCGGTGGACCTAGTCTACACAGTTGGAGAGTTCCCCGGCGGCGGAATTTCTCTCGAAACCCGATTTGCGGTTTCTTGTTGGTCTCTACGCCACTTCCTCTGCAACTCGGAGAGTATGCTCGAGACCACTCTGTTGACAGCGTCCCAGGTATGTTCGTCACGGCACCTCTCTTCGACGATATTGTCCGCTGTCATACCAGGTATACCCCTACGAACTTCTTCGAATCTAGAGCATTCGAAGACCACGTGTTCCGGTGTCTCCTGCACGGTCGCACAACCCGGGCAAAGGGGTGACGAAGCATGTCCAAACCGATGCAAGTACTTCCGGAAGCATCCGTGCCCGGACAAAAACTGCGTCAAATGGAAGTTCACCTCTCCATGCTTCCTATGTACCCAGGCCGATACATTTGGGATGAGTCGGTGGGTCCACCTTCCTTTCTCCGCGTTGTCCCACTCCTGTTGCCATTTAGCCAACGAGTCCGCTCGAACCTGTCTCCTAGCGTTACGTGCATTTCTCCGCTGATAGCATTCCACGTCCTCCGCCAGGGTAATGCAGATGGGGATCATCCCGGCGATAACGCATACTGCCTCCGACGATATTGTTCTGTAGGCACTCGCGACTCGTACGGCCATCAGTCGGAATGTCCTGTTTAGCTTTTCACGGTTCCGCTTGGTTTTCAGCGCAGCACTCCAGGCAGGAACCCCATATCGGAGTATCGATGACGAAACAGTAGATAGCAGACGTCTCGTGCTGCTTCTCGGACCGCCGACGTTTGGCATGATTCTCGCTATTGCGTTCATTGCCTTCGCCGACTTTTCACAGGCGTAATCAACGTGGTTGTTGAAGCTCAACCGGTCGTCGATTATAACTCCCAATTGCTTCAATGCACGTTTCGATGCAATCACGTGCCCTCCGACGTCGATCTGCATCCGTTGGACCGATCTGCAGTTACTGACCAACAACACCTCCGTCTTGTGGTGAGCTATTTGCAGCTTAACCCCGTTCATCCAGCTCTCGATCGCGTCTATTGTCTCCGTCACCGACACCTCCACTTCTTCAAGTGTCTCACCCATCACCGTTAGTGACACGTCGTCCGCGAAACCTACGATTTTCACTTTCCGAGGCAGCTGCAGCGTTAACACCCCATCGTACATCCCGTTCCAAAGGGTTGGACCGAGAATGGAGCCCTGAGGAACGCCCGCTGTGACACGCAATGACTTCTGTCCTTCGCTCGTCTCATACAGTAGCACTCTGCTCTGAAAGTAGCTCTTCAGGATCTGGCACAGATAGTCGGGAACCCTCATTCTATGCAGCGCTGCAGCGATGGCTTCCCAGCTGGCACTGTTGAACGCGTTCTTCACATCTATCGTGACCACAGCGCAGTATCGATCTCCTCTTCGCTTCTGTTTAGATGACTTCTCGGCACTCTCGAGCACTATCCGAATTGCATCCACTGTCGATGCTCCTTTGCGGAAACCAAACTGCATCTTGGACAGTCCGCGCTCACCTTCCGTGAATTTCGTCAACCTGTTAAGAATGATCCTTTCCAGGAGTTTTCCGAGTGTATCCAGCAGGCATATGGGTCTGTACGAGGTCGGGTCGCCAGGTGGCTTCCCTGGCTTCGGCAGCAACACCAGCTTCTGGACCTTCCACATTTCGGGGAAGTTGCCTTCATTTAGGCACTTCTGCATCACTATCCTGAACATGTCCGGATATGCCAGGATTGCAGCTTTCAGTACCACGTTTGGTATTCCATCCGGACCAGGGGCTTTCTTTGGTTTTAGGCGCTTCGATGCTTCTACTAGCTCGTCGTTAGTCACTTGCCGATCCATGTTTGTTCCTTCTTCCTCGCCGTGCGGTGACGGTGGCCATATAGTTGGGTCGTGCTTCGGGAAAAGACCCTCGACGATTATCTTCAGCTTGCTCGGACACATTTCGGCTGGCGTCGTCGGACCCTTCATTTTCGCCATCACGACTCGGTATGCGTCACCCCAGGGATTGGCGTCTACTTCTCGGCATAGCTCCTTGTGGTACTCTGACTTGCTAAGTCTGATCTCCCGTTTTAGAGCGGCCCTAGCTTCCCGAAACGATGCCTTATGCTCTTCTCTATCTGGTTCCGACCTTGCTCTTTGGGCCCGCCTTCTGGCTCTGAGACAAGCAGCGCGTAACGTACTAAGCGTCTCGTTCCACCAGTAAGCTGGACGCCGTTTGTTGCGTGGTTCCAGTTTTCGCGGCATTGTGGCGTCACAAGCCGCCACAATCCTTCTTGTTAGGTCAGCCGCATCCACGTTCTCGATCCCGCCGTTCGGCCGAAGTGCCTCAACAAAGAGGTCTTTGTTGAAGGCTTTCGTCTTCCACTTTCGTTCGCCGGTCACCCTTCTCTGTACTGCCGCGGGGTTCCGTTGGCCGATACGGTAGCGAATCTCCTGGTGGTCACTATGCGTATACGTTTCGCATACTCTCCAATCCATGTTCGCCGTCAATGAGGGACTACAGAATGTGACGTCTATGATGGACTCCCTCCCGTCTCTCCGAAATGTACTAACAGAGCCTTCATTGCACAATCGTACGTCTAACTTCGCTAGAGCTTCCTGCAGGATACACCCTCTTTTGTTGGTTACTCTACTGCCCCATTCCACAGCCCAGGCGTTGAAGTCACCACCAATGACTACCGGCTTCCGATCGATCAACTGCTCGGTTAACTGCTCCAGCATTAGGCTGAACTGCTCTACTGTCCACCTTGGGGGAGCGTAACAGCTACATACGAAGATGCCGTTGATTTTGGCTATCACGAAACCCTCATAGGAACGTTCTACCTCTTCTTGGATAGGGAATCTTCCCATTACTTGTATCGCTGCGGTTCCTGATCTATCCGCCACCCAGTTACCGTTATTAGGGGGGACTTGATAAGGCTCTGCGATCAAAGCGACATCGCACATAGATTCTGTCGTAGACTGCCACAACAGTTGCTGTGCGGTATCACAGTGATTCAGGTTTATCTGGGTCATCTCCATCACCGTTGGCCTGCAGTCGCCTTCTTGTACGCTGGGCATTTAAAGCCACCCGTCTGATGGTCGTTTCCTTCCGCTGGGGTGCAAAGCAAGCACTTCGGCATCTGCGTGCAGTCTCTCGCAAGATGGCCCGTCTCTCCGCATTTCCAGCACATCCCGGATCTGTCCGGGCCTTTGCAAGCCCCTGCTAAATGTCCAAAGCCTAAACATTTGAAGCATTTCTCTGCTTGTTTGTTTACTCGTGGGGCGGCTCTCAGTAGGCATCTCGACCATCCAACTGTAACCTTACCTACCTCCAGTGCCTTGTCTGCAGCGGTTACCGGTAAACGTATCATCGCTATCTGCTTTCCTCCGTATCCCTTCCTTAACCGGATCGTCATGTGCACCTCGCCCAGTTTGCACTGCTGCTTCATAGCACCTCTCAGCTCGTCTTCCGTCGTTATTTCGTCGAGGTCTTTGCACACGATTACCATCTCCGGGCTTAAGGCTTTAACTTCTGCCTTTCCACCCATTGAATTAGTTATAGTCTCCTGCAAGGCAGAGCTACTAGTCGTAGTATTCTTCTTAAGCTCGAGGAGCATCTCATTTTTTTGGGTACGCCTGACTCTTAACACGTTTTCCCCCAAATCTTTCAGCTCCGGGTCCTCTCTGACCTTTTTGAGCAGTGCTGCGTACGTAGTCTCGTCATTTGCTTTGACGAGCACGGCTTCTCCCTTAGGCGCCTTCTGACGAGCCGAGGGTTCTGATTTCCTCTTCTGCTCCCCTTTTCGCTCCTCCTTCTTTTTTTGCTGTTTCCCGCGTTTCTCCTTCCGACCTACAACGGTGCTCCAGCTTTCACCCTGTAAGGTGGCGTCCTTTTCTTCAGCATCAGCATACTCGAGCGTCTGCCTCTTTGACCCGCCTGGTCTTTCTTCTCCTGGTGAGGAACTTGTCCTCTTTGGAGTTATGGGAACTGGCGTGTTCTCCACTCCAATCTGCCTCTCCTTACCCTGTTTCGGAGGGGCTAGGAGGACAGTGGCCTTAACCAACGCGGATGCTCGCTCAGCTGAATCTGCCCTCTGCGTTGCCGTATCGTACTCTTTCACGGCAGACAGTAGCGCCTTCCGGATTTTGATGACCATCTCCTTAATGTCTTTGTGGACATTGTTTCTCATGTCCACGAACTTGTGGAGCTCCTCCACCAAGTGCCTCGCTACCACTACCTTTGGCGTTTGTGGGGTGTAGCTCCTTCCGCTCTGCTCCGGCTGTTTTTGTTGCTGCTGTTGCTGTTGCTTCGGCTTCCCCTCCTCCTGCTCTTGCTGGGTGACTTCAGCTACTATTGGTGGTGGTGACCTTACCAACCCACCTCTGGCAAACGGATTTGCCGTGCCTGCTCCATTTATATCGGTTGCTTGTTGTTTCTCCATTTTATTTTATTGGGTCCCAACTCCGGGCCGCTATCTCCACTCGCTGCACATAGTCGCCTCTCGCGATCCCATGATTATCTATGCTGCCGAAAAGCAGCAGTGAGGTCATGCAAGGGTTGACACCATCTCTCATGGGGAGTAGTGTTCAGAGCCGGATCGGCGTAAATCGGGAATGCTTCAACCGAACCTAGTACCACCAACCAAATGATGGCGAGTTTCGAACGTACCCGGAGACCTGCCAGGGTTTTGTTGGAACGGAGGCAGCCATGCTGTTAGCCCACTCGCCATTTCAAGTCGGTGTCATCCTTCCTTACTCAGGGAGTAGAACAGCACGCCTGTCAGCCCTAAGTCGCCATCCTTTTCGTCATCCGTGTCCTGTCCGTTGCCGTTCGCCATGGCCAGTATACCATAATCAAGATGTTACTGGCGTCGATCCTGATGTGCCGGTTGGCACTCCGGTTGGGCTAGAGTGCTTTTATTGCCCAGATCTTAGATTATTGGAATCTTAGGATCTTAGCAGAAGCGGCACAGACTCGCTTCGTCGGAGCTGCTTTCGGAGTTATGGCTTTTTTAGAGGTTCAGAAGAGCCCAATCTTAGCCCCACCATATCCTAGCAAAACTCCCCAACTCGCAGTAGGGCTGTGGGGGGGGGGGGTTCGTTAGGCCCCTAGACTCCTGTCCTTCCTGTCCCTGCTGCCCCCGTATGTATGTATGTATGTATGTATGTATGTATGTATGTATGTATGTATGTATGTATGTATGTGTGTGTGTATGTGCGAATTTGTTAACAAAATGTCCACATCGGTTTTTCGGAGATGGTTGAACCGATTTTTACAAACTAAGATTCAAATGAAAGGTATACTATTCTCATAGGTTGCTATTGAATTTCATTTTCAACCGACATCTTGTTCCGGATTACGAGTTGAAGAGTATGGTTACAAAACAAAATTTGTTGATTTGTCCACATCGGTTTCTCGGAATTTTCTGAACCGATTTTGACAAACTTGATTTTAAATGGAAGGTCCATCAGCTGCTGTTGAATTTTGTGTGGATCCGAGTTCTGGTTCCTGAATTACAGGGTGATACATACGATCACGCAGCAAATCTCGATTCTAACGAATTCTGCGATGAATGTAAAAAGGTAAAATTTTTGCCTTTCTCAATAGAAAGGTATTGCAATTGCTCTGAAAACCGACTTTTTAACGGAGGCCCGGAGGGCCAAGTGGCATATAGCATTCGATTCAGTTCGGCAAATGTCTGAGCGTGTGTATGTGTGTGTATGTGCGTCTGTGTGTGTGCATGTGACCAAAAATGTCACTCATTTTTCTCAGAGATGGCTGAACCGATTTTGACTAACTTAGTCTCAAATGAAAGATACAACGTTCCCATAGGCTGCTATTGAATTTCTGATGGATCCGACTTCCGGTTCCGGAATTATAGGGTGGTGAGCACGATCACGCAGAAAATGTCGATTTTAATAAATTCTGCAATGAATGTATAAAGGTGAAAATTTTTCCAAAATATGACCACAACTGCTTCGATTTGTAGTATTAGGTCACTAACATCCATTCAAAGTCTTTTTGGCCACATTGGCCACCATCATCGGTTCTGGAAGCCCCGGCGGAAGTATCCAAATTCAGAATAACAGTCACATCGGTTTCTCGGTGATGGCTAGATCGATTCAACCAAACATAGTCTCAAATGAAAGGTGTTGCGCCTTCGTAAATGGTTATTTAATTTCATCCCGATCTGACTTCCGGTTCCGGAGTTACAGGTTGTGGTGTGCGATCACATAGCAAATTGCGATTCAAACCGATACTCCGATGAAAGCAAAAAAGGTAAAAATATCGCTAAAATGTCTCTCAAACAACCTAAATTTGCTGTTCTAGGTCACCGACGGCCAACCAAACTTTCGTTGACTACATTGACCATCATAGACGGTTCCGGAAGTGCCCGGGAAAAGCGGTTCAAAATTGACGTACTCACATCAGTTTCCCGGAAATGGTTGGGCCGATTTTCACAAACTTAGTCCCAAATGATAGCTATAGTATCCCGACAGATGTCTATAAAATTTCGTACGGATCGCTTAGATGCGTCCGAAAATATAGACTAATCCATCCGGTCACATATGAAATTCCCATAAAAGCCGGAACTCAATTTTTTTTAAAGGGGGAACCCCATGAAATTTCAGAAATTAAATTCGTGTTTTTGATGCCAAACATTTTTAAAATGCATGAAACGTCGAGATTTTATGTTATCTCGAAAATTTTTTTTTATGAAAATCGACTTTTTGGGACTGCCGATTTCGCACCTTTTTTTTCAATTTAATGTTAATGTAGCTGTTTTTTCTTTTACAAAATTTTTGAACTCGAATAGTGATTTTTTTCTTGTATATTTGTCATGTCATGTATAATAATAAAATGTAATATATTCATTTGAAAGCTTTGAATGAATATAAACAACGCAAACATTCACGTGTTCGTGATTGAGAAAGGCACAATTGCACCGCTAGGTGGATTAAAACAGGTTTTTATAGAAAATGCTACATGCAAAAACTTCTCGGTCCTCTTCGAAAATTGCTCTTGAGTCAAAATATTCTAATTGCCAGAGAAAATCTTGAAAATTCATAAACCAAACACAACTACAAAGTTTTGTTCGAATCGACGATGGTCATATTTTATGATTCGCAACTTTCTCATGGAACCCCTCACAAGTTACACGCTTTTTATTCGGCGTTACCTTCATATTATTTTTGTTCTCACCCAAAGAGTGAATTTTCGATTTTCTGTGAAACCTCAATATACCTTTATGAAAACCCAAAACATGACACAATGTCCCACACTATTGGTTGAAAAGAAAGCATGTCCTTCTTATTATTAAAATGTAAATTTACTTAGCATTGAGATTTTTATCGATCAATAACCATCGTTAAAAGATTTTGTTTTGAAAATCGTGGACAACCAAAACATCAAACATTCACACAAAATTCTGCGCCCAAGAGCCCAAGAGAAAAACAAATAAAAAAGAAAACCAACGCAAAGCTGAAAATCAACCATCTTATAGAATTTTCTTTTTCCTCCTCAGTAGCACGAACGGACTGGGTGCGTCGCTTTTCCATCTTGTTAGTATGTATAATTATGGCCGCCGACGACGCCGTCACCACTCGATTCGAGCAAATATGCGCACCGGGGCGAGTTTTTTTTCCCTCGGATTCTTTCGGTTTTTCCTTCGTTCATGGCAATCAGGTACCGTAGTATCGTGTGGTCGGTAGCGATGGCGGCGGTAGCGGTGGCGGTGTTGGTGGATTGACAAAACAGCCCACTCCCACCCATCGATCGACGTCGGCCAACCCAACGGCGACTGACGGATGGGTGGTAGTGCAACCCTCAAGCAAAGTTTTCCGGTAAACCCGCCAAAACACCACCCCTCACTTACTTACTCACTCACTCACTCAGAGGGCGGTGGTGGCGGAATCGGTATATCAGGTAGGGTATGGGTCGGTCTTCGTAGAGGTTTTTTTTAGCTCACGCTTTCGCTGCGTCGCGGTCGGCCAGCTTTTCGCTAGGGGGTGAAGCAAACGGCCATTAACGACCAAGCTCTCCGTCGGTGTTGCTTACGTGATGTATTGTAATACTATGGAAGAGGCGAAAAAAAAAAATGCCTCACGACGATGATGACGGAAATGATTATTCTGGCGATGATGAGAATGATGATTATAGCGACATAAAACATTCCTGAGGGTTGATTTCCGAAGGTGTTTCGATGTGGGATGAGCTATTGGCAGAGGTTGAATGGAAATTTTTTTCATCGAATCTGAGGGAGATAAGAGCAGAAAATGAACATGGCGGTTCCGTGTAGAATTACATAATAAGCGGCAAAATAGCAATGGTTATCGGCAAACATCATCACCTAGAGTTCAGTGGCTTATAACGAACTAATCAACTAAAAAACCCCCGAAAATATTTTTAAAAGTCCAAAGAAAGCCCAGTCTCAAAATTGTTCAATTAAACAAACCAAAGCATGTAAGTTCTCAAATTTTAAACGAGTGGCAGAAGCGAACGTGACGTTTGCTTCTAATTTTAAATGCAGGTAAATTTATTTTTTTATTTTTTAACGACATCCAATTAGCTAGAGATTACTGAGTAGGGAAAGTTATGAAAATTTATAGCCATTGTACTCACGTGAGAGCAAAGACGTGAAATATACAGATCGGAAAACTAGATTTAAATTTATTATCATTATTATTTTTGTTTGACTCTAGACTGAACGTCTTTTTAAGTACTGACAAATGTAAAATTATATCTTTGCATATATTATCAAAAACGCTTGTAGCATTTTTGTAAAATTAATTGGATAGCGGTACTAACTCGCCGTATTGTTAATTAAGTTTTGTTATATTATGTCACCGACCAATTTTCGTTTGTTTAGTGTGCAATAGTTCAATAACCTCCAAATTTTACAGAGCAAAAGATATCCTTACTTGTACCAAAGCCCAAAAACTACGTACCCAGCGGCACACGAGCACATGTCACCGCAGGTGCGAACCGAAATGAGCGATCATTTATGGTCCATTTCCAGCAATTAAACCCTTCGAGAATGTAGGCGCTAAACCATAACTGGGTGGAAAGCGAACACTCAAAAACACACAAACTCTTTGCGAACATCGAACGACCTGACGCCGGCTATAAACAGCAACACGCTCGGGCCAGCAAAAACGCATGATTGAAACTAATCCATCCATCTAATTGGCAAATCGCCGTGAAACGTATAATTTTCAGCAAATTAGAACCTCTCGTCATAATATCCTGGTTTTATGTACATAAGCGGCATTTTTTCGCTCATGCCACGATAGCACGAGCTTTGCGCCAGAAATATTCAAACATATTGAACATGTGGCTTGTTTGGATACATGTAACAGCTCAGGACAGCCCCTCGAGCTTACCTGTCAGCGACTGTTGGAACTACGTCAGAACTGCATCAGAATGAGGCAAACTTGATGTGATATACCACCGCATTGGAAGTTTTTTTTTTCCTGCGTGCAGCCAATTTGTAACTCGATAGGTTCAAGGTGGAGTCCATCGTTCTTCTGATATCAGCTGGTTGAACGATTTTGTTCGGGCGACTGAATCGAGGAATAGTTGACCATATGGACTAGCTGAGCGATGCTGTCACAAGCTGTGAGATGCAACGTGTGCATCATTCGGAGCGGCAAATCTGCTAACTTTCAGAATGGCTCATGGAGCGGGATGGTATATTCGCGCAATGCGCATAACTGTCAATCAGCTGGCTTAGATTGAATTACATTGATGATTTGAAAATATCACACCTTTGTGATTGTAAACGATATTGATTAGCTGCGATAAAATAAACAGTATAAAAACTATATACAGGAAACAAGAAACAAGAAGCAAGAAACAAGAAACAAGGAACAAGAAACAAGAAACAAGAAACAAGAAACAAGAAACAAGAAACAAGAAACAAGAAACAAGAAACAAGAAACAAGAAACAAGAAACAAGAAACAAGAAACAAGAAACAAGAAACAAGAAACAAGAAACAAGAAACAAGAAACAAGAAACAAGAAACAAGAAACAAGAAACAAGAAACAAGAAACAAGAAACAAGAAACAAGAAACAAGAAACAAGAAACAAGAAACAAGAAACAAGAAACAAGAAACAAGAAACAAGAAACAAGAAACAAGAAACAAGAAACAAGAAACAAGAAACAAGAAACAAGAAACAAGAAACAAGAAACAAGAAACAAGAAACAAGAAACAAGAAACAAGAAACAAGAAACAAGAAACAAGAAACAAGAAACAAGAAACAAGAAACAAGAAACAAGAAACAAGAAACAAGAAACAAGAAACAAGAAACAAGAAACAAGAAACAAGAAACAAGAAACAAGAAACAAGAAACAAGAAACAAGAAACAAGAAACAAGAAACAAGAAACAAGAAACAAGAAACAAGAAACAAGAAACAAGAAACAAGAAACAAGAAACAAGAAACAAGAAACAAGAAACAAGAAACAAGAAACAAGAAACAAGAAACAAGAAACAAGAAACAAGAAACAAGAAACAAGAAACAAGAAACAAGAAACAAGAAACAAGAAACAAGAAACAAGAAACAAGAAACAAGAAACAAGAAACAAGAAACAAGAAACAAGAAACAAGAAACAAGAAACAAGAAACAAGAAACAAGAAACAAGAAACAAGAAACAAGAAACAAGAAACAAGAAACAAGAAACAAGAAACAAGAAACAAGAAACAAGAAACAAGAAACAAGAAACAAGAAACAAGAAACAAGAAACAAGAAACAAGAAACAAGAAACAAGAAACAAGAAACAAGAAACAAGAAACAAGAAACAAGAAACAAGAAACAAGAAACAAGAAACAAGAAACAAGAAACAAGAAACAAGAAACAAGAAACAAGAAACAAGAAACAAGAAACAAGAAACAAGAAACAAGAAACAAGAAACAAGAAACAAGAAACAAGAAACAAGAAACAAGAAACAAGAAACAAGAAACAAGAAACAAGAAACAAGAAACAAGAAACAAGAAACAAGAAACAAGAAACAAGAAACAAGAAACAAGAAACAAGAAACAAGAAACAAGAAACAAGAAACAAGAAACAAGAAACAAGAAACAAGAAACAAGAAACAAGAAACAAGAAACAAGAAACAAGAAACAAGAAACAAGAAACAAGAAACAAGAAACAAGAAACAAGAAACAAGAAACAAGAAACAAGAAACAAGAAACAAGAAACAAGAAACAAGAAACAAGAAACAAGAAACAAGAAACAAGAAACAAGAAACAAGAAACAAGAAACAAGAAACAAGAAACAAGAAACAAGAAACAAGAAACAAGAAACAAGAAACAAGAAACAAGAAACAAGAAACAAGAAACAAGAAACAAGAAACAAGAAACAAGAAACAAGAAACAAGAAACAAGAAACAAGAAACAAGAAACAAGAAACAAGAAACAAGAAACAAGAAACAAGAAACAAGAAACAAGAAACAAGAAACAAGAAACAAGAAACAAGAAACAAGAAACAAGAAACAAGAAACAAGAAACAAGAAACAAGAAACAAGAAACAAGAAACAAGAAACAAGAAACAAGAAACAAGAAACAAGAAACAAGAAACAAGAAACAAGAAACAAGAAACAAGAAACAAGAAACAAGAAACAAGAAACAAGAAACAAGAAACAAGAAACAAGAAACAAGAAACAAGAAACAAGAAACAAGAAACAAGAAACAAGAAACAAGAAACAAGAAACAAGAAACAAGAAACAAGAAACAAGAAACAAGAAACAAGAAACAAGAAACAAGAAACAAGAAACAAGAAACAAGAAACAAGAAACAAGAAACAAGAAACAAGAAACAAGAAACAAGAAACAAGAAACAAGAAACAAGAAACAAGAAACAAGAAACAAGAAACAAGAAACAAGAAACAAGAAACAAGAAACAAGAAACAAGAAACAAGAAACAAGAAACAAGAAACAAGAAACAAGAAACAAGAAACAAGAAACAAGAAACAAGAAACAAGAAACAAGAAACAAGAAACAAGAAACAAGAAACAAGAAACAAGAAACAAGAAACAAGAAACAAGAAACAAGAAACAAGAAACAAGAAACAAGAAACAAGAAACAAGAAACAAGAAACAAGAAACAAGAAACAAGAAACAAGAAACAAGAAACAAGAAACAAGAAACAAGAAACAAGAAACAAGAAACAAGAAACAAGAAACAAGAAACAAGAAACAAGAAACAAGAAACAAGAAACAAGAAACAAGAAACAAGAAACAAGAAACAAGAAACAAGAAACAAGAAACAAGAAACAAGAAACAAGAAACAAGAAACAAGAAACAAGAAACAAGAAACAAGAAACAAGAAACAAGAAACAAGAAACAAGAAACAAGAAACAAGAAACAAGAAACAAGAAACAAGAAACAAGAAACAAGAAACAAGAAACAAGAAACAAGAAACAAGAAACAAGAAACAAGAAACAAGAAACAAGAAACAAGAAACAAGAAACAAGAAACAAGAAACAAGAAACAAGAAACAAGAAACAAGAAACAAGAAACAAGAAACAAGAAACAAGAAACAAGAAACAAGAAACAAGAAACAAGAAACAAGAAACAAGAAACAAGAAACAAGAAACAAGAAACAAGAAACAAGAAACAAGAAACAAGAAACAAGAAACAAGAAACAAGAAACAAGAAACAAGAAACAAGAAACAAGAAACAAGAAACAAGAAACAAGAAACAAGAAACAAGAAACAAGAAACAAGAAACAAGAAACAAGAAACAAGAAACAAGAAACAAGAAACAAGAAACAAGAAACAAGAAACAAGAAACAAGAAACAAGAAACAAGAAACAAGAAACAAGAAACAAGAAACAAGAAACAAGAAACAAGAAACAAGAAACAAGAAACAAGAAACAAGAAACAAGAAACAAGAAACAAGAAACAAGAAACAAGAAACAAGAAACAAGAAACAAGAAACAAGAAACAAGAAACAAGAAACAAGAAACAAGAAACAAGAAACAAGAAACAAGAAACAAGAAACAAGAAACAAGAAACAAGAAACAAGAAACAAGAAACAAGAAACAAGAAACAAGAAACAAGAAACAAGAAACAAGAAACAAGAAACAAGAAACAAGAAACAAGAAACAAGAAACAAGAAACAAGAAACAAGAAACAAGAAACAAGAAACAAGAAACAAGAAACAAGAAACAAGAAACAAGAAACAAGAAACAAGAAACAAGAAACAAGAAACAAGAAACAAGAAACAAGAAACAAGAAACAAGAAACAAGAAACAAGAAACAAGAAACAAGAAACAAGAAACAAGAAACAAGAAACAAGAAACAAGAAACAAGAAACAAGAAACAAGAAACAAGAAACAAGAAACAAGAAACAAGAAACAAGAAACAAGAAACAAGAAACAAGAAACAAGAAACAAGAAACAAGAAACAAGAAACAAGAAACAAGAAACAAGAAACAAGAAACAAGAAACAAGAAACAAGAAACAAGAAACAAGAAACAAGAAACAAGAAACAAGAAACAAGAAACAAGAAACAAGAAACAAGAAACAAGAAACAAGAAACAAGAAACAAGAAACAAGAAACAAGAAACAAGAAACAAGAAACAAGAAACAAGAAACAAGAAACAAGAAACAAGAAACAAGAAACAAGAAACAAGAAACAAGAAACAAGAAACAAGAAACAAGAAACAAGAAACAAGAAACAAGAAACAAGAAACAAGAAACAAGAAACAAGAAACAAGAAACAAGAAACAAGAAACAAGAAACAAGAAACAAGAAACAAGAAACAAGAAACAAGAAACAAGAAACAAGAAACAAGAAACAAGAAACAAGAAACAAGAAACAAGAAACAAGAAACAAGAAACAAGAAACAAGAAACAAGAAACAAGAAACAAGAAACAAGAAACAAGAAACAAGAAACAAGAAACAAGAAACAAGAAACAAGAAACAAGAAACAAGAAACAAGAAACAAGAAACAAGAAACAAGAAACAAGAAACAAGAAACAAGAAACAAGAAACAAGAAACAAGAAACAAGAAACAAGAAACAAGAAACAAGAAACAAGAAACAAGAAACAAGAAACAAGAAACAAGAAACAAGAAACAAGAAACAAGAAACAAGAAACAAGAAACAAGAAACAAGAAACAAGAAACAAGAAACAAGAAACAAGAAACAAGAAACAAGAAACAAGAAACAAGAAACAAGAAACAAGAAACAAGAAACAAGAAACAAGAAACAAGAAACAAGAAACAAGAAACAAGAAACAAGAAACAAGAAACAAGAAACAAGAAACAAGAAACAAGAAACAAGAAACAAGAAACAAGAAACAAGAAACAAGAAACAAGAAACAAGAAACAAGAAACAAGAAACAAGAAACAAGAAACAAGAAACAAGAAACAAGAAACAAGAAACAAGAAACAAGAAACAAGAAACAAGAAACAAGAAACAAGAAACAAGAAACAAGAAACAAGAAACAAGAAACAAGAAACAAGAAACAAGAAACAAGAAACAAGAAACAAGAAACAAGAAACAAGAAACAAGAAACAAGAAACAAGAAACAAGAAACAAGAAACAAGAAACAAGAAACAAGAAACAAGAAACAAGAAACAAGAAACAAGAAACAAGAAACAAGAAACAAGAAACAAGAAACAAGAAACAAGAAACAAGAAACAAGAAACAAGAAACAAGAAACAAGAAACAAGAAACAAGAAACAAGAAACAAGAAACAAGAAACAAGAAACAAGAAACAAGAAACAAGAAACAAGAAACAAGAAACAAGAAACAAGAAACAAGAAACAAGAAACAAGAAACAAGAAACAAGAAACAAGAAACAAGAAACAAGAAACAAGAAACAAGAAACAAGAAACAAGAAACAAGAAACAAGAAACAAGAAACAAGAAACAAGAAACAAGAAACAAGAAACAAGAAACAAGAAACAAGAAACAAGAAACAAGAAACAAGAAACAAGAAACAAGAAACAAGAAACAAGAAACAAGAAACAAGAAACAAGAAACAAGAAACAAGAAACAAGAAACAAGAAACAAGAAACAAGAAACAAGAAACAAGAAACAAGAAACAAGAAACAAGAAACAAGAAACAAGAAACAAGAAACAAGAAACAAGAAACAAGAAACAAGAAACAAGAAACAAGAAACAAGAAACAAGAAACAAGAAACAAGAAACAAGAAACAAGAAACAAGAAACAAGAAACAAGAAACAAGAAACAAGAAACAAGAAACAAGAAACAAGAAACAAGAAACAAGAAACAAGAAACAAGAAACAAGAAACAAGAAACAAGAAACAAGAAACAAGAAACAAGAAACAAGAAACAAGAAACAAGAAACAAGAAACAAGAAACAAGAAACAAGAAACAAGAAACAAGAAACAAGAAACAAGAAACAAGAAACAAGAAACAAGAAACAAGAAACAAGAAACAAGAAACAAGAAACAAGAAACAAGAAACAAGAAACAAGAAACAAGAAACAAGAAACAAGAAACAAGAAACAAGAAACAAGAAACAAGAAACAAGAAACAAGAAACAAGAAACAAGAAACAAGAAACAAGAAACAAGAAACAAGAAACAAGAAACAAGAAACAAGAAACAAGAAACAAGAAACAAGAAACAAGAAACAAGAAACAAGAAACAAGAAACAAGAAACAAGAAACAAGAAACAAGAAACAAGAAACAAGAAACAAGAAACAAGAAACAAGAAACAAGAAACAAGAAACAAGAAACAAGAAACAAGAAACAAGAAACAAGAAACAAGAAACAAGAAACAAGAAACAAGAAACAAGAAACAAGAAACAAGAAACAAGAAACAAGAAACAAGAAACAAGAAACAAGAAACAAGAAACAAGAAACAAGAAACAAGAAACAAGAAACAAGAAACAAGAAACAAGAAACAAGAAACAAGAAACAAGAAACAAGAAACAAGAAACAAGAAACAAGAAACAAGAAACAAGAAACAAGAAACAAGAAACAAGAAACAAGAAACAAGAAACAAGAAACAAGAAACAAGAAACAAGAAACAAGAAACAAGAAACAAGAAACAAGAAACAAGAAACAAGAAACAAGAAACAAGAAACAAGAAACAAGAAACAAGAAACAAGAAACAAGAAACAAGAAACAAGAAACAAGAAACAAGAAACAAGAAACAAGAAACAAGAAACAAGAAACAAGAAACAAGAAACAAGAAACAAGAAACAAGAAACAAGAAACAAGAAACAAGAAACAAGAAACAAGAAACAAGAAACAAGAAACAAGAAACAAGAAACAAGAAACAAGAAACAAGAAACAAGAAACAAGAAACAAGAAACAAGAAACAAGAAACAAGAAACAAGAAACAAGAAACAAGAAACAAGAAACAAGAAACAAGAAACAAGAAACAAGAAACAAGAAACAAGAAACAAGAAACAAGAAACAAGAAACAAGAAACAAGAAACAAGAAACAAGAAACAAGAAACAAGAAACAAGAAACAAGAAACAAGAAACAAGAAACAAGAAACAAGAAACAAGAAACAAGAAACAAGAAACAAGAAACAAGAAACAAGAAACAAGAAACAAGAAACAAGAAACAAGAAACAAGAAACAAGAAACAAGAAACAAGAAACAAGAAACAAGAAACAAGAAACAAGAAACAAGAAACAAGAAACAAGAAACAAGAAACAAGAAACAAGAAACAAGAAACAAGAAACAAGAAACAAGAAACAAGAAACAAGAAACAAGAAACAAGAAACAAGAAACAAGAAACAAGAAACAAGAAACAAGAAACAAGAAACAAGAAACAAGAAACAAGAAACAAGAAACAAGAAACAAGAAACAAGAAACAAGAAACAAGAAACAAGAAACAAGAAACAAGAAACAAGAAACAAGAAACAAGAAACAAGAAACAAGAAACAAGAAACAAGAAACAAGAAACAAGAAACAAGAAACAAGAAACAAGAAACAAGAAACAAGAAACAAGAAACAAGAAACAAGAAACAAGAAACAAGAAACAAGAAACAAGAAACAAGAAACAAGAAACAAGAAACAAGAAACAAGAAACAAGAAACAAGAAACAAGAAACAAGAAACAAGAAACAAGAAACAAGAAACAAGAAACAAGAAACAAGAAACAAGAAACAAGAAACAAGAAACAAGAAACAAGAAACAAGAAACAAGAAACAAGAAACAAGAAACAAGAAACAAGAAACAAGAAACAAGAAACAAGAAACAAGAAACAAGAAACAAGAAACAAGAAACAAGAAACAAGAAACAAGAAACAAGAAACAAGAAACAAGAAACAAGAAACAAGAAACAAGAAACAAGAAACAAGAAACAAGAAACAAGAAACAAGAAACAAGAAACAAGAAACAAGAAACAAGAAACAAGAAACAAGAAACAAGAAACAAGAAACAAGAAACAAGAAACAAGAAACAAGAAACAAGAAACAAGAAACAAGAAACAAGAAACAAGAAACAAGAAACAAGAAACAAGAAACAAGAAACAAGAAACAAGAAACAAGAAACAAGAAACAAGAAACAAGAAACAAGAAACAAGAAACAAGAAACAAGAAACAAGAAACAAGAAACAAGAAACAAGAAACAAGAAACAAGAAACAAGAAACAAGAAACAAGAAACAAGAAACAAGAAACAAGAAACAAGAAACAAGAAACAAGAAACAAGAAACAAGAAACAAGAAACAAGAAACAAGAAACAAGAAACAAGAAACAAGAAACAAGAAACAAGAAACAAGAAACAAGAAACAAGAAACAAGAAACAAGAAACAAGAAACAAGAAACAAGAAACAAGAAACAAGAAACAAGAAACAAGAAACAAGAAACAAGAAACAAGAAACAAGAAACAAGAAACAAGAAACAAGAAACAAGAAACAAGAAACAAGAAACAAGAAACAAGAAACAAGAAACAAGAAACAAGAAACAAGAAACAAGAAACAAGAAACAAGAAACAAGAAACAAGAAACAAGAAACAAGAAACAAGAAACAAGAAACAAGAAACAAGAAACAAGAAACAAGAAACAAGAAACAAGAAACAAGAAACAAGAAACAAGAAACAAGAAACAAGAAACAAGAAACAAGAAACAAGAAACAAGAAACAAGAAACAAGAAACAAGAAACAAGAAACAAGAAACAAGAAACAAGAAACAAGAAACAAGAAACAAGAAACAAGAAACAAGAAACAAGAAACAAGAAACAAGAAACAAGAAACAAGAAACAAGAAACAAGAAACAAGAAACAAGAAACAAGAAACAAGAAACAAGAAACAAGAAACAAGAAACAAGAAACAAGAAACAAGAAACAAGAAACAAGAAACAAGAAACAAGAAACAAGAAACAAGAAACAAGAAACAAGAAACAAGAAACAAGAAACAAGAAACAAGAAACAAGAAACAAGAAACAAGAAACAAGAAACAAGAAACAAGAAACAAGAAACAAGAAACAAGAAACAAGAAACAAGAAACAAGAAACAAGAAACAAGAAACAAGAAACAAGAAACAAGAAACAAGAAACAAGAAACAAGAAACAAGAAACAAGAAACAAGAAACAAGAAACAAGAAACAAGAAACAAGAAACAAGAAACAAGAAACAAGAAACAAGAAACAAGAAACAAGAAACAAGAAACAAGAAACAAGAAACAAGAAACAAGAAACAAGAAACAAGAAACAAGAAACAAGAAACAAGAAACAAGAAACAAGAAACAAGAAACAAGAAACAAGAAACAAGAAACAAGAAACAAGAAACAAGAAACAAGAAACAAGAAACAAGAAACAAGAAACAAGAAACAAGAAACAAGAAACAAGAAACAAGAAACAAGAAACAAGAAACAAGAAACAAGAAACAAGAAACAAGAAACAAGAAACAAGAAACAAGAAACAAGAAACAAGAAACAAGAAACAAGAAACAAGAAACAAGAAACAAGAAACAAGAAACAAGAAACAAGAAACAAGAAACAAGAAACAAGAAACAAGAAACAAGAAACAAGAAACAAGAAACAAGAAACAAGAAACAAGAAACAAGAAACAAGAAACAAGAAACAAGAAACAAGAAACAAGAAACAAGAAACAAGAAACAAGAAACAAGAAACAAGAAACAAGAAACAAGAAACAAGAAACAAGAAACAAGAAACAAGAAACAAGAAACAAGAAACAAGAAACAAGAAACAAGAAACAAGAAACAAGAAACAAGAAACAAGAAACAAGAAACAAGAAACAAGAAACAAGAAACAAGAAACAAGAAACAAGAAACAAGAAACAAGAAACAAGAAACAAGAAACAAGAAACAAGAAACAAGAAACAAGAAACAAGAAACAAGAAACAAGAAACAAGAAACAAGAAACAAGAAACAAGAAACAAGAAACAAGAAACAAGAAACAAGAAACAAGAAACAAGAAACAAGAAACAAGAAACAAGAAACAAGAAACAAGAAACAAGAAACAAGAAACAAGAAACAAGAAACAAGAAACAAGAAACAAGAAACAAGAAACAAGAAACAAGAAACAAGAAACAAGAAACAAGAAACAAGAAACAAGAAACAAGAAACAAGAAACAAGAAACAAGAAACAAGAAACAAGAAACAAGAAACAAGAAACAAGAAACAAGAAACAAGAAACAAGAAACAAGAAACAAGAAACAAGAAACAAGAAACAAGAAACAAGAAACAAGAAACAAGAAACAAGAAACAAGAAACAAGAAACAAGAAACAAGAAACAAGAAACAAGAAACAAGAAACAAGAAACAAGAAACAAGAAACAAGAAACAAGAAACAAGAAACAAGAAACAAGAAACAAGAAACAAGAAACAAGAAACAAGAAACAAGAAACAAGAAACAAGAAACAAGAAACAAGAAACAAGAAACAAGAAACAAGAAACAAGAAACAAGAAACAAGAAACAAGAAACAAGAAACAAGAAACAAGAAACAAGAAACAAGAAACAAGAAACAAGAAACAAGAAACAAGAAACAAGAAACAAGAAACAAGAAACAAGAAACAAGAAACAAGAAACAAGAAACAAGAAACAAGAAACAAGAAACAAGAAACAAGAAACAAGAAACAAGAAACAAGAAACAAGAAACAAGAAACAAGAAACAAGAAACAAGAAACAAGAAACAAGAAACAAGAAACAAGAAACAAGAAACAAGAAACAAGAAACAAGAAACAAGAAACAAGAAACAAGAAACAAGAAACAAGAAACAAGAAACAAGAAACAAGAAACAAGAAACAAGAAACAAGAAACAAGAAACAAGAAACAAGAAACAAGAAACAAGAAACAAGAAACAAGAAACAAGAAACAAGAAACAAGAAACAAGAAACAAGAAACAAGAAACAAGAAACAAGAAACAAGAAACAAGAAACAAGAAACAAGAAACAAGAAACAAGAAACAAGAAACAAGAAACAAGAAACAAGAAACAAGAAACAAGAAACAAGAAACAAGAAACAAGAAACAAGAAACAAGAAACAAGAAACAAGAAACAAGAAACAAGAAACAAGAAACAAGAAACAAGAAACAAGAAACAAGAAACAAGAAACAAGAAACAAGAAACAAGAAACAAGAAACAAGAAACAAGAAACAAGAAACAAGAAACAAGAAACAAGAAACAAGAAACAAGAAACAAGAAACAAGAAACAAGAAACAAGAAACAAGAAACAAGAAACAAGAAACAAGAAACAAGAAACAAGAAACAAGAAACAAGAAACAAGAAACAAGAAACAAGAAACAAGAAACAAGAAACAAGAAACAAGAAACAAGAAACAAGAAACAAGAAACAAGAAACAAGAAACAAGAAACAAGAAACAAGAAACAAGAAACAAGAAACAAGAAACAAGAAACAAGAAACAAGAAACAAGAAACAAGAAACAAGAAACAAGAAACAAGAAACAAGAAACAAGAAACAAGAAACAAGAAACAAGAAACAAGAAACAAGAAACAAGAAACAAGAAACAAGAAACAAGAAACAAGAAACAAGAAACAAGAAACAAGAAACAAGAAACAAGAAACAAGAAACAAGAAACAAGAAACAAGAAACAAGAAACAAGAAACAAGAAACAAGAAACAAGAAACAAGAAACAAGAAACAAGAAACAAGAAACAAGAAACAAGAAACAAGAAACAAGAAACAAGAAACAAGAAACAAGAAACAAGAAACAAGAAACAAGAAACAAGAAACAAGAAACAAGAAACAAGAAACAAGAAACAAGAAACAAGAAACAAGAAACAAGAAACAAGAAACAAGAAACAAGAAACAAGAAACAAGAAACAAGAAACAAGAAACAAGAAACAAGAAACAAGAAACAAGAAACAAGAAACAAGAAACAAGAAACAAGAAACAAGAAACAAGAAACAAGAAACAAGAAACAAGAAACAAGAAACAAGAAACAAGAAACAAGAAACAAGAAACAAGAAACAAGAAACAAGAAACAAGAAACAAGAAACAAGAAACAAGAAACAAGAAACAAGAAACAAGAAACAAGAAACAAGAAACAAGAAACAAGAAACAAGAAACAAGAAACAAGAAACAAGAAACAAGAAACAAGAAACAAGAAACAAGAAACAAGAAACAAGAAACAAGAAACAAGAAACAAGAAACAAGAAACAAGAAACAAGAAACAAGAAACAAGAAACAAGAAACAAGAAACAAGAAACAAGAAACAAGAAACAAGAAACAAGAAACAAGAAACAAGAAACAAGAAACAAGAAACAAGAAACAAGAAACAAGAAACAAGAAACAAGAAACAAGAAACAAGAAACAAGAAACAAGAAACAAGAAACAAGAAACAAGAAACAAGAAACAAGAAACAAGAAACAAGAAACAAGAAACAAGAAACAAGAAACAAGAAACAAGAAACAAGAAACAAGAAACAAGAAACAAGAAACAAGAAACAAGAAACAAGAAACAAGAAACAAGAAACAAGAAACAAGAAACAAGAAACAAGAAACAAGAAACAAGAAACAAGAAACAAGAAACAAGAAACAAGAAACAAGAAACAAGAAACAAGAAACAAGAAACAAGAAACAAGAAACAAGAAACAAGAAACAAGAAACAAGAAACAAGAAACAAGAAACAAGAAACAAGAAACAAGAAACAAGAAACAAGAAACAAGAAACAAGAAACAAGAAACAAGAAACAAGAAACAAGAAACAAGAAACAAGAAACAAGAAACAAGAAACAAGAAACAAGAAACAAGAAACAAGAAACAAGAAACAAGAAACAAGAAACAAGAAACAAGAAACAAGAAACAAGAAACAAGAAACAAGAAACAAGAAACAAGAAACAAGAAACAAGAAACAAGAAACAAGAAACAAGAAACAAGAAACAAGAAACAAGAAACAAGAAACAAGAAACAAGAAACAAGAAACAAGAAACAAGAAACAAGAAACAAGAAACAAGAAACAAGAAACAAGAAACAAGAAACAAGAAACAAGAAACAAGAAACAAGAAACAAGAAACAAGAAACAAGAAACAAGAAACAAGAAACAAGAAACAAGAAACAAGAAACAAGAAACAAGAAACAAGAAACAAGAAACAAGAAACAAGAAACAAGAAACAAGAAACAAGAAACAAGAAACAAGAAACAAGAAACAAGAAACAAGAAACAAGAAACAAGAAACAAGAAACAAGAAACAAGAAACAAGAAACAAGAAACAAGAAACAAGAAACAAGAAACAAGAAACAAGAAACAAGAAACAAGAAACAAGAAACAAGAAACAAGAAACAAGAAACAAGAAACAAGAAACAAGAAACAAGAAACAAGAAACAAGAAACAAGAAACAAGAAACAAGAAACAAGAAACAAGAAACAAGAAACAAGAAACAAGAAACAAGAAACAAGAAACAAGAAACAAGAAACAAGAAACAAGAAACAAGAAACAAGAAACAAGAAACAAGAAACAAGAAACAAGAAACAAGAAACAAGAAACAAGAAACAAGAAACAAGAAACAAGAAACAAGAAACAAGAAACAAGAAACAAGAAACAAGAAACAAGAAACAAGAAACAAGAAACAAGAAACAAGAAACAAGAAACAAGAAACAAGAAACAAGAAACAAGAAACAAGAAACAAGAAACAAGAAACAAGAAACAAGAAACAAGAAACAAGAAACAAGAAACAAGAAACAAGAAACAAGAAACAAGAAACAAGAAACAAGAAACAAGAAACAAGAAACAAGAAACAAGAAACAAGAAACAAGAAACAAGAAACAAGAAACAAGAAACAAGAAACAAGAAACAAGAAACAAGAAACAAGAAACAAGAAACAAGAAACAAGAAACAAGAAACAAGAAACAAGAAACAAGAAACAAGAAACAAGAAACAAGAAACAAGAAACAAGAAACAAGAAACAAGAAACAAGAAACAAGAAACAAGAAACAAGAAACAAGAAACAAGAAACAAGAAACAAGAAACAAGAAACAAGAAACAAGAAACAAGAAACAAGAAACAAGAAACAAGAAACAAGAAACAAGAAACAAGAAACAAGAAACAAGAAACAAGAAACAAGAAACAAGAAACAAGAAACAAGAAACAAGAAACAAGAAACAAGAAACAAGAAACAAGAAACAAGAAACAAGAAACAAGAAACAAGAAACAAGAAACAAGAAACAAGAAACAAGAAACAAGAAACAAGAAACAAGAAACAAGAAACAAGAAACAAGAAACAAGAAACAAGAAACAAGAAACAAGAAACAAGAAACAAGAAACAAGAAACAAGAAACAAGAAACAAGAAACAAGAAACAAGAAACAAGAAACAAGAAACAAGAAACAAGAAACAAGAAACAAGAAACAAGAAACAAGAAACAAGAAACAAGAAACAAGAAACAAGAAACAAGAAACAAGAAACAAGAAACAAGAAACAAGAAACAAGAAACAAGAAACAAGAAACAAGAAACAAGAAACAAGAAACAAGAAACAAGAAACAAGAAACAAGAAACAAGAAACAAGAAACAAGAAACAAGAAACAAGAAACAAGAAACAAGAAACAAGAAACAAGAAACAAGAAACAAGAAACAAGAAACAAGAAACAAGAAACAAGAAACAAGAAACAAGAAACAAGAAACAAGAAACAAGAAACAAGAAACAAGAAACAAGAAACAAGAAACAAGAAACAAGAAACAAGAAACAAGAAACAAGAAACAAGAAACAAGAAACAAGAAACAAGAAACAAGAAACAAGAAACAAGAAACAAGAAACAAGAAACAAGAAACAAGAAACAAGAAACAAGAAACAAGAAACAAGAAACAAGAAACAAGAAACAAGAAACAAGAAACAAGAAACAAGAAACAAGAAACAAGAAACAAGAAACAAGAAACAAGAAACAAGAAACAAGAAACAAGAAACAAGAAACAAGAAACAAGAAACAAGAAACAAGAAACAAGAAACAAGAAACAAGAAACAAGAAACAAGAAACAAGAAACAAGAAACAAGAAACAAGAAACAAGAAACAAGAAACAAGAAACAAGAAACAAGAAACAAGAAACAAGAAACAAGAAACAAGAAACAAGAAACAAGAAACAAGAAACAAGAAACAAGAAACAAGAAACAAGAAACAAGAAACAAGAAACAAGAAACAAGAAACAAGAAACAAGAAACAAGAAACAAGAAACAAGAAACAAGAAACAAGAAACAAGAAACAAGAAACAAGAAACAAGAAACAAGAAACAAGAAACAAGAAACAAGAAACAAGAAACAAGAAACAAGAAACAAGAAACAAGAAACAAGAAACAAGAAACAAGAAACAAGAAACAAGAAACAAGAAACAAGAAACAAGAAACAAGAAACAAGAAACAAGAAACAAGAAACAAGAAACAAGAAACAAGAAACAAGAAACAAGAAACAAGAAACAAGAAACAAGAAACAAGAAACAAGAAACAAGAAACAAGAAACAAGAAACAAGAAACAAGAAACAAGAAACAAGAAACAAGAAACAAGAAACAAGAAACAAGAAACAAGAAACAAGAAACAAGAAACAAGAAACAAGAAACAAGAAACAAGAAACAAGAAACAAGAAACAAGAAACAAGAAACAAGAAACAAGAAACAAGAAACAAGAAACAAGAAACAAGAAACAAGAAACAAGAAACAAGAAACAAGAAACAAGAAACAAGAAACAAGAAACAAAAAACAAGAAACAAGAAATATTAGGATTAGGTTGACGATTTTTAGAGTGATTGCGTAACCTTTCTATATAAGAAAGGCAAAATTGTGCCAAAATCCAAAAAAGACACTTTTCGTCAAAAAAATTTTTTTCGGTGCTTCATTAAATCTCAACGTTTCATGCATTTTAAAGTCATTTGGCATCAAAAATGCAAATTCGATTTCGAAATTTCCCCTACTCCCCCCCTTTGAGAAATTTTCATTTCAGTTTATATGGGAATTTGCTGTATTGTCGCACTCCTCAACCCGTAACTCCGGAACCGGAAGTCCAATCAATAAAAAATTCAATAGCAGCCGATGAGAAGGTTGTACCTTTCATTTGCGACTAAGTTTGTACAAATCGGTCCAGCCATCTTTGAGAAAGAGAGGTGACATTTTTTTGCACATACTCTCATACACACATACATACATACATATACACACAGACATTTTCCGATCTCAACTAACTGAGTCGAATGGCATATGACACTCGGCCGTCCGGGTCGGGATTAGGTTGACGATTTTTAGAGTGATTGTATAACCTTTCTATATGAGAAACGCAAAAAATTAAATTATGTTAATTTATCTGATTTTTAAAGTTGATTAGTCAATAGAACTAGGGTTATCATACCTCTGGGTTGGGCCCGGAAAATTCGGTTTTTTCGGGCGAGCTCCGGGCCTCCGGTTTACAAAAAACACTTCCGTCATCGATTTTTGTCAAATACTCATCCATCCCATTCTGAAAATACCCACATTTTTGAGTTTATACAGGCGATTCGCCTTCGGTTAATCGGGAACTTGACCATAATTTGAACACTCCTTATTACACTAGTTGATTCTATCCAAAAAATCAGTTTAGTTCAATATAAATAGTAGGAAAGAAAGTATTTACTACAATAGTTAGGATCATTTGCTTGCATGCACTTTCAAAAATATTGTCAGACTAATGTACACGACTATAACAAAGTAGCGGTTTTTCACGGATTCTATCATAAAAAATTTGCATGTCATAAAAAAATCGGCGTCAGCGGAAACAAACATCACAAAGAATTATTGATTTTCTCGATTGTCTATTCTCGCTTATCCCTTCCCAATCGGAACTCACCGGGCAAAGACACTTGCACCCTTTTGGCTTTGCGTGGCTCTCCGTTATTTTTTCTTCACATTTTCCATTCCGACAGTTCAACAGCAGTTCACCGGACCTCGAACTGCGAAAAGGGTTAACGCGTGTGCGGCTTAGAATGGGAATCACGAGAAGACCCGAGCGTTCTGGAAAGGGTGGCGAGTGGGATCATGTGGTTCATGGTCGGTTTCGCGCAACACAGGTCGTGTTTCTAGCCGATACTTGGTTGGGTTTGAGAGTGATAGAACTGGATTTCATTATGCTACTATTCAATGAAGCCTGTTTGAAGATGAAGTACGGAGCTTGCGGCTTGAATAAGACTGATTAAAAATGAAGCATCCATGTTGAAATGGTTTTGTGATAAATAGAAGAACAGAATTACAGAAGAACCAAACAACACAAGAATACAAGAACAGGAGAACATGAAAATGGACAAATAAGTGATTAGGGAAATAGAAGAACATTATAACAGAAGAACAGAAGACCAGAAAAACAGAAGAACAGAAGAACAGAAGAACAAAAGAACAAAAGAACAGAAGAACAGAAGAACAGAAGAACAGAAGAACAGAAGAACAGAAGAACAGAAGAACAGAAGAACAGAAGAACAGAAGAACAGAAGAACAGAAGAACAGAAGAACAGAAGAACAGAAGAACAGAAGAACAGAAGAACGGAAGAACAGAAGAACGGAAGAACAGAAGAACAGAAGAACAGAAGAACAGAAGAACAGAAGAACAGAAGAACAGAAGAACAGAAGAACAGAAGAACAGAAGAATAGAAGAACAGAACAACAGAAGAACAGAACAATATAAGAACAGAACAACAGAACAACAGAAGAACAGATCAACAGGACAACAGAAGAATAGAAGAATATAAGAACAGAAAAACAGAAGAATAGAAGAGCAGTAAAATGGAAGAACAGAACTGCTGTGTAGGAGCAAAAGCATAAAAGAACAGAGAAACAGCATTGGTTGAATCCACATCATTCGAACAAACCACGCGATGCTGTACCGCATTAGGTCCCCGTTCCATGGCCTAATTTATCAAGCCACCCCTTTTCGTGCTCATCAAGAGGGTGCGAAAGTAGCTGGAACCGAAGGGTTACGGGTTTGATAAATGAGAATCATGAAAAAATCGTTCAACCCTTTCTTTGTCCTGTGGTAGCTCCGATTTTTTGTCCCGCACTTTTCCGTTAGCTCATAACCCTTTCTTTTTCGTTTCGTTTTATTTGACCAGTCGCGATAGCTGCCAACTTCTGGCGGTTGCAGTTGGTGCCAATAGGGTAGCCTAATGACAGTTTTCCGAGTGATATCAAATAAATCGATTGTTTGATACTTGAGCAGCCCATTGAAATCCGTCCCCGTTGTGAATAAATTAAAAGTTTCGCTTTTTTTTATTCGCTCCCGGACACCCTCGCTCCTCTCGAAACCCGGATGACCAACTCTTCAGGAAGAAAATCGATTAAAAACTTAGCTCTTTGCAGCAGCCGCGAAGGATAAAACCAGAAAGGGTTGATTTTTTAATTTCAATCCCCGACTGCTTGGTGATGAATTGACGCAATTCTTCAAACTTGTTCTTTCCGGGAAAGAGCCAGTGCTGAACAGTCTACGCAAATATAAGAAAGAAGATCGTATCATTTTCTTTTTTTAATTGTCACTGCATCGACCGATGAAGGGTTGAAATTATTTCTTCGGAGCTGCGGTGACCGGTGACACGTAACAAACTTCAAAGATATTTTTTGCCATCCTCTTGGTGTATGACTGTCCCCATGTCGACGAAGAATTGGAAATTGGATCCTCTTCGGTTCGCATCATCGCATCGGTATAGGCGATTGTCACAAACTTTCACCTTAAACGGCTCAATGGAACTCGATGAGTGTCAGTAACTGCAGGGTTTATTTTTTTCCTCCCATGTACTTGCCTCCTGCTACTTACACTTTTCTGTACACTATACACCCCCGATTGGGGTATGAGGTTTCGTTCTCGGAAGAAGTCTGACCAAATCTGATGATGGCCAGCAGCTGGATTGTGAACGCACACACTCGATGCGTGTTTACGTTAAGTGGATCAAATGGGTCAGATTTCAGCAACGGTGACAGTGGGTTTGTTTGTTTACTCGAATGGAAAATCCTTTTTAAAACGGATACGATTAATTAGTGCTCTACAATGTGGTTACGCTGGAATTACGGCGTTTTCTTGGCTGGGTTGGTATTCGTTACATATTTCTGCAGTAAGTTTTCGAGATATGCTGTTAGATTAATACATACATAACAAAATAGATCGATTTAATTTAAGCTTTAGGACTGACGCATTAAAAAATATACCACGTCTAAATAACAATCTATTCATTCAATGTTCTAAACGTTTGTTTTTCGGTAGTGTCAAAGTTTCGCATTTAGGTTACATATTTCTCGAACTTTAAAATTCTGTAGTGGTTCAATAGTTGGCAAACTCAGAATTAGTTTGTGACATAAGAAAGGTTCAGTGTTTATATCATTCATATACATTTATTAAAAACTACAAGGGGCAGCCGTATGGGGTTGCACGAACTGTAGACGTAGGACTATAGCACTTAATGTGAAATATTTATTTTCTTAGTACTTAGTGTGTGGGAAAAAACACCCGGACCGGTGAAGAAAAATCAAATTTTAGACAATATAATCACATCTCATATATAGAACAAGCTTTCTAGTTGCTCTCAAACAGATCCTAAAAGTTCAAACACCCATGGATAACCCCAAGTTTGTAGATGTGTTTCGATGCCACAGGATTGTAAAATGGTTAATATTACGTCTTGAAAATTCAATTCTTCCGTGACAATTGTTTTTGCCTGCAAAATGCCCTGTGTGTATGCAAAGCTCATGATTTTTTGGGATATTAGCATTGATCGGAAAATACTTTCCAACGCTGCGCATTGCATACATACAGGACATTTTGCAAGTCACCAGAAACTGTTCATTTTACCACCGCCACATGTTCATTTTACCCACTCGCTATAAACATGTCTCATTTTTGGACATGTTTAGAAATCAAGAATCATGTTTGAAAAACTGTGTTTATGACGAAGTATTTTTACCAGATATGTACAAAACATGTCTAACAAGAAACATATAGGGTGATTGTAATATCTCATTCACTTATTAGTTAGAAAATAATAACTTTGCTTAACGTGTTCATTTTACCGCCAGTTCCCCTACTTACCAACACATTCGCCCCAAACATTGACCCCAGGCGTACAATGCAAAATGAGCAGGTAACTGGCATCCTTATCTCTACATATAGAGTTTGACAATAGGCAACATCCTTTTTCCACCGATCGATGGGGGTCAGTTTGACAACGTCAAAATCGCTTAAAATGTCATCAACAAACAATAGTAGCAGTAAACAATAGCAAACAATGAACATTTTAACTGATTTGATGTAAACTAAAGTGCTCCTCGTTCGTATTTAGAATTAATTTCGTTCATTTTTTACAAGCAAAGTTCTAATATGAATATGACGTCGCGTCACCCTCTTGAAAATGAGTCAACGCTGATGATGATGGGTAGAGCGAAAGAGACAACTAGTACCACCACGACACTATTAGCGCATTTCATCAAAATTCCACGCGGCCTTTCCCGATTGAAAGGAACGGCCGCGCTTAGCCCATCTGTCATAATATCGTGATTTTGCATAGCGACGGGTTGAATGATAACACATTTTGTTCCAAAAAACAGCTCTGCGTTATGCAACACTTTGTGCAGGTTGATTATACCAGTTGCAAGTGGGGCCAAATTCACCAAGTTCCGTAAAATTCCTTTTAAATTACAGAATTGATAAAATTGCTTAGATGAGCTAAACTAATTAATCAAATCCTGTTTTAAAAACTGTCCTTGCGTTTAAACCAAAATGGGAAGCTTATTACTGCCACTACATTACTAAATTTCAAGCGCAAATACATGTGCTAGTTAAACCAAAAATTTACTGGCAACATTACAGCGGAATTTAGGAAGCAGTTGGAGCATTCGCCTGTTGGACGACACAGAGTAGCGTACCTCCACAGCCAGTGTAACGGACTTCTAACTTAGCTACACTGGCTGTAAAAAACACAGCGCAGTGATCTGCTTCGCCAGCCGTTCAACAGGGAACTGAGCGTGTCTGGCCAAGTCCGTTCTTTAAATAGTCGATGATGACGTCATTCATAGAAGCGTTGCGCGCTAGGTACACCAATCCGTCGTACAAGGCTTGGGAAGCGCTATCTTCTGTGTGTTAATGCGCGATATTTTGACAAGGTTGTATATTATTTAATTTTTTAATGCTATGATATCAAAAATCTTTGGGTTTATCTATTGGAATCTATTCTTAGAAGTATTTCGGGGCGATTTGTGCAAAAAATTTGAAAATTTATCGTGAGATGGCTGAATTATATGCGTTTAAAATTGGACCACTTTTCGTTACATACCATTTTTGTAGAATTTGCAGAGTGCACCCCCATATCGAAAACAAAGACGTAGTCCTACGTCAAAAATGTGGGTGCAATTTGAAGCTGAAATTCGAAAAATTTGTTATTGGTTAAATCCTACCATGCGCGCACGTGGTAACATTTCCAGCCCGATTTTCTCAATACTATAAAATTAAACGGTGTAGGGAAAATATGCTGTTATGGACACTGTACACCCAAAACTCGACCGTAATACCTTTACGGCAATAAGAAAAAATTGCTCTAATAGCAAGACGTTTCATGCTAAAACGGTCCCAACAAAAAATCCCCAAACGGCAATACCAACACATTCAAATCTTCTCTGCGTCGCACTCATGTTTCATCAACTCTTATTCAATAAATATTAACGCGTCGGATTGTCTGGAAGTGTTTAGCACTTCGCTTGTCATTGTATTGCGCTTCAAGCGGAGTAAACACAATGGGGATAAAGACGAGGTTCGATTTTTCTACACGACACATTCCGTATTAGGCAATCCATTAGACGTTTGTTTGACAATTCAGCGGTGGGTTCTGTCAACAAGTCTACTCCTGCGAACAGAAAAACTCGTCCGACAAATAACTTTGTTAGTCCGATTCGTTTGATGTTGGATCGAGTCAACGATATTGTCGGACGTCGCACCCCTCGGAGTAACGTCAGAATAAGTAAACAAGAAATAATCAGCTGATCAGAAACGTCTCATGGATTGCCTAATTTGAAGATCGGCTCACACTCGGCTACCTTCAAAGCACAGTCAGAAAAAAAAACTACTCGGAATAGTGGTGGGGTACTTCGGCCGGTGTTAAATTGAAATTTCTGTTCTATCACGAACGTTAATAGCAAGATAGCGACTGCACAAAACATGAACAGTCCTTCCCGTCATCTACGGGAAGCCAGACCTATGGTTTGTATCCACGGGTCCGAACCGAGGATCCGGATCCAGACATTTGTCTGGATCTAAGCACCAAGTCTGACCCTGGTTCAGGTCCGGGCTTAGAAAGGGGATGGGCTAGATCCAGGTACTGGTCCGGATCCGGTTACTGGTCCAGATCCGAGAACTGGTCCGGATCTAGGTACTGGTCCGGATTCGGGAGGTCCGGATTTGGGAACTGGTCTGGATAAGAAAACTGGTCCGGATCGGGAACTGTGTCGGATCTGGCAACTAGGCCGGATCCGGAAACCGCCTAAAATTTTTTTTCGCTATCCAACCTACGCAGTAAAAAATCCGTAATTCGGGCTGGTTTCTGCCAATATTGGGGTAAATTCCAGCCTGAAGCCTGGTTGGATATCCGCCAGAATTCCGGTTGGTTTGACTCGGTACTAATACTATCATAGAAATCGACCGAATTTTTCTGCATGCGAATATAGCCGACGTTGACACATACTGAAAAAGTGTTTGACTGTGTGATGCACATACATGAACAGCAACCGA
Organism: Topomyia yanbarensis; assembly: GCF_030247195.1. NCBI lineage: Eukaryota > Metazoa > Arthropoda > Insecta > Diptera > Culicidae > Topomyia > Topomyia yanbarensis. Next base: position 350,848,764 of record NC_080672.1, on the reverse strand, counting down.
AATTCGTCATTCCACCGTTTACTACCTTTGCGGGAATATGAGTTTAATACTGCAATGCGCAATTGCGTGGTCTGTTACCGAAAAGACAATAGATTCTTACCCAAAAGTAATCGAAACATACTCGTCGGATAGGTACACACAAAAAATAATGAAATTTTAACGACATGTAAGTCAATACGAATGTAAACATCCATAGCTTGAATTAAAAATTTGATTGAGAATTAAGTTGAATTCGATGCACTCAATGGGAGCATCAAAAAGCATATGATTTTACACTTTCGTTCGTGTGATATTACATGTCTCTTATTTTACAGCAATATTGAAGTAAAATTACATAAAAGTGCATTGGTATCCCGTTTAATGAAGCTGTAATTTTCAGTCTACGTGTAAAATTAAATTAAAATTCGTTGAAGAAAGCACGACAAGTTGTGTGTATTTGAGGTGGAGCTTAATTTTGCATTTATATTCATGCTCCAAAGATGTGCATGGAAATAAATTTAAAATTACAAAATATTTTTTTTCTGTGTAAGGTAGATTCTGCGTCTTTCGCAAAACGTAAGATTTAGTGAAAATGTGATTTTAAATTTTGTTATATTAACACAATTATTTTGTTTTATTACATTTTCATAAGTTATTGGCATTTCTCCATCAAGAACAATAGGTTTTTTCAGAAGGCCTATAAAATTTCCTGTAACTTTCATTTTGACATCAGGGCTATATTGTAAACCATTTGAAAGATTCACTCATCGTCACTGACGTCACTCATCGATTTCCATCATCTACTCGTCAAGCCTATTTGAAAAATCCTTTAATGATTGGTGAATTTTGCTCAACCCGAAGGCGTCATCTTGGGTTTCAAAAATGTTCCAAATATACAATTTCTTCATCCACTTGTCAAGCCCATTCCTTTCATTATATTTTATGAACTGCTTCGACAAAACGAATATGAGTAAAGCCATGTCAAGTGATCCTCGAATTTTTCGCAAAATCACCGATCTTAATGAGGTATATTTTATTGTATAGGGATTATGGTGATTAGCTTTTTGTATAAATATTTCATTAAAATTCCTTTTTTTCTTTTAGATACTAACCCTTAAACTTTATTGCATGATAAAATTGAAAATTTTATATCTCAAAAACTACTGAAGATAATTCAATGAATTTTTGCACACTTATGGGATGATATTTGCACTATCTTATAAAAATATTTTTACTTTATAATTGTGTGAATAACGGTACTTTGCATCTATTTAAAATTTTCAATTGTATTTTTTCTTATGTTCTTCACGCTAAAACTTTTCAAAACGTATATCAAATTATGCGAAAATCTTTCACCTTCAATAATCTGTAATGACAGTTTTTCATTTTTGTTCCTATCGAGAGTTATAGAGGATTTTGTAACAGTGCGCTGTTTCAACGCACGGCCCACTTTGATGCAGCCCGCGAGAACGTACATATTGGCAACGCCGCACGTCGCAACCTCCTAATGCGCATCGCTTTGAAGGAGCGTATCTCAGGTTAAAAATTTGCATCTTTGAAACTATCCCAAGTAGCAATTCTGGTTTTATAGCACACTATAAGTGAATTCTAAGTTTTAAGGAGATCTTCGAGAGTGCCATAAAACCTCAATTGTTACTAGGGATAGCAAAAAGACATGCTTTTCTTTATGGATAATTGAAAGTGATGTTTTGTGAGTAATTTGCATGCTCTTTAGCGTTATTATATTGTTTTGGAGTTATTTAATTTTTTGTCACTCAATACCTCGGACAAGCGCGCTCGGATGTTGCCAGCCAATGAGAAAAGTGCAGTGGGCATGTTTTAACCTGCATTGACATATTTTTCGCAAATTGACATACTTCACCACGTTTTATTTTCAGTTGGTTCTGTCTGAGAGGTAGGTATTTCGAATTTTTTCTTAAATCCACATAGCGACTTTTCAGCCATGCGCCATCGGGTCGCGCGTTAAATTACGCGCTCATTTAATTTGCATCAGTGCGAGTGAGAAAACGTTTCGACGTTTGTTTTTGTTTCAATCGCACTTGGGTGTTTCCCATATAGAGACAACTCGACGAAATGCTATATTATCTCAAGATAAACAATATTTGCTCAAAAAACCATTCGATTGATTTATGTTATAAATAGGGGTCGATCACACGGATTTTGCATTCCGTTAAAAAAATTCATAAATGTGTTCGTCGTATCTTGTTTTTGTGGCATCCATGTGGAGTGATAAATTTGAAAATTATATTGGTTATCACATGTGTTGCGTATGTCGTAATAAGCGCAAAAAATACAACGAAAATAAATATGGACATGAACAAAACATAATTTTAGTTAAATTTTCAATTTTACATCCCATGTTTATAGTAATGAATTCCTCTATAACGCGTTTAAAATATAGGAAAATTTACATTATATTGTAGTGTTTGCCAAAGTAATGGAACTGGAATATTCGATGACTCAACAGGTACATGCGGAAAACTGTAACGACGATTTTGAAATAAAGATCGTTGATGATTAATTGAAATTCGACAAAAATAACTAATATCTTACCAGAACTTGGAGAACCTCCAATTAACAGAAGCAATAGTGATAAAAAAAACCCAACATCGATGCGATTGAACAACAGATTTTATGTAAACTTTTTTCAAAAGACACATAGTTGTTTAAAGGCAATATCACTCGGTGAAAACAAAAACGTGAAATAAAATGCTGTTGGTATAAGATTTTCCGCTTTCAAATATTAATGTTGTAGACTAAAAAAGAATTTGGTTATAACGTAGATGTATTTTGACTAATAAAAGTGTTTCTAAAGATGTTAATTGTTAGTAACGTTAAATTATAATAATAAAAAATATATTAAACAACTATAATTTTTGTTGTGCACTTCGGTCAAAAAAATTTAACGCATCTCAAAATATCCGGAAAAAATCCCCTTCGATAATCGAGGTCACTGATTCGATCACTGTCCTACAGTGGAATTGCAGAAGTATCCTCCCGAAAATCGATTCCTTCAAATTTTTACTAAACAGTTTAAAATGTGATGCTTTTGCATTATGTGAAACTTGGTTAACTTTCGATATAAATCTCAACTTCCACGACTTTAATATAATCCGTCTGGATCGAGAAAACCCTTATGGAGGAGTACTTTTGGGGATCAAAAAGTGCTATTTTTTCAACCGAATTAACCTCCCTTCGACACCAGGCATTGAAATTGTCGCTTGTCAAGTTCTAATCAAAGGTAAAGACCTTTGCATTGCTTCCATCTACATTCCTCCTAGAGCCTCGATAGGGCACCGAACGCTTTGTAATATCACGGAATCCTTACCGGCACCGCGGCTAGTTCTGGGAGACTTTAACTCGCACGGTACGGTATGGGGTTGTCTTCACGATGATAATAGATCAACATTAATCCAAGATCTTTGCGACAATTTCAACATGACCATCTTAAACACGGGAGAAATGACGCGGATTCCTACACCACCAGCACGCGCAAGCGCGTTGGATTTATCACTATGCTCGACATCGCTACAGTTAGATTGCATGTGGAAGGTGATCCCTGATCCCCACGGTAGCGATCATTTGCCCATCGTGATTTCAATTGCTAACGGTTCAAGACCATCGGAAACAATCAATGTCTCGTATGACCTCACACGGAACATCGCTTGGAAGTGTTACGCGACCGCGATATCTGTTAAAATCGAATCCACTCAAGAGTTTCCTCCGGCGGAAGAGTACAGGTTTTTGGCTGGCTTGATTTTCGACAGTGCGAATCAAGCTCAGACTAAACCAGTACCCAGCGCGAATACCCATGGACGGTCTCCCACCCCGTGGTGGGACAAAGATGGCTCAGAGCTGTACGCGGAGAAGTCTACTGCATATAAGGGCTTTCGGGAAGACGCATCGTTAGAAAGGCGAATGAAGAGTCTAATGAAAGCCAAAAAACGCTGTTATTTGCGCCGGTTCGTCGACGGGTTAACGAGAGAAACAGCGATGAGCACTCTTTAGGGTACGGCTCGACGTATTTCTCAACCGAAACAGTACCAACGAGAACGTGGAATATTCAAACCGTTGGATATTCGCTTTCGCCGAGAAGATCTGTCCGTACTCTGTCCCGATACAGAAAACGTACCACGCCACGTCTCCTCACGATAACGCGAACGAAACACCGTTTTCGATGGTGGAGTTCTCCCTTGCCCTCTTGTCATGCAACAATAACGCCCCAGGGTTAGACAGAATCAAATTCAACTTGCTGAAGAATCTGCCTGACACTGCCAGGCGCTTGTTGAACTTATTTAACAAGATTCTTGAGGGTAATATTGTCCCTCGTGACTGGAGGCAAGTGAAGGTCATCGCCATTCAAAAACCAGAAAAACCAGCCTCCGACCACAACTCGTATCGACCGATTGCAATGCTGTCCTGTATTCAGAAGTTGTTCGAGAAAATGATCTTGTTTCGCCTCAACAATTGGGTTGAAGTAAATGGCTTACTGTCGGATACACAATTTGGCTTCCGCAAAGGCAAAGGGACGAACGTTGCGTTGCTTTCTATAGAAATTCAAATGGCCTATGCTAACAAAGAGCAGATGGCATCAGTCTTCTTGAATACTAGGGGGCTTTTGACTCAGTTTCTATCAACATTCTGTCAGAGAAGCTGCACCAGCATGGTCTTTCGCCAATTTTAAATAACTTTTTGCTAAACCTGTTGTCTGAAAAGCACATGCACTTTTCGCATGGCGATTTAACAACATCGCGATTTAGCTACATGGGTCTTCCCCAGGGCTCATGTCTAAGTCCCCTGCTCTACAATTTTTACGTGAATTACATTGACGATTGTCTTGCCAATTCATGCACGCTAAGACAACTTGCAGACAACGGGGTGGTCTCTGTTACAGGGCCCAAAGCTGCCGACTTGCAAGGACCATTACAAAATACCTTGGACAATTTGTCTGCTTGGGCTCTTCAGCTGGGTATTGAGTTCTTCACGGAGAAAACTGAGTTGGTTGTTTTTTCTAGGAAGCGTGAGCCGGCGCTACTCCAGCTTTTATTAATGGGTGCAACGATCAACCAGGTTTTCACATTTAAATATCTCGGGGTCTGGTTCGACTCTAAAGGTACCTGGGGATGTCACATTAGGTATCTGAAACAGAAATGCCAACAAAGGATCAATTTTCTCCGCACAATAACTGGAACATGGTGGGGTGCCCACGCAGGAGACCTGATCAGGTTATACCAAACAACGATATTGTCCGTGATGGAGTACGGGTGTTTCTGTCTCCGCTCCGCTGCGAACATACACTTCATCAAACTGGAGAGAATCCAGTATCGTTGCTTGCGTATTGCCTTGGGTTGCATGCACTCGACCCATACGATGAGTCTCGAAGTGCTGGCGGGCGTTCTTCCGCTAAAAAATCGATTTTGGGAACTCTCATATCGATTGCTCATCCGATACGACATTCTGAACCCGTTGGTGATTGAAAACTTCGTGAGGCTCATCGAGCTTAATTCTCAAACCCGATTTATGTCCTTGTACTTCGACTACATGGCACAGAGCATTAATCCTTCTTCATATACTCCCAACCGCGTTCGTTTCCTAGATACTTCTGATTCTACTGTATTCTTCGACACGTCCATGAAGGAAGAGATTCGTGGAATCCCGCACCATATACGCCCGCAAGTGATCCCCAATATATTTTATAATAAATTCCGAGAAGTCGACTGTGACAAAATGTTCTACACTGACGGATCAAATCTCGATGGGCCCACTGGCTTCGGTATCTTCAACAATACTATCACCGCTTCATTCAAGCTCAATGATCCCGCATCAGTTTACGTCGCAGATTTAGCTGCAATTCAGTACACCCTTGGGATCATCGACACTCTGCCCACAGATCACTACTTCATCATTTGGGACAGCCTCAGCTCTATCGATGCTCTTCGTGCGATGAAGCCCAAAAAGCATTTCCATATTTCCTGGGGAAGATACGGGAGTCCTTGTGTACGTTATCTGAAAAATCTTATCTGATTACCTTTGTTTGGGTCCCCTCTCATTGCTCTATCCCAGGCAATGAAAAGGCCTGGGAGCATTAAATGGTGACATAAACGAAAGACCAATCTGCTCCAACGAATTATATAGCATTTGTCGTCAGAGGACGCTCAACAGTTGGCAAACCTCGTGGAGTAATGGGGAACTTTGACGATGGCTACATTCGATTACCCCAAAGGTATCAACGAAGCTTTGGTTCAGGGGGATGAATGTGGGTCGAGATTTCGTACGTGTACACCTTGGATGCACATTTGCGGCGTATTGGGCTTGCGGAGAGTAGTCTGTGCGCTTGTGACGAGGGCTATCACGACATGAGCACGTTGTCTGGGTATGCGCCGGGTATTTGGACGCCAGGTCTCAGTTAAAGGATTCCCTTCGGGCCCGAGGTAGACCACCCAATGTCCCAGTTCGAAATATACTGGCAAATCGCGATCTTCCCTATATGTCCCTTATTTATACTTTCATAAAAACGATAAATATCACAATTTAGCCTCTCTCTTTTATTTCTTGTTTTTAAAAATATCCTCTTGCTTTGTGGAACCGATCTGCTCCAGAAGGCCACTATGTAACCGCCGTGGCCCTTACCACTACACCTGCATAGAAGGAAACGGAAGCGAGAGCGACTCGAGGTCCGATGACTTTTGAGGATTCCCCGCGGGTCCGAAGAATACCATCTGCCAATCCGGTACTCGACGACTTACTAGACTAAGGCGATAATTTGTTTCGCTGATCTCCCATTTGCGCGAAAGTTGCAAGTTTTACTCTTCTTTCCCTGTCGCCATATACGCCTTCTCTCCCTGCCCTTGATACAACTGCTGCTACACTGATGTGGAAATAAGCCCCCCTCTGAATATCTTGACCAAGTATAAGTCTTCGTTAAAAAAATCAAATTTGTATTTTGTATTCCTAGTTTTAAGATAGCTGTAATTTTTACGATTTATTGAAACTCTTGTCCTCCATCTTGTAAATAGAATTGTATCCCTAGTCCGTGAAATTTCTCATAAAGTTTTGTTCCCCCTTTCGTGTACTAAACTATATTGTTAGTTTTAAGATAACTGTAAAATATTTTGTAGAATACTATTACTCACCCTCTTGTATATCAAACTTAATCCCTTGTTTTAATTTTTTTCATAAAAAAAATCTTTTGGCCCTCTCTTGTATATAGAATCTTATTTCTAGTCTTAAGATAGCTGTAAACTTTTTTTTTGTAAAAAAAAATATTTCAACATTGTAATCTTCTAGTTTTAAGATATCCAAATTGTAAAAACAAAAGAATTTAATACCGCCAAACTAACGCATTTGTGCCTATCAAATAAACGAAATGAATAAAAAAAATATGAATCCTCGGTTTGACTCGTAAATGGGGGTTCCATAGTACTAGAATTAACAAGTTCAGTGATTTTAAAAGCTTTAGAAACTTAATTTACCAAATTTTGTTCCGAGTAGCCGCTCCTTACATGAAATAACCGACACCGACTATGGGCCATCAAGTTTTTGACATTTTCCAAAGCCGGTGTGGAATCTAGTCAATTTCTTTGTGTGTGAATTATTTTATGAAATGGAAACCTTTCATTCAACCAGTTTGATAGCTAACATTTAAATGATAGGAGCAAACTCATGTCGCTAAATACGCTGTTAGGTAACACCAAAAGTATCGCACAATGATCTGATTACGTTTTCGTAGAAAACCAATTGACAATGTACGGATTTGGAAGCGTTGGAAAAATATATTGTTGCATTTTATATTAAGCAAGCTCTGTCAAAGTTGTCAACCTTCTGTCTCTCGCACTAGTGCACTGCGTGCATGCCACGCTGAAAATTTAGTGAAATCGGCTGCTCGTTCAGCGAGCCATTTGCGCAACTTTCGGAGGGTTAATAAAGAAGATTTTCTTCACTTTTGGTGAATCTATTATCAAAATGTTGCCAATGTTCTTCAAACAGAAAGACGCATTTTTCGAAATCTGAATACTTTTAACGACGATCCACAGAAATAGCAAGATACATTAAAGTAATTACCTTGCCACTTACCCAACTGGAAACCGGCCTATCGATTTTCCCAGTCAGTTTTGGCAGTGACGTAAACCCGCGTCGACTGTAGTTTAACTTTCGAATGAACAAAACTCGTGGACAGAAACCGACGGAGTGGAAACAAATATTTATAAAACTGAGGACGAGCAAAAGTTTTCCTTTCTCGGCTAAAAGGGTACACCAATTCGGCTGATGGGAATAAAAATACTTTCTACCAGCAGCGGACACCAGTAGTAGGTATCGACCGACAGAGACCAACAAACGAAAGGATTGTGGCGGCGATGTCGGCAGTGGCGAAGACGGTGTCGGGAAAATCGATTTTTCGCGTCCCTTCTGTTTCCTCTCAAGAGCAACGGACGGAGGTTTTTTTTAATTGAAGCTGTTAATTAAAAATTTAACGCCGATAGCTTGACGGGATGAACTCTGCCGGGTTTGCAATGAGTACTCAAACGGTGGGTGTAGAATGGGCATCGACACGGATTTAGTGAACATGTAGTTAAATGAAAATTTTCAAGGAAAGACTGATGTTGGTATTGTGATTTGACAGTTAGCTCATGCTGAGGGAAAACCACGTGTATGTGAAGCAATCAGTCTGAATGGTTCAAAATGAAAAAAGCTAACGTTCTCCATATAAAATATGCCTGCTTGTGAGAATTAATATAATTCGTATAGAATTTCATAATATTATACAGTATACAACAGCCGTTCTAATTTCTAGACCGTGAAAGCCGAAAATCCACTAAATATTATTAAACATAGACCATCTCGGTGGATTTTTTTTTTAAATTTTGGCAAATATTTGGATGAAGTGTTCTGTACGATGATTGTCGACTGCGAGGTTTGTTGGACCAAAAGATCAACGTGGCACAAAGGGACTGTAGAATCAAGGCTCTGTATTTGATTTGTAAATTGAAAATACAACATCCAAACACGAGTGCTCGGCAGTGAACCGGGTAAACAGCTTCTGATGAAATTGAGCGGCAGTTCATCTGTTCTATTCATTCAAAGCCTGTCAAAACGAAACGAAACCCGGTTTTATTTTCAAAATACCATAGTTTTTGAGAAATAGAGATTGAATGCTGACAGAACAGATTTTGCTTCCAATCGGAAAAATAGACAAGCAGTCTCACGTGAAATAATTTTCCTCATCTCCTCTAAACTAACAATGAGATAAACAAATCGCACGGCTAAATGACCAGGCCGAGGACTCCGCGTAGCCGCCGGTAGAAAATTAAAATTAGCCCAACGAAATTGAAAACCATAACAGTGAAAAATCCGCTTGTTTGCCTAATCCGCCAGACTCTGCTTATGGCTTCTGTTCGGAGCTGTTGGCGCTAGAAGGTGGAGAAAAGCTGTTCCATTCTTTTTAATTAAATCATAATCCCTGCTAAGTTGAGAACAAGTTCATAAAAATTCGTTCCTCACATTGGGAAAGTCGAAAATGAGAACGATTTTTAATGAAAGTTTTTTTTTGCTCCATATTCTACTAACTAAACTGGCTGACTGGCTGCCCTTTTGCGTATTGTATGAATAGCCAGCCGCTGCTGCTTCCATAGCGAAGCGATAATGAAACCACTGGCACTTTTTTTTTTAGTTGAAGAAAAAATACATACAACGTTTATTTCGCAGTTCCGTTAGTAAAATGCTATGCAGGACCTGTCTTCAATAGGACTCCACCTCGGAATGAGCTCGTATCGCCATCCTGCCGGTACGGCCGTTATCATTAAAAATAATGAGAACGTTGGACTGCTTTTTTTCTAGTCATCTAACAAGCAGGAAAAGTGCTTGAACCGTGAGTTGGAATTCGCACTTATGTAAACAAATATCGAGAATATTGTGCAGCTTACTTCAGGTTCAGGGTGACCAAATGGGATGAGTGCAAATTAAGGAAACGTTGAAACTATTAATTGGTGGCTTCGAAAGGTATACGATCGCTCTAAGCAAGCGATGCGATTTATAAAGCATAGTGCACTTTGTAATTTTTTTGTTAGTCTTTGAGTACACGACCAAGAAAAAGAAAAAAAAAGTTTTTTTAGTTTTTTTAAGTTTGTTTTAAGGAAGGATAAGTAAAAACTTTTTTCAGAAATTTTGGTGAAGCGAATTGATCAAAACTTTTATACATTATAATGTAGTATTTCAAGCATATTCTGTAATTTTTTCATGCAAAAATATCTACATGCGACTCGGTGATGAAGCTTTTTGTGGAACGTCTCTGGAAAAAACACAATTTGCGGTGTGAGCTGCTATTGAAAAAATCCTTAACCGATTTATTTCAAACTTTGCATATTGTAAAAAATACCGTTGAATTTTCGAGAAAAATTTTCAATTAGGGGATTTGTATTCATAAAAAGGCGGAATTCTTCGTAAAAAATTGCAATTTTTATTTCAAATGAGTAAAAAACCCTTAATTGAAAAATTATCCCAAACACTCAACGTAGGGATAAGGTATTTTTTACATATAATGTGTATGCAAAGTTTGAAACAAATTGGTTGAGTAGTTTTTGAATGGCAAAAGGCTTCGCCACCGAGTCGCTTGTCGATTTTTTTCATGGAAAATTAACAGAATGTTATTGATATGATACATTATAATACACAAATATTTTGATCAATTCGCTTCACCTAAATTTCTAAAAAATCGCTCATAATTTTTTTTTCACGCTGGAACCCTTCCCTCCCCCTAAAATTCCGGCTACCGAGAATATCCTATGTTTTCTAAACAAAGGCAATTTAAACTCCAAATAACCGGCCGTGGGAGTATTGCATAGTAAAGCTAATCTTATCTGTATAATTGAATTAGTCAGAGAGGTTTTAAACTTAGGATAGTTCGCCTCTTTCTTAAGTTAGAAAAATCTCTTTAAAAAAATATCTAGCCCTATATGCACAGTTGGAATATAGCCCAAGTGAACTGCAATCTCCAACTACTTTATGCCCTCTCCTAAATATTTTTATTATTCTCATTTCATTGATGTTTTTAGTTATATTTATTTTTTCATAACATTCTTTGCTTATTCTTTTTCGCTTTTTCCTTCGTTTCTATTGTTCGATTTATTATTGACACGTTTGGTTTACATTTTCTATTTTTTAAGATTTAACTGAGAACGCCTCAATAAGCGGCCATCTTGAAAAACGAAAAATGCAGTTTTTCTCACACCATTGGAAAAATCTTCATGAAAATGAATAAATGTATTCGGGGCATTAGTAGAGTATTACTGATTGATTTTCATTAGGATGTTTCGAACATTGTGCAAAAAAAAACTGCTTTTTTCGTTTTCCAGAATGGCCATTTTTCAATAATTAAAAAAGGAAACCGCTATATAAAGAGCATTGCTTTCCAGGTGTTTTAGTAATAAAACTCAACCGATTTTGAATATCGAGGTATGAGGAAACACATCAACGAGATTCAAGGTGATTGCGATTCCGAAAACATTTTGTGAATTTTCTCAATAATGAATTAACAATTCCAATCCCAAAATTCTAGTGGAAATTTGACATCTTTTGCAAGATTTAGGATACACTTACCAGTTGCATTATTTATATTAAGAAAGTGAGGAATAAAAATCAGTTACCATTCCTTATACGCCTTTTCCTTCTTCACTCTCTCTTCGTGCTTGTGTTCGTGTTGCGAATTATATCTATCTTGCTATTTTTTCTATACATTTCTAAGTTGTGCCATAAGATGTTCTACTAATTTGAAACAAGTCCAAGTTAACTGAATATGTGTGATATAACTGTGAAGGTTTTAGAAAACAAAACAATTTTTTGTCTGTCGTTTCTTTAAAAATAGTTTTTGCTTTCTAAAATACAACAGAATCACTAATGGAAACAATTACAATATTACAAGCTACTTGGCAAAGAAAATATTTGCAGTCCTGCGAAAATTTGCAAAATGTTTGTGTTATAAGAAAACTATAACTAATTATTGCAAACTCTGCCTTCCCCTTCGAAACGTTGCACTATGGGAAGGTATGTGACTAAAAAATCGAAAACTACATCAACTTCAATTTAATTTACTTTTATACTGTGTGATTATTTACATTAGAATTAAGGAAATCATTGTGAATCTCAGAAAAATATGTAACCTAACTGGGTAATATGGATGTTTGAAGATAAAAGTTTTGAAAATATGCATTCCACTTGTGTTTTGTTTTTCAAGCTCCTCGTATCTCTGTTGAATTTTGAATAAATATTAGGGTGTCCCAAAATGACATCATGTTAAAAAAGTCATCGGGCTCACTTCTTAAATGAAAGGTTAGGGTATTAGGACCACTTTCTTCTTCGGAGTGAATCTGATAAAACGCTTCCTACTAGTGGCGAATTTTGATTTTTTGAAAAATGGGCCGATTTTTGATAAAATTTCAAATTTATGCCTGTTGAAGTGGTCCCGAACTGTCATAGATTTTTTCAGCATTTTTTTATTTTTCTGGAGATCCAAATGGAGAAGTTTGGTTAGTTAGTTTGTACAAATTTTGAATTATAAGAGCGGCAGAGCCATTAAAACTTAGTAAAAAGTGAATTTTTTGTTGTTTTTCAGTAGTTTTTCTTCAAAACTGGGTATCTACAAAATTTTAAAAGTAAAGAAAACACTTTATATAGTTGAGTCAAATACATGGACGTAATTTTGCTGAAGAAAGTGTATAGCTACGGCCAATGGGGTATGAGTTATTTAAGTTTTTGTTATATAACCTTTTGACATTTTATGATATTCATAAAAAATAACTCTGTTCCAGAAAATAAAACAACTGAGGTATGCTTAGTCCGCATAATATTTTTCGGAAAATAGAAGGAAAATAATGAAAAATGGCGTTTTTCGTTTGTCTCTAGCACATTAGAATCGGTTTTTATGAGCATAGGCGATATTTAAAAAAAAATTGTATACTAATAGCAACCTAGCGGGTTTGAAAATCACTAAAATTAAACAAATATGTCGAGTTAGTGGCAAGTTATGGCGTATATTTGAAGGCTGAATTGATTGGCGTATTCACATTTTGTATATTATTTCCATGTTAGGAACTTTTAAGTGGAGAAAAATGCAGAAGAGTGAGGTGAGTGTTGAAAAACTGATATTTATTGTCACAGATCACATTATTCCGAAATAGTCGAATTTGGGGCAAATATCCTCGAAAACGTTTTACAACAGAATACAGCGCATCTTCTGACACAATTATTTTGTTGAAGATGCCTCCTAGAAGTAATTATGTAGAATAAACTCTTCAAAAAATAATTAGAGACTTGACGTCATTAGCAAAGTTATCATTATTTTTATAATTTAAGTTACAAAAAAAATCATCAGATGCTCATTAAACCTCGTCCTGGCATACTAAAGACGTACAGAAAACGTCATTTTTCATCATTTTCCTTCTATTTTCCGAAAAATAATTTGTGGTCAAAGCACATTTGAGCTGATTTATTTTTTGGAACAGCATTATTTTTGATGAATTGCTAAAAATGTCAAAGGTTATCTAACAAAAATTTAAATAACTCGTACCACATTAGCCGTAGCTATACACTTTCTTCAGCAAAATTACGCCCCTGTATTCAGCTCAACTATATAAAGTGTTTTCTTTACTTTTAAAATTTTGTAGATACCCAGTTTTGAAGAAAAAATACTGAAAAACATAAAAAATTTCACTTTTTACTAAGTTTTAATGGCTCTGCCGATCTTATAATTCAAGATTTGTACAAACTAACTAACCAAACTTCTCCATTTGGATCTCCAGAAAAATATAAAAATTCTGAAAAAATCTATGACAGTTCGGGACCACTTCAACAGGCATAAATTTGAAATTTTATCAAAAATAGGCCCATTTTTCAAAAAAGCAAAATTCGCCAGTAGTAGGAAGCGTTTTATCAGATTCACTCCGAAGAAGAAAGTGGTCCTAATACCCTAATCTTTCATTTAAGAAGTGAGCCCGATGACTTTTTTAACATGATGTCATTTTGGGACACCCTAATAAATATATGTCATTTGAAGCCTAAAAACACCTGTTTTGTGATATCATATGATGATAGATCCCGCAAAAAAAAGTCTCCCAAAGACCCCCCCCCCCAACTCCCGACGTGGGATGCAAGTATAATGTTTCTTCTAACTAATAGCGGAGGTTCCAGCTGTCCATATTTACTCTATGCTAAGAACGCTTTAATTGAAGTTTCAATGGCAATAATTAGTAGTCTTTTGTATAGGCTTGATCTGTATAGGACTCGTTAATACCTATCTTCGGAACGAAAATTCCGAACGAAACAATTCGCCAGCTATAAGGATAACCGGAATGCATGCATCGGATAGCACAAAATCCGTGCATCGACTGAATGCACGGATTTTGTGCTATCTACAATAACATATTATATTTCCTGATTATACATCATATTATCATGATTTAATCTGTTCCACGATATTCCGCCACGTCACTCGGTCAGTTGTTGCTTGTCTCCAACCTCTCAGATGCCCGATACTTGCCAAGTTCTGCTCCACTTAGTCCAGCAACCGGGAACGCTGCGCTCCTCTTCGTCTGGTACCTGCCAGGTTGGAGGTGAAAACCAACTTGGTAGGGTTGTTGTCCGGCATTCTCACAACATGCCCCGCCCACCGTACCCTTCCAGGTTGAACTACTTTCCGGATACTTGGCTCACCATAGAGTCGCGCAAGTTCGTGGTTCATCCCTCTCCTCCACACGCCATCCTCCGGCACACCACCGAAGATCGTTCTCAGCACCCTTCTTTCGAAGACTTGGAGTGCTTGCAGATCCTCTTCGAGGATTGTCCTCGTTTCGTGCCCGTAGAGAACCACCGGTCTAATCAGTGTGTTCTACATGGCACATTTCGTGCGGTGGTGAAGCTTCCTGGATCTCAAAGTTGTGTGGAGCCCATAGTAAGCACGACTTCCAGAGATAATACGCCTTCTGATCTCCCGGCTGGTTTTATTGTCGTCATCGTCGATCGTAATACTACTGCCCAAGTGTTCCCTATCGCGATCGGTTCCACCAGCCAGCATGTACTTCGTGTTAGATTCATTTATCTTCAGTCCTACTGGTGCTGCTTTGCGCTTCATTCGGGTATACAGATCTGCTACCGTCTCCTTGTTTCTACCGATTATGTCCACGTCGTCAACGAAGCACACGAACTGTCCGGACCTCGTGAAAATCGTGCCCCGCATGTTGAACCCCGCTCTTTGCATTACACCTTCCAGCGCGATATTGAACATCAGGCAGGACAACCCATCGCCTTGTCTTAGTCCTTTGCGTGTTTCAAACGGACTCGAGAGATCGCCCGAAATTTTGACACAACACCTTACACCATCCATCGTAGCCTTAATCAGTCTTGTCAGCTTCCCAGGGAAGCCGTTCTCGTCCATCATTTTCCATAGCTCTACACGGTCCACCGTGTCATATGCGGCTTTAAAGTCGATGAACAGGTGATGTGTCGGGACCTGGTATTCACGGCATTTTTGGAGGATTTGCCGTATAGTACAGATTTGGTCGTTTGTTGATCTGCCGTTGATGAAACCGGCCTGATAACTCGCGACAAATCCATTTACGTCGGTGATAGGCACCGGAACAGAATCTGGGATAGCACTTTGAAGGCGGCATTTGTCACTGTGATCGCTCTGTAGTTTTCACAGTCCGCCTTTCTTGTATATCGGGGTGATGATCCCTTCCTTCCACTCCTTCGGTAGCTGTCCCAGATTCTTTCGATTATTCGATGCATGCATTCCGTCAGTTTCTCTGGACCCACCTTGAAGAGTTCCGCTCCTAGACCATCTTTACCAGCTGCCTTGTTGTTCTTGAGCTGTTGAATAGCCTCGTTAACCTCATTCATAGTGGGCGCCGGTACATCCCTATCGGCTGCGACACTGACATAATCGTCCTCCTCGAACGCCCGATTGTCCGCCTGCGCACCATTCAGATGTTCATTGTAGCACTGCCTCCACCTTTCGACCATCTCACGTTCGTCCGTCAAGATGCCACTTTCCTTGTCTCTACACATTTCGGCCCGCGGCACAAAACCGTTGCGAGGGTCATTCAGCTTCTTGAAGAACGCCCGCGTTTCCTGAGAGCGATACAGCAGCTCCATCTCCTCTCTCTCAGACTCTTCCAGGCGGCGCTTTTTGTCCTGAAAAAGACGAGTCTGCTGTTTTCGCTTCCGTCGATATGACTCCACGTTCTGATGAGTGGATTGAAGCAACATCGCTGTGCGTGCTGCATTTTTTTCGTCCAATATCTCTTGGCAGTCGCCATCGAACCAATCGTTCCGTCGACTCCTCTGTACGTATCCCAGGACGCTCTCCGCAGTGCTGCTTATGGCTGCTTTAGTCCCGGTCCAGCAGTCCTCAAAGGGAGCATCGATGAGCTCCTCTTCCGGTGGCTCCTCCTTCCGACGTTGGTTTCCCTCAGTCAGTCCAGCTTATACTGCGGCGGGCGCCGGTATTTTACACTGTTCACTACGGATAGTTTTGGACGCAGTTTAATCATCACCAGATAGTGGTCCGAGTCGATGTTAGCGCCCCGATAGGTCCTTACATCGATAATGTCCGAGAAGTGCCGTCCATCAAACAGAACATGATCAATTTGCGTCTCTGTTTCTTGTGGTGATCTCTAGGTGTATCGGTGCTGGAAGAAGGTGCTCCTTATGGCCATGTTCTTGGAGGTGGCGAAATCGATTAGTCTTAGGCCGTTCTCGTTCGTCTGCTGGTGGGCGCTGAACCTTCCAATTACCGGTCTGTATTCCACTTCCTGGCCAACCTTAGCATTAAGCTCGCCAATGACGATCTTGACATCATGTTTTGGGCAGCGATCGTATTCGTGCTCCAGCTGCGCGTAGAGTTCGTCCTTGTCGTCATCGCTACTTCCGAGGTGGGGACTATGCACGTTAATTTTGCTGATGTTGAAGAACTGGCCCTTGATCCTCAACCTGCACATTATGTCACTGACCGGCCACCATCCGGTCACACGCTTTTGCATCTCCCCCACCATCATAAAAGCTGTTCCCAGCTCGTGTGTATTGCTGCAGCTCTGGTAGATGGTGTGGTTCCCGCGAAAGACCCGCACCGTAGACCCGTTCCAACACACCTCCTGCAACGCCACAATGTCGAACTTGCGGTCTTTCACTATATCGGCAAGTATGCGAGACCTCCCGATAAAGTTAAGCGACCTGCATGTCCCAAGTTTCCTGCCTCTTGTCCGTTTCCGTTGCGTACGTCTGTGCCAATTTTGTCCATCCGAAATTTTTGGTTAAACTTTCTGAGCATGCTATTTTTATGAGCGTTTAGTTAGGCTTGCGCCAAGCTTGCAGTAACACTGAAGGATCACGCGAAGAGAGAGATTTGGGCTAAGCGCTTATTTAAAGGCGGCGCTGGCTCGCCTTGTCAGGGCTGCTTTAGGGCATGTGGTATTTAGGCCTAGAACGTGTAGGGCCCACTACCTCGTCCTACCACACCAGCAGTCAGCCCCCGCTACATGGTTCGGGTCGCGAATCACAACTAGTTGCTAGCGCGACTAAGCATTATACACCACCTATGACCCGCCCGGTTGCTTGCAGCTCAGCTTCCCACATAGCGGTCCTCCACCACCACGGGACCCGGGATCTACAATAAAATAATCGCCAACATAGCATAGACACTGCACACTCCCTTTTTTAGTTCAATGCCAATGGTGAATTAGACAGCGAAAACAACTATATTGTTTTTACATCATACAGTTGTTTTCGTTGTCTAATTCACGACCGATAAGCCGAAAAATACCCTTTACAAATAAGTTCGACAGTCAAGAGACATTTTCAATGTCAATGAATACTTTGAAATATTTTTCTGTCTCATACACGAATAGCATTTTCTCTCTGTCGCTCTTTATTAAAGGCGCTTGAGAGCACATGTGACCTAATCTCAGTTTACTGTTTACAATTACGCGTTAAAATACTACACAGACATCTACGAATTCCAAAACAAATTAAACGTTCCCATTTTCTGATAACAAATTAAGGTATATCAATAAAGTAAAAGCACTAGTTAATCTTAAACAACGCCGTCAAGGAATGAAGAACGAAAATTAAAACGTGAAAACGGAAAAGAAAGGAAACACTAGAAAATGCTTTTTATAATTATTTATCCATTCTATAAACATAAGGATTTTACCAAATATTTTGGAACTATTTCTAACAATGTTTCTCAACTTCGTACAATTCGTTTTATTCTTTCACTTTATTTAAATCATTTTCTTCAATTACATTCTATATTCTAATTTTTCCAGTTATTACATTTCGTGGATTATATTAGCTTTGCTTATTTTGTTTATTTGAAAATACATCAAATTTAAAATATATGATCATTTAATTTATTCAACATTCTTTTTATCCATTTTATTCATTTGAATTTATCTATTTTATTCGCTTCATTTTTTCGATTCATTCTGATTTGTTTATTCATTTCGTGAATTTCATTCTTATCGGTCATTCAACTTATTTTATTTACTATTTTCATTTTATGCATTTTATTCACTTTTCCCGTTCATGCATTTTATTCAGTGATTTTCATTTTAATAATCTGACTATTCCTTTTCTGTCATTTATTTTATTAATTTCATCCAAATTATTAATTCGACACAAATTATTTTTTTCTATTAATTTTATAACTGTTGTCTCATTTTTTATTTCAATCATTGAATTCATTTTATGCTCAATTTTTTTTTATTTCGATTGTAGAGGTTTTAACCTTAAGGTCATTCGCTTCTTCGGGTTAGAAAAATCTCTTATGGAAAATTTCTAACCCTATGTGCGGGGTCGGGACTCGAACCCAGGTGCGCCGCGTACAAGCCAATCGATTTACCAACTACGCTACGCCCACCCCTACTCAAATTTTTCTATCTCTATATTCATTTTACCAATTCTATTTATTTTATTTTGTTGATTTTAATATTTTTTTCCAAATTTTTTATTTTATTTAGTTTAATTTTATTTCGTTTATTTTGTTTACTTTATTTATTTTCATTTTAATTATTGCATTTATCTTTTATATTTATTATATTCATTCAATAAATATTGTTTATTTTATTATTTATTAACTTTAATTTTTCAACTCACTCGTTTTATTCAGTTTTGTTTGTTTATTTTGTTTCATTTTATTCGTTTGATTTATTTTGTTGTCATTCCTTTTATTCCTTTCATTCAATTTGTTAGTTTTATTAATTTTAATTCTAATTTTTCTTTCCTTTTTTACTTCGACTATGTTAGTCACATTTTTACCGACAGCTAGAGATTACCGGGTACGGCAAGTGATGAAAATTAGAGCCATAGTACTCAAGTGAGAGCGAGGATGTCACGGTAAAGATGGACTTGTCTGTCTATACCAGGACACATGCTAGTTAACTCGGGTGATTCGTGGTTATGCTGCCTAAGCTCGACTCTCATTAGCAGAAGACAAAAATTAAGTCCGTACGATATTAAGCCTGCTCCAATGACCCTGCTACTTCTAGTTTTCCGATCTTTTAACTTCACATTCTTGCTCTCACTTGAGTACTATGGCTTTAATTCTAATAATTTTCTCATTTGTTTTATATTGTCTAATTTTACATTCAAACGCCTCAACTAATTTGATTTATGAGTCATTCCACGCGAAATGATCAAGGCACGTGTAATCGACCTTCACGGATTTGAACCAAATTTGGAGGAATTGTTCATCTAGGGCCAATACAAAAACCCAATTTTTTGTGTCAATTGCTTGGGCCATGGGAGCACCCCTCGTTTTGACAAATCGCCAAAACCCTTGATTTTCTTTTGATTATATATCCGGTTCTATTTACTCTATAATCAAACCACAAGATGGGCTTTGAAGAAAATTGTTCAAGGAGTCTAGAAAAAATAATAATTTTTGGCGGCAGTGCGGCCAACTATGCGATGTTTTCAGTCAAATATTAAAAGTTAATTTTTCTCTCAATACATATGCTTTAAATTTTAAAATTCTAATGCCATCGTGGTCTTCAGACATTTTTACACAAAAAATACTTATAACATCAATATAATTTGAGCCTATCCTGAGATACTCTATTTTGAAGCAAAAAATCGCAATTTTCCCAATGAATCTCGGAGCATAAACATTTTTCGAATAATCTACAGTGTTGGGGAACCTGATTTTAGACCCCCGGGCCAAGGTTTTCTCTGTACGGCCCTGAACAAATACATTGTGAATCTCAATAACGAATAGTTTTTTTCCGTAACCAAAGTCTCGGCATCTATGGCACTTAGTCAGCTTTTGAATCTTGCCCCTATGTCGTCTGTAATGTTCCCACCTGACTCTAAACCCTAAAGCTCAACGTCTTAATCTAAAATATTATTTGAGACTCTTCTAATTACTCACTCGTTACAATGAACGCAAATATTTTTAACTCAATTTTTCCCTCCATTGTTCACATCCCATCTGCTGACAATGTCATTATAAAGTTAAAATAATTCACATACCGTCCAATTCAGCAACTACAAAAAAACAGCCAACCTTTCATGGAGCGTGATGCCGTTTTTTTTTCTAGCCTAGTTTTTTTTCAACTAGTTGTGCTCATATTTTCCAAACCCAGTATACTCTAATTCACGATTTCACAAAATTGATAAAACTGAAAACGGGATTTCTCCCCATTTCGTTGAATAGGGCCAAACCACGCCGAGCTCCGAGCGTGCTGGTAATGGATGGTAGACGGCAGAAGAGAGAGAAAAAAAATGGTACCGTTCGCACAGACGGTGTATCCTTTTCATAAAAATTTATTACAATTACCGATTTTTTTTGTTCGGGTTGATTTCTTGTTAGCGTGCGCCACACGATCCCGAAGGGTACGGGGTAGTGTTCCAGTTTTTTTCCACTCGTTCCAGAACCTGCCCGATGATGGTTAGGCGATAGGCTGTCGACGGACTAGTTAAAATAGGTTATAGTTCCATGTGACATGAATGTAATAAAATCTCGACAAACATATGATTACGGCCTAAAAGCCAACTGTCAAAATCCACTTTGAATGGAAATTCCGGACAAACCGTTACACGCCAATCACAGATGTTGATAATAAACGAAAGAGAAAAGTTTTCTCTTTCATAAACTGTTGTGAACTGTGTTCGACTAGTAACGGTTTGTCTGGAATTTCCATTCAAAGTGGATTTTGACAGCTGGCTTTTAGGCCGTAATCATATGTTTGTCGAGAAATGTTTCATGTTTTATGGATGTTTGGCATTTGGCGCTGATATGAAATATGAAGATAATTTAATTTGATGCGGATAAGAGATGTTTCGGCTTTTCGGTGTTGCTAAAAAAATTCAGAATTGACTGTCTAAATAGCTTGGCAGGTTCAGGCAGCTTCCAACTTGTTTGCAGAAATGGTTGCAGAAATGATTTGAAAATTACTTTGAGTTAACAATTTTCGAATCAGAATCGTTAGATTTCTTTTCCATGACGACCAAGTATTTTGTGAACTTTGATTGTATGAAACGCAAACCCTACGTGCTGCTAAAACGTAACAGTAGTCTAGTGCTGCAGAGTATGACTACCTCTTATTTTCTACATCCCAATTATCTGCCAGCGCTGCTTGATCCTACAAAATTTTAACTTTATCTGTCAGAAATCAAAAGCAGTAACAATCGTTTCACTGCCATTGTGATTCAAAGCTAGTTTTTCAAGCCGTATTTTTTGTCGGAAAATACGCTCCATTTCAGTACTACAACATAATAAGCACGTTTTCACATTATTCAATTCAACATGCAGTGAAAAAAAACCTTGACACCCTAAAATTATGCTTGAACCACTTTCCACCCAAGCTTTCAACCTGACCTAATCGCGATCTGTTTTAGTTTAAATGGGAAGTTTTTTTTCGTTCCGATTTCTCCCAAGCAGCAGCAGCGGCGCGAGATGGTTTCCGTTGCTCAAATCGTCACCGTCAATTGTTATCCTGTTAAAGGAAGGATAGCTTTTTTTTGCTCGAGTTTTCCATTTCATTGCTTCAGCAGCAAATTGAAATGTGCTTCGCCTGTCGGATATTGTTTGATATTGTTTCAAACTAGAATGCGTTAGGATGAAATGTGTTAGGATTCAGATGCAAAAAAACTACATGGAACCCCATTTAAAGTAAATTAAAGATCATTCATTCATGTCAATCAAGTGGTGTTCATTTGGCTGATTCGATGACTTTGGAGTAATTTTTTACTGTTCATTTTGAATATTTCCTGCGCAGAAATATCGTGATTTACAACAAACCACCAACTCTTCAATATGCCAACTTTTTTGTAGAGTTCCAAACCCGTTTTTTCTGTGCATTTTCCCTAAAACCGTTATGGCACAAAAACTGTTCTGATGAAAATGGATATCAACCTTACAATACCAGAAGCCGTTAAAATTGTAGCTAGCTGGGATACATGCTCTAAAAACGCAATCGCATTCAACGTAGCGCTAGCAACAACAACATATGTTATTTTTTGGGAAAACAAATAGCAAACAAAAGCAAACAAGTGTTCCCTTACTTGCTATGTTAATGGTAAATTATCTAAAATGCATTTTAACATGAAAAATACTAGACAAAAATTATCACGCTCAGTTCGGGTTGGTCAACCTAATCCGTTTACAATATCCGAAGTTATGGTCAAAATTGTTGCGATAGTACTCGGTCCATGGCTGTTTCTCAGCTACCTCACAGAGCACGAAGACTCCTCAGATCCTCTTCAACTTGCCGGTCCATCGATGAGCACCACTCCTTATTAAACTGCTAATTTTGCAATAAAACTGAACTCCTGAAAATACTCCACCTGTAATTCGATCAAAGAAAAAATTATCTATCTACATCCGTCTCTATCTTGCCCTCAAGTCTCGCATCGTGTATGCAGTGCTCGTTGATGATGATGTAGTTGATGAAATGGCATTTGATCCTCATTACATCCACTCGCTGATCGCTTGCCACTCATTGGCGTATCATGCTGTGAATTTTAAAGTCTCCGACTGCCACACTGCACTGGTAGCTCCTGCAAAACTACCACGTTGAAAATGCGAGCAACTCATCGTGCGAAGTTTGGTAAAGTTCCGGAAAGTAAAGCGATTTGCAGTTCGTCCATGTTTCAATTTTCCAAACGTGGTCCTTTTTCATCTGTGGCTCTTTGCGAATTGTTACGATTCGTATTTCTGTCTTGTTGGGGAACGATGTATGCTGGGTTTTTTTTGTTTTCTTTCAACCACAAGCCTATTGAGTCTATTCTCTCGATCTCTAACTCCTCAGGGATTTTTTTAAATGAAGTCCCGATGATTGAAATTGGATATGCGTTATGCCAAAATTGACCTTTACTTCTGGGTAAATTTACATTTGTACATTGCGAAAAATAGATAGACATGAATAAAATGTTGTGCCTGTCTACTACAGGTGATAAAATTTGTGTCAAGATTCAAGATTAGAGTGAATATTTTTGACTACCAGAACATATGTACATAAATTAAATCATTAAGTACAGATCAACGGGAGTTATAAACATTGAAAATCCCACATTACTTTTTGAACAAAATGTTAGAACCCCCCCCAGGAACTATATATTTGAAAGTAAGACGATGCTTATAGACATTAACATTTGAATGAATGAAAACTTCTACTCAAAAAATTTGATTGGAACATTGCGACAGTCGCTACACCTTGAAGCCACGACTATTCAAATTTGATGAATTCTCCTTGAGGGCAAAAATGCTTTTCTACTGTTTTTATTTCATCGCTCGTCTAGTATAAGAAAATCTCCACTACCTACCTCTCCACCTCTTCCAAAGCATTTACCGGACGTTTCGAACCGTCGCCTATTTAGAAGACAGCATACCGAGTAACAAAAATGTGGGTAGTAAAAATACAAATCGTTTCAAGTGTTTATTTTCGCTCTGATGAAAATGCTGATGGTTTTCCGCTACGACGGAGGGTATATCTAGTTGTTAAAGATTTTTTAATGGTTTTCTTTATTGTCTGTTCCCAACGGGTATGTATTTTTTCTACAATTTGTCTGATCCCGACGCTTAATTTCTTCATCTCTATTCATCTAACCAGAGGGACCGACAGGGCCATCATCATAATTCTCGGTTCATCAGAGGGAGTGGAATGTCGTTTTAGTACCATAAAGTGCACTTTTTCTTAGGCTTTTTGCTGTCAACAGAACGAGACAGTTCTAGTCAATTTGATTGTGGGACCCGAATTAAAGTTTAGAATAGAACGATATCAGGAAAACTTACATCTTTTTTGTAGTTTAAAGATACAATATGGGGTTAGAGATTTTTATTCCGTTCGATTGAAAATTCAAACTTTATAATAAATTTTACCATATAGAGTAACTGGTACAAACTAAAGGGACTCAAGCGATAACATCGAATTTTATAAACCGATTTGAAAAAACTTATGTTTTCCTGAAAACTTGATCAACTTTCTTCTCAATGGGATTTTCGCAATGTCGTACCAGATTGTGTCAATGGCAAAAAGTCCAAATTAGACCAATGCCAATTGCACAATTCACATGCCGATCAAGCGACAAGAGTTTACAGCCTCACCTAAAGCAATATATTGACTGAAAGATATTACTCAGCAGATCTATAAACAAGTTAATGCACTTAATTAAAGGGAGGGTAAGGGTTTCAGCGTAAAAAAAGCGTAAAACACTGCGAATTTTTTTAGAACTTTGCATGAAGCGAATTGATCGAAACTTTCGTACATTATAGTGTAGGGGACGGTGGGGAGTTGTGAACACCGTCAATTTCCGCTAAGCTATAGATGATAAAAATGTGGTAACTACTGTTAAATGACGTCACTTTCTCATTAGCAAATGTTGCATTAACTCATGTTCTTTATGTTTAGGTAACTAACGACTAAATATACCAATTTTTTACTCAGTTGTATTTGTGGTATGTGGAGTCCCGTTATGTAACTGATTTCAAAATAAATTAGTACAAAACATTCCTTGGGTAATTGGCAGGGATGAATCATACATATTATGATATAAAAATGTTCAATTTTATGCGAAGAACAGGATTCTGCCACAATTGTAATTTCCCCGTGCCACAACCGCGAATTCAAGTGGCTTGGCGCAAATCATGTTGTCACCGACTCATTGCGAATCAGATCACTTTTCCATCTCATCTTAAGTTTAGAAATATCTTAAAATTTATCTTCTATAGCCCTAATAAGCATAAATCACAAAAGCATTCCATCTCTTCTACTCTTTGAGATGGCGCACAATTCCCCACCAAACTTAAAAAAAGCCAATTCCACGCATTTCACGCATTCTGCAATATCTCAAACAAGACAATTTTTTTTTGAATTGCTTCAGTCTGTGGGTGTATTAAGGTGTTCTTAACAAATACTAGGTCTAACATTGAAAATCGACCAATATTTATGGTAATTATGCTCCGAAAGCAAAACTATGTTCACAACTCCCCACCGTCCCCTATTATTTCAACAACTTTCTGTAATTTTTTATCAGATGGAGATGTCTTTTGGTCACGGTTTTAGCCAATATTATTTTATTTTGTCTATCGACTACGTTTCGAAGGTCTACGCCTTCATCTTCAGGGCAAAAAACATTTGCTCAGCCTGCTAGCGCGGGGTTCCTTTATTGTAGAGTAGCGTGTTGCGTTTTGAGATTCAATGTTCAAAATCACTTGACTATGATATTATTGTAACCGTTTTTTGCCCTGAAGATGAAGGCGTAGACCTTCGAAACGTAGGCGATAGACAAAATAAAATAATATTGGCTAAAACCGTGACCAAAAGCCATCTCCATCTGTTGAAAACAAAGTGGTCGTTCTTCCAGTTAGCGTAATTTTTTATGCAAAAATATCGACAAACGACTCAGTGACGAAGCTTTTTGTAGAACGTCTCTACAAAATACATGATTTGCGGTGTTACCTGCCTTTCAAAAACTACCTAACCGATTTCTTTCAAACTTTGCCTACACATTCTATGTTATAAATACCTAACCCATACGTTGAGGTTTTGAGCTAAATTTTCATTCCAACCAACCAGTAATTTGAACAACAAGTTTTCAAACCCACGGGATTTGACGAAATGACAGAAATTTTAAATGTTTCTGGAAACTAAATTTCATGATGACGCTGTTTACAATATACAGATCGGCATGCGCGCTTTAAGTGTTTAAAACTATGTACTGAGAAAAATATAAAGAGAAAAGTAAACGCTTGCGGAATTCATGATGCAAATTTGTTCCACATTCCAATAAAGACAAAAATTTGATGAAGAGTCAACGTGAACATTTCTCACACCCCCACCCCCTTCTCATGGACAAGCATGAAATTTTTCGTACCCTCATCCTCCCCCAAACTGTTCAAGTAGTATATGGATGGCCCCTAAATAGAAGTGTCTAGGCCATGTTGGTGTTTATTTTATTGTAGATAGCCCAAAAGCCGTGCATTCAGTCGATTACAATGCAGTCTCTTTCCAGTCAACCTTACAGTTTGCGAATAGTTTCGTTCGGAATTATCGTTCTAGAAATATGGATTAATGAGTCCTTTATAATTCAATACCATAAGTATTTTAATTTTTGGAAGAGCAAGTGGCCATTGAAAGTGTTCCTGGACATTTAAAATGGAATTTGAAGCATGAACATTCTTGAAATTACAGGTCTTATTTTTGCAAAGGAATGTGTTTTTAGTCATATCGATCATGAAAAAGTATGTAGGTGGTTTTCAATACCAATCAGTTTCATTATTGCTACACATTGATGTTTATGGCAAAAATTGATAAACTATTCGTCCAATGCATAAACTTGTTGTAGTTGTAATCCTCACTAAATTACTTCAACAATACGGACCACTCAAATAAAACGTATAGGGGAAGTTGGGGAAACTTGGCTAGGTTTTCAGTCAAACCTACGTAAATCTCTAAAAAAGTTTTCAATTCTTCAAAACTTATTAAAACGTAATGTACAGCAATATAATGCATATTCAAAACTTTTTTTCAGAATTTTTCAAAAGTTATGAAAGTTTTTCTGAGCTCGGATTTTTTTGGTCAAGTCTCCCCACTCCATACAAAAGCTGGACAAAACCTCAAAAGTAATTTAAAATGTCTGAAAATATCATCAGGGTAATTATGGTGCGCTGAACTCGATTTTGATTAAATTAGGACGCAAAAATGAAAATTAGACAGCCTAGGGTGGTGCTAAAAGTTTTTTTAAATTTCGCAAAAGTGATATATCTCAAAACAGATACTTCGTAAGCGAACAGAAACATTGCACTGCGGGGAGACTTGACCAAGACCTGGAAGATCTATACCAAGAGAATTTTGAAACATCAGAACATAAAATAATGGCACAAAACAACCAACCTGTAACCATTTTTTCATATTATCGAGATCCTTAGGTACTGGTAAAAATATAAAAGGCTTGCATTTCATAAATCTGGATTTTTTAAATGCATTTGCTTTTAGTGATTAACTGTACTGATCACATTGCTTGTTCACACGGCTCGAAATCAGCGATATAGCTGAAAATTTTGTTTACTTGTACTATAAAGATATAGACTGGTGTTTGAGGTGAGATTTTTTTTGTGATGTGATTAACATTAACAGTAGGTGCTACAGAAGAGTAAGTATTAGAAAATTTGTATCTTTCTTCAGCTTTTTGCCACTTGGTCAAGTCTCCCCATTATTAGTTCTTACGTTCAATGTCGTGCAATGTTTAGTAACAACTATTCCAATATCCTGGTTTATGTAAAATCATTTTACTACTTAATTAGGAATTACATGATATATTAGAACTTTTAAAAAAAAATTACTCGAGTAGTTATATCCATACAAAGTTTGATAAAAAAAAATTACATCATTTAACGCAAATTTATTAAATTCGGAATATTTTTTATGAGGAAAGGATTGTTCATTATAAAATTTCAAAATTACCTGAAGGGATCGAAATAAGGACACTGAAACCTCCATTTATAAACTCTTTTTTACGTAATATTCGATTTACGTAACTTTTTTTACGAACTAAATTTGAAATAACGAACTCTTTTTTACGAATCAAGTTCGCAAAAAAAAATTGAGTAAAAAGTTGTACACAATTTTACATATTCTTAGCTAACTGTTACTAATAATTGTTGGGTAGTGGGGTTAACGTGACGGAAATCGATGTCTGAAGTTATTTTGAAATCCAAGATGGCGACTTCCGGTTTCGATAAATTCTTCATAACCTCAACAATATCAGCATTTTCGGAATGGGATTGACGAGTACAATATTTTTTTTTTAATTTTTAAGAACTAAATAGAACACTTTGCTAATTGTAGAATTTCGCGCTTGGTCAAGTCTCCCCATGTTCCCCTACTGAATTATTCACCACCTCTTTACTTGTTGTGACTAAAATGGGTTGGAGTTTGCGTTTCGATTTCGTCGCATCAGAATCCGGCACTAACTCAGTGACTGGACTAAGCTAGCGGTGGTTTGACGCTAGGTCCAGAAAACGGAGACACAATTTGTGCTCCTGAGCAACCCCTAGTCAGCGTGATGTCCCACAAGACTGCTATTGAAAGTTCAATCGAAGCGTTCTTATCCTGGAACAGATATGGACAACTGAACTCTTTGCTATAATTTAGTTGAAACGTTATAGTTGCATCCCCCATCGAGAGTTGACGGGGTCTTTGGGAGACGTTTCTTCTCTTATCTAATTTGTGGATATTTTTGGGTACCGTTATTTTTCATGAAAGTTCATACCAGTAGAATGAGTATGCATTTTCAATAATAGCATCACAAAACAAGTATTCTTTGTTTTCAAATGAGATATTTGAATATATTTTTCATTCAAAATTCAATAGAAATATGCTGCCCATGATCGCATATCCGTCCCATAAAGATAGTAAATCTCATAGAAAATTGGACAAATATGCGATCATGGGCAGTATAAAGTTGAAAACACAATGCCTCTTTTCAGGATTTTCAACTTCAAGCATATATTTTACCACTGGGTTATATCGTCAAATATTTTCCTATTTTTCAATTATAGTATACGCTCTGGATAGAATTGAATCAAATTGGAGTTGATGAAGTTTTCCATTTTTGGTCAAATGCCTCCCCATAGTGCAACGTTTCGAAAGGATAATCCTTGCTCTTCAGGGGACAACAGAATTTGAACCTAAATTAGGTATACTTTTCTCATAATACAAACATTTTACAAATTTTCTAGTTGGCGGTGTTTTCTGTTTTCATTTTTTACCGCTTTGATTTTGGTAGATCTAGAACACTTTGCATGAATGGGCAGACTGTTGGCAACATCTCTGATTTTTTATTAAAATGTTTGATACATTGTTTTCATTTCTATGGCGCAGAAAAGCCGCGAACTTGCTCCAGCCCCGGGGTAAGTTGGCGGTATGTACGGGGTAAGTTGGCAGAATGCCATAAAATAAGCAATCAAATGGAAATTCAATTACATCAATGGTCCTTATGAAATGTGTCGATTGTCTTTTCAATAAAAACTGTATATTATTCAACACTTTTCATTATATTTCAGTCTCAATACCCCGTCATTTTGACTACGACGCGTACTCCATATACAAAAGCAAATCTTCGAAATTCTTCAAGCGATTGGCCGAAATAATTGTCCCCTGTATTGATGAGAGACACAAGAAAAAGTTTCTCTTGCTTTGGAGTGAATTCCACTAATGAAAATATTTGACGACTTTTTTGCACTGCAAATAGTATTGCCAACTTGTCCCGTGTGCGTCACCGCCAATTTACCCCAACCGCATATTTTATATACTAGGATTTAAAAAATTACTTTTGTGTATGGATAGGTAAAATATCTATACGGATACTGAAAGTCTTTTTCACGCACTGTCGAAAAATATAATCATTCGGGGAATAGATTGAAAACTACCTTAAATAACACAAAATGTTTAAAATTACGAAAAAATTTACAAAGTATGCTCAAAAACACAATATCGCCCACAGCTACAAAACAAAATATTTTGCAACAAAAACACATTGGATAACGCATTTCACATTACTTGAGGTACACAACGAGTGACAGCGCTATATTGCTACTAGAAAATGAGAAAAGAGGGTTCCGCCAACTTACCCCAACCGCCAACTAGCCCCGGGCTCTCCTATTAAATTTGTTTTCGCGAGTTGCACTCCTCTACACTGAAATACAAAGTTATGGTTATAGGGAAACAGCGGGAAAAAGTTAGTTTTGTCTTCCTACACCCAACAAGATACATCTGTGTTGTGACAGTTGCCAAGAACACAAAAAAGGATAAAGCGGGGGTTACGTGTGAGGAATGGTAACTGACTTTTTTTGCATATTATGTAATATTTTGATTCCATGCATCCTTCTCATAAATGATGCAACTGGTAATTTTCGCACTATGACCAGCATAATCAAAATTTTGCAAAAGAAATCAAATGCTCACCAGCAGTTTGGAATACAAAAATTCAGTTGCTCTCGGTGATGCCACGAATAAAACATGAATAACAATATGAGAAAAATCTTAACTCACAACTAGGTGGATTACCTGGTTATCTGTGTATTCATATCCCATCCAACATTTATCTCACGGCTGAACACAACGCTTAAACCAAGGGTAAATACATCAACTCTGGAAAAAATTCACTTTGAGATAAACTTACACTTTATTGTGTCATTGAAGTTAACTTACACACTAATTTCTGAGAAATAGTTTATTCGCTGTTGCATAAATTCGCAAATGGTATTCAGAATTGCATTCTTTGAATTACGTAGATGTGTTTTCATATCCCGATATTCAAAATCCTTTCAGTTTTGCCTTCTAAACACCAGTAAAGCAATACTCACTATGCAACGGTCTCATTTTTTGCTATTAAAAGTAAGTAAAAATATAAAATGGTTAATATCTTCGCCGTTTGTTTTGGCTAAATCAACCATATCTCTGAAATTCAACAAAATATCCAAAAACAAAAATAATAACGTCGAATGGTCAGGTTAGAATTTTCGTTCGAAACTAGTTTCGTTAAGATCGGTTCAGCCATTTCTGAGATAAAAGTGTGACATTAGTGTACATACATACAGACACACATACAGACATTGTCGCTATTTGTCGAGCTGAGTCGATTGGTATATGAGACTCGGCTTTCTGGGCCTCGAAAAAAGTTTTAGAAGTTTGAGCGAATCCTATACATTTCTTTTGTAAGAAATGTAAAAAGCTTCAGAGAACTTCATGTGTAACCGCACTTTTTAACTCATAACTCTGGAGCCAGAACTCCGATCCAAAACAAATTCGTCAGCAGTCAATAAGGATGTTATTGTTTCTATTTGAGACTAGATTTGAATCGAAAGCGATTCGGGCATCCCGGAGAAAGAGATGTGCATTTAAATAAGGAACTTTGTCATTTCCGCGAAGCTGTCTGATCCATCATATGTGGCCAAAGTCGTCCAAGATGGTTTAATTGAGCTTTAGAAATCCAGAATCTTAAATTCCAGCAATTTGGAAAACATTTGATTCATTTTTTGCGTCATTTAGATAGCAAGCTTGTAGCGGTTTCTGTGAAAATTTGATGCATGACCGCTCCCTTTAACCTGTAACTCCGGAACTAGAGCTCCGATCCAAATAAAATTTAATATCAACCTGTGGCTTCTCATTTCAATATAATATTAATGAAATCGGCCTAGCTATCCCTACGAAAAGAGAGTGATATTATTTGGCATAAACACACATACATACCTACATACATACACACACCCACAGTCATTTTTCGATCTCGACGAACTAAGTTGAATTGTGTACAAAACTAGGGCCTCTGTTAAAAAGTTGAATTGAATAACCTTTCTAAATGGAGCCATTCATAAAGTATGTAACGCGAAAAATTCCCAACACTGATTTCCTCCCCCCTCCCCCCCCCTTGTAACCAATTGTCGCAAATTTCTCTACCCCTTCCCCTCCGTTATTAGGTAATAAATTCCTTGAATGATTTTTTTTCTTCAGTAAAAACATGTTACGTAACGTTCTAACTTACTTTTCCTTCCTTATATGTCACAATATGTCACAATTTGTCGAATTTCTCCCCCTCCTAAGAGCATTATGTATTTTTTGAATGGTCCCAAAAAAAGTTGCAAAATCCCCAAAGTCGATTTTTGCCAAAAAAAAATCGATATAACAGCAAACCTCAACATTTCATCCATTTTAAAGACATTTGACACCAAAAAAACGAATTCGACGTCAAAAATTTGATGTGGCTTCCCTTCGAAAAAATAAAGTTCCTGTTTATATGGGATTTTCATAAGTGTACGATTCAGTCTATATTTTTGGAACCATATAACGGATCCGTATGAAATTTTATAGCGGTCTATAGGGATATAGAGACCTTTCATTTGATTTATTGATTTGATTTCAATAGTTTTGTTAAAATCGGACAAATCAGCTCCGAGAAACTAATGTGGATTCGATAATTTTGAAAGATGATAATTTTTCCCGGGCCTCAAGTAACCTTTTATCGCGATCAATGTGACCAACGAAATTTCTGAATTGGGAAAAGGGGGAGGAGAGATAATGGAAGAGGGCGGCAACCGCATATCGTACCTTCCATCTGATACGTGGTTTGTGAAAATCGGTTCAGTCATCACCGTATAACCGATTTGATTTTAATTCTGGATTATTCCCGAGAAACCCGATAATTCCGAAATTGTCGATATTGTACAATAAATAAAACAATCTTAGATTAGCCACAGTGATTTACATCTGTAAATAGAAATTATTTGATGTCAATTTCAACAGATTTTCAACCGGTTTGTAACGATTTGTATGAGAAATTCCTGTGTGACTTTACTAACAAACCTATAACTCCGGAACCAAAAAACTAGTATCAGTTAATGGACGTATTTTATCTTTCATTTGAAATCAAGTTTGTAGAAATAAGCTAAGAATTCGCTGAGAAATAGGTGTGACATTAACTTGTAACTTGGCAAGACCCTTGAGGGCTTCACGAACTGTTATCCCGAGCAAACGGAAAGCCCATAATACCCCCATGCTCATGGGGCTTGACATGGGTGTTTGAAATGGGTTCAACCCATGAAAACACCATTACCATGGTCCGTTAGATCCCATATAAAATACCATATGTTGGTATTTATGGGTTATTGAGACCATTTTATGGTGTCTTGATGGTTGGGAATTTTGGCACGGGCCATGTTTAAGGTCTTTTCAAGGGGCTATGTGGTGTTTGAACCCATGAGCATTTGCTCGGGATGGGTGGCCAATGTGGAATAAGCTATTTTGTTTGGTAATATAGACCCGCACATTTAAGTAATGTAAGGTATATTCTAATATGTATTAAATTATTTTGGCATCATGGTCCCAGATAATATAGGACTTTGCGAGCCCGCATTCTTCAACCCGTAACTCCGGAGCCGGAAGTCCGATCAACTCAAAATTCAACAGCCGATAAGAAGGTTGTACCGATAAACTGAGTCACATTCATCCCAGCCATCTTTGAGAAAAAAGAATATTTTTGACACAAACACAAAGTATACACATATATACTGATTTTTTGTGATCTCGATGATCTGTGCCATATGCTATCGGAGATTCGGCCTTTCCGGCCACGGTTGAAAAGTAAAAGTGGAAAAGCAAAAGAGCAATTGTATAACTTCTCTATATGAGAAAACTGTTCAAAACCAATTAGTAACTAAATATTTTTTCTAAAACCTTTGATAATTACGATTCCCATTACAGTGCTTCAGTTGGTCTCCCTTCCACGCCAACAGAACGGGTACGAAGCCGTTGAATGGTACCAGTCAAAACTTCACCGAAAAACGCATTTCTTTCTGATTCATTATAAGAACAAAAGTGAACAGAATCCCGCTTCACAAAATAATGAAAATTATTTCGGCATACACCACATTGGATGTTGTATACAAAGTGGAACTTGTGTGCAAATTATCACTTGGCTGCGACTGAACAATGAGCGATGCCGGTTTCATCAGCTGAATTAATCACTGACTGCAAATTATCGCCTTTTGAACACGAAAAAAAAACAAAACGACCTCAAAATAAAACACAAAAAGCCTCACACTTTGTTTGGCCACATTGAAAAGAAGCCTGGCTTTTGAGTCCTTCTCGCGATTCTACAATGATGAGCGAACACATTTTCTGATTAATTCTGACGCCATGTGGCATGAATTGTGTACCCGCCGCCTTCCAACGCATTTCCACTTGAGCCAGTCTCCCCTAATTAAGCCATGACGACTGGCAAGCCAACCGACAGGAGCATAAGGACAATTACTCTAGGACTCCGACAAACACACTTGAGGTGTTTGCCTGATTTTTTTTGCGCAAGTACGGGACAACGCTCGTGCAAGGTCTTTCGTGTTTCGTTCCTGTTCCTAACAAAGTGGTAGGCGTAATAACGCAAGGGGTAGCAATTAGCATATATGTATGTGCTTTCAAGTGGAAGATGCCGGGGGAAGCGGAGGAACACTCGCTCATCAAGCACTTGAGCTCTATTTTGCGGGCCGGCGATACTGATGGCATTATGAACAAATTTCTGTGCTCGGCAAAAAAAAATTCTGAAGTGAATATTGAATGGCAAACATTCCGCCCGTGCCACGGCAGATTTGTGACGGTTCCTAACGGAGCGACGATTGTCCAAACAAGGATGCAATTGAAAATCTTTTGAATTTTTCTTCCCTTATTAGGATTCTATATCATTGGTGGAAGAAGCACGCCGGAGGACACAACCCTCAGTTTTAAATTTCACCCAGCATCATCTTCATCATCATCATCATCATCTTCTTCTTCATTAGTCGTTGCTTTGTGTGGAGAGGGAAATTTGTCATCCTCTACTGGTTTTTTTGCTTGCTGTCTAATTTTGATGAACTGGATAAAAAAAATTGTCCATGTATTTACGACCAGGATCCTACAACCCTCCATCATTTTCCCTCCATACAGCGAAGAAATAATCAAGAAACACGAAAAAATCGAAAGAAGCAGGAAAAACGTTCAAGTTTCACGTAAACACACACATAAATCACTCGCTATTAGAAATCCACCCTCTTTTCCACGTGGATAGGGACGAATTTCCACCCGCCGTTTCCGTTCGCCGAAGCCAGTTCCGGCGGCGTTATCGTTGTGTGTGTTTGTACATTCTTTCGAAATATGTTTGAAGATGGAAATTGAACCGAATGGAACGTGAACCTTCGCTTCATTTAAAAAAGGTTCCCGCAGTTTGCCATCTTTTTTTTGTATTTTCTCCCTGTTCACAAACACATTTCGGTAGTCGGAGCGTCGGTCGAGCTCACTGGGTGGTCTTCTGGGTGGGGGTGGTGTTGTACGGTTTCACAAGTGTCCACTGGCGAATGGGATGGCAGTTGGCGAAGAGGAGAAAAAATATTCTTCGGGAGGGTGATTTTTTTTCGTTTTTTTTTGTGGCCTCTGAGAAGACCTAGGAGTGCGGCAGGGGCAGTAATGGTGGGTAGCTGGCACATTGGGAGTGGGAAATACATTGAAGAAATTGCTTATATTTTTTCTTGATCACACAACTACAAGCGATGGGAGTTGGCCGCTGCTAACGAGCATACACACCGAGAAAACTTTTCTTTTGTTTGTGCTTTGAAGTGTTTTTCAAAATTATTCTGAAAATATCGGATGTACGGATATTGGACACGAAAGGAAATATGTATCCTAAACTTTGTAACCAACATCCTTTTGAAACTATGATATCTTTCTTTTATGCAATTCTATTATCGTATATTAATGAACCACAAATAAATTTAATAGTTTAAATCAGCAATTCTCAAGCTTTTACAGGGATGTACCACTTCAAATGTCTGTAAGGATAATTTATCGGTAATTAGAAAAATTGTCTTCAAGTCTCCCTATATTTATAGTTGAGATCGGTGGAAGGCGACAGGCTTGATTCCAAAAGTTTTTGTGTTCGATTCTTCTATTTTTCGCGCTTTACAGATCCGGCATCAACACACTAACGAAGACTAACTAAAAGCATCACTATTATTTTCAGTACTTTCTCGGTCTCGGTTTAAAATGATAAGCTTCCATCATAATGGATTATTGAAACTTTCAGTTGATGAAAATTCGGCTAAATTTTGCTGATGAAAACAATTTGATATGTGTGAAAGCCCAATATGTATACATTTCAAACTGAAACGTTGTACCCAGTTCTTCTATTACGTTTCCCCATTTTTTATTCGTCTGTTTTATCTCTATTTTCCATCAACCCTTGTAAAAATCGTTTCTCTTGAAAACCAACATTCCACAATTAAATAGCTGGAGTCCAAAATTGGATGAACCACTTTTTTCGAAGCAAATTTTCACGAATTTTTTAATTGCTCGAAAAAGTTTTTTTTTTTCAATGTGTTAATATGATATATTTGATAAAGGACATTACAACTTATAGGTGCCAGTTTTAGCATCATGCATTTTAAAATTCTTACGACTAGAAGAGATGGACGTCGAAACAAAATCGGCTCCCCGACTCAAAGTATATCCGAGCTCGGCCACCGGGCCATTTGTGATCTTCTTCCGGACCAAAGACAAAAAGTGTTTGAATCTGTTGCAGATTTCTCGAGTTCTGACGGATCGGTATTCGGCCGTGGTAGAAATATCGAAAATTCACCCTGATAAGCTTCGGGTGGTTGCAAACAGCTTAACTCAGGCAAACGATATTGCAGGACACGGGCGCTTTACGAAGGAGTACAGGGTGTATATCCCAGCTAACAGGGTTGAAGTCAGTGGGGTCGTTTCCGATTCGAGTTTGAATTGTGAGGACCTGCTAAAATATGGGACTGGCCGTTTCAAAGCCCCATGCATAAGCCAGTGAAGATACTGGAGTGCAAACGTTTGCATCCAGCATCAGTCGCAGCTGACGGTAAGAAAATATACGTCAACTCAGACTCTTATCGGGTGACCCTCGCCGGTTCTGCTCTACCCAACTACCTTCTCTTTGACAAGATTTGCCTAACTGTTCGCCTCTTTGTGCCGCGGGTCATGAACTTTACTAATTGCAAGCAATTGGGACACACAGTCTCCCATTGTAGCGTGGGAGTCACGCGGATGATTCCTGTGGAAGAGATGTTGAAAAGTGTCTCTACTGTGGGGAAAACCCACAAGATCTCCCTTCATGTCCCGTGTACAAACAGCGCGAGGAGAATCTTATCCATTCCCTTCAGGGTCGCTCTAAGCGATATTTCGCAGAAATGCTTAAGATAGCTTCGCCACCTGTCTCTACGAACATCTATACCAACTTATCTACTGACGAAGACGACTGTGATGAACCCCAGGAGGGAACATCTTCTACTGTGCCTAGGAGGAGGAGGAACATTTCCTCTCCCAAGATTCGTCGTAAAGGCCCGAAGGTGTCTCTTCATGGCCCCCCTAAAATAACTACTCAAGGAAGTACTGGTGCAAAATCGAAGCAAGTCGCTCCC
Organism: Topomyia yanbarensis; assembly: GCF_030247195.1. NCBI lineage: Eukaryota > Metazoa > Arthropoda > Insecta > Diptera > Culicidae > Topomyia > Topomyia yanbarensis. The sequence continues at coordinate 350,811,311 of NC_080672.1, read as the reverse complement.
GGTCTCAGTAACCTGAGCTCAGAAAAGGAGTTCCCAGCACTTCCAGGAACATCAAAAACCCCAAGTGTTCCCATATCTCAGCCAGAGAAAGAAAACAGCGCTGGCTTCATAAATTTCTCTGACATTGTGGACCGTATTCTTACAGCTTTAAATATTTCTGACCCCCTTAAAAACATCTTGATAAGCTTTTTCCCCGCAGTAAAAACATTCTTGATACAGTTCACTAAGAAATGGCCCCTCCTTTCAGCGATTGTATCCTTCGATGGCTAATTCATCGATCGAGGTCACGGATTTAATCACTGTTCTACAGTGGAATTGTAGAAGCATTATCCCGAAAATCGATTCGTTTAAAATCTTAGTAAATAATTTGAAATGCGATGCATTTTCCCTATGCGAGACATGGCTCAATTCAGAAATAACCCTACACTTCCACGATTTTAATATTATTCGCTTGGATCGAGAAGACTCTTACGGAGGAGTACTTTTGGGGATCAAAAAGTGCTATTCTTTCAATCCGATCGACCTCCTTTCGACACCAGGCATTGAAGTTTTCGCTTGCCAAACCAGAATTAAAGACAAAGACCTTTGCATTGCTTCCACCTACATCCCGCTAGAGCCTCAGTTAGCCACCGACGGCTTTGCGATATTGCGGAACTCCTCCCCGCACTGAGGGTAGTTTTAGGTGACTTCAACACCCACGGCACGGCATGGGGTTGCCTTCATGACGATAATCGATCTACCCTACTCCATGAGCTTTGCGACAACTTCAATATGACCATTTTGAATACGGGTGAAATGACACGGATTCCTGCCCCTCAAGCGCGTCCGAGTGCCTTAGACCTGTCCCTCTGCTCGACATCGCTGCGGTTAGATTGCATGTGGAAGGTAGTCTCTGATCCCCACGGCAGCGACCATCTGCCAATCGTAATTAATATTGCTAACGGTTCAAGGCCACCGAATACAATCAATGTTTCGTACGACCTCACACGAAATATTGATTGGAAGAGCTACGCGTCCGCGATATCCGAAAAAGTAGAATCGACACAAGAGCTTCCTCCGGAGGAAGAGTACGGGTTCCTGGCTGGCTTGATTCTCGATACCGCGATTCAAGCTCAGACTAAACGCGTACCAGACGCGAATTCAAGCGGGCGTCCTCCCAATCCATGGTGGGACAAAGAGTGCTCAGACGTGTACGCGGAGAAGGCCGCTGCGTATAAGACCTTCCGGGACGACGGGTTGCCAGGTACAGGGACTGACAGTCGACGGACTAACGAGAGAAACATCGATGAGCACTCTTTGGAGTACGGCCCGGCGGTTACGAAACCGAAACAGTACTAACGAGAGCGTGGAATATTCAAACCGTTCGATTTTGCCAAGAAGGTTTGTCCGAATTACGCCCCGGCACAGAAGATCTACCGCGCCGCGTCCCCTCACAATAACTCGAACAAAACACCGTGTTCGATGGTGGAGCTCTTACTTGCTCTCTTGTCATGTAACAGTAAAGCCCAAGGGGCCTGACAGAAAGAAATTTAACTTGTTAAAGAATCTGCCAGACTCTGCCAAGAGACGCTTGTTGAATTTATTTAATAAGTTTCTTGAAGGTAATATCGTCCCTCATGACTGGAGGCAAGTGAAGGTCATCGCCATTCAAAAACCAGGAAAACCAGCCTTCAACCACAACTCGTATCGACCGATTGCGATGCTGTCCTGTATCCGAAAGTTGTTCGAGAAAATGATCTTCTTCGCCTCGACAATTGAAGCTTCAGTTTCTATGAAAAATCTTTCTGAGAAGTTGCACCAGCACGGTCTTTCAACAACTTGTTGCTAAACTTGCTGTCTAAAAAACATATGCATTTTTCGCATGGTGATTTATCGACATCACGAATTAGCTACAAGGGTCTTCCCCAGGGCTCATGTCCAAGCCCCCTTCTCTATAACTTTTACGTGAATGACATTGACGAATGTCTTGTCAATTCCTGCACGCTACGGCAGCTTGCAGATGACGGTGTGGTCTCTATTACAGGACCCAAAGCCGTCGATCTGCAAGAACCATTGAAAGATACCTTGGACAATTTGTCTGTTTGGGTCTTCGAGCTGGGTATCGAGTTCTCCACGGAAAAAACTGAGCTAGTCGTATTTTCAAGGAAGCGTGAACCAGCGTAACTCCAGCTTCAATTAATGAGTCAAACTATTGCTCAGGTTTCAACTTTCAAATATCTCGGGGTCTGGATCGACTCTAAAGGAGCCTGGGGATGTCACATTAGGTATCTGAAACAGAAGTGCCAACAAAGGATCAACTTTCCCCGTACAATAACCGGGACATGGTGGGGTGCCCACCCAGGAGATCTGATCAGGTTGTACCAAACAACGATATTGTCGGTGATGGAGTACAGGAGTTTCTGTCTAGAAGTGTCGACGGGCGTCCTTCCGCTAAAAAATCGTTTTTGGGACCTCTCATATCGATTGGTCATCCGATGCGATATATAGAACCCGTTAGTAATTGCAAATTTCGAAAGGATTGTGGAGCTAAAATTCTCAAACCCGATTTATGTCCTTGTACTTCGATTACATGGCACAAAATATCAATCCTTCTTCATACTATCCCAACCGTGTCAATCTCTTTTATGCTTCTGATTCAACTCTATTCTTCGACACATCCATGAAAGACGAGATTCGTGGAGTCCCGGATCACATACGTCCGCAAGTGATCCCAAGCATCTTTCATAGTAAATTTCGAGAAGTAGACTGCAACAAGATGTTTTTCACCAACAGGTCAAGTCTTGACGGCTCCACTGGCTTCGGTATATTCAATCAAAACCTCACCGCCTGATTTAAACTCAATGATCCTACTTCAGTTTACGTCGCAGAACTTGCTGCTATTCAGTATATCCTTGGGATCATTGATACTTTGCCCACCGATCATTACTTTATTGTCTCGGATAGCCTCAGCTCAATGGAGGCTCTCCGTTCAATGAAACCTAGAAAGCACATTCCACATTTTCAGGGGAAAACCTGGGAGCGCCTGCGTGCTTTGTCTGTAAGACCGTACAAGATTACCTTAGTTTGGGTTCCCTCGCATTGCTCCATTCCAGGTAATGAAGAAGCGGACTCTTTAGCTAAGGTTTTACATGGTAACATATATGAAAGACCAATTAGCTTCAGCGAATTTTTCAGTATTAGTCATCAGAGAACCCTCGAAAGTTGGCAAACTTCATAGAGCAATACTGAACTTGGAAGATGGCTACATTGGATAATCCCTAAGGTATCGACGAAATCTTGGTTCAAGGGGATGGATGTGGGTCGGGATTTCATTCCCGTGATGTCTCGGCTCATGTCCAATCACTACACGCTCCACGCTCATCTCCGACGTATTGGGCTCGCAGATGGCGATATCTGCGCTTGTAGCAACGGTTATCACGATATCGAACATATTGTCTGGGCATGCGCCGAGTACTGTTCTACCAGATCTGAACTATTCGATTCCCTTCGGGCCCGAGGAAGATCACCCACGGTTCGACATATACTAGCAAGCCGTGATCTCCTCTGCATGTCCCTCATATACACCTTCTTAAAAACCATCAATATCCAGATTTAACTGCCCCTATCATTCTTTTTTCTTATCATTCTCAGAAGTGCCCTCTTTCGCCTACCGTACGCCAACGATGGTTTGATGCGACTCCAAGACGAGAAAAAACATCTGTCGAACGATCGAACAACACACAATTTGTTTATTTGTTCAATACATCAACAGGCATATCAAAGCCCCAATGATGTTGGCCTTAATACTAACCCAAGTAGCACTTGCAACATGTTCCAGAAAAACAACAAAAGTTATTTGTTGCATTACAATGACAATAGAATTGCAAAAAACACGACTGTTGCATGTGTGAAACACAGCTGCTGCACGTTACATCTTAGTTATTTATTTGTATTGCTAATGTTTTCTGAAACAATCAACTTTGACACATATTATGAATGTTTCTTGCAACGTGTTTGTGACTCTACTGCACAGCTAAAACAATTTTGTTGCGCGAAAACTGGAGATGACATTATTATTCAACTTGTCAGCAAACTTTATTCCGGATACGCTTATAAAACTTTCACTCAACTTGAGTTTGTAACATAGTAGAAATAAAAACAACCGCCATATTTATTGATAGAATGAATTATTTCTCGATAAAAGTTGCTGACGAACAGTTAATGTGTTTAGATTTTATGATGAGACAGAACCCAAAATTTTCATCATTATTATGCTTCAAATTTTTTATTGCTCTCGAAAAAAGCATATTTGAACACAGTGCTTTGCGTACGATAAATAATTCACAAAAAAAGTATAAAATTTATTGAGTTTATATCAATGTTGTTTTAAGGCCCTTTGAAAATATCAAAGCATTTTCAAAAATTACTCGATTTAAGTTTCATTTCATTTCAACAATGTTGTTTTCAAAGCAATCGCTAGCATTATTGCAACAATCTTTGTTGTTATTATGATTATTGGTGCATCATTCGGAACAAATGAACATGTTGCCTATAATCTCCACCTCTTGCGCTTTTTTTAATTGAATAACGATTGCTGCACGAATATTTTCACAAATTAATGTTTGACATTGGTGTTGTAAAAATAGCTTATCAACATACCGTGTTGCTTGGGAATCTAATTTCTAACAATCTAGTACACAAAAACAATAGTCATACAATAATTAAAAACAAATAAAAAGGTCAAGTGTTGTTAGCTAATTGATTAAATAGTCTGGAAAAACGCATACGCAGATTTTGTCGAGAAACCTTGAAATCAAATGCCGTAGCTGCCTGGTTAAAAATTCGTTGCTCCATACATACTATAGTTAGTGCGTCGGAATGGTAATCTGAACATAATGTTGTTGCGTAGTGTTCGAGGAGCGACGTTTATGTTGATTTGTTCCAGAATAGCTGGGGCAGCTATACGACCTTGCAGAGTGTCAGTGATGAACAAGGCTCTTGCAGTATTCCTTCGAACATGTAGGGGCTCTAGTTGAATTAGCTGACACCGGTTTTCATAGCGAGGTAGTCGGGAAGGATCTCTCCACGGCAATCTACGAAGCGCGAAACGTAAAAAGCGACGCTGAACGCACTCTATTCTCTCAACGCCATTATTGTAGTTTGGAGTCCAAACTTCAGAGCAATATTCTAGAATTTATCGCGATAAAGAATAGTAGAGCGATTTGAGACAATAGATATCCATAAATTTTTTGGCTATTCTTCATACAAAGCACACAAGTACAACTTACAGTCGCCAAGCTCGATAATTGTCCAAACCTGCTCTAGACAAACCCAAGAAGTGTTCTCGACGATTCTTGCCTTCAAGCTGGTTTTAACCGCTACTAATACGCCGCCTCCGGTGGATTTTCGGCTGTTGCTAGGGTTCCTGTCACAGCGAAACACCTCGTATTCAGTACCGAACACCTGACTGGAAAGCGTGTCATCGTTCAACCATGTTTCGACCAACATTTTGGTAGTATAGCAGCAGCTTAGCCCGTCGTTGACCAATGCTGGAAATCGAAGAGCTTTGAGGCAAGGAAGCGCTCACAGATGCATTGTACTTGCCTGAGGTAGGTTTGCGGAAGACCCCTCGTCCCATCTACACCACAGGACCGGGACGGCTGCTGCTCGCTGGCAGGAAGGGCTCAACTGTGGTGGGGGGACTAAGGGCTTCCTCACGGCTGGCGGCAAGTGTGCGTCCCGGTGACCTAAGAGACGACATTACGTGGGATGTATGCAATGCAGCTGGACTAGGAGTCTCTCGTAAACAGCTGTGTTTCGCAGGCAGGAATAACGGCATCTGGTGCTGATACGGTGCAATTAAAGGAGAACTGGAATCGGGGAACATTTCAGCGCTTGAATTATTCAAAAAGGATGCCGCAGGGGGAAGTTTGGAAGACCCTTTCTCCACTCCCGCACACAGGACCGAGACGACTGGTGAACGTTGGCTGCAGTATCTGGACTGTGGCGGGGAGATCGAGAGCTTCCATAATACAAGCTGCGGTGCATCTCGGTATCCCATTAGCGAAATCTATCCTGCTTTGGCTGGTCGAAATTAAATTCCCGAACGAGTACTCCAGTCGGCCAAGTAGACGCTTTGAGTGCAGTGTCCTTTAGTTCGCTCGGAAGCTCAACTCGGAAAGAAACAAAGTTGAGTTTCGTGAGATCGGTGTCCTTCTTGACCAACAAAATTGCTTTGGGTACATCGCTTATTCCAAGGCATGCTTGGGTCATGGCAACGATTTCCTCCACTGTATGGCACGGGTCAAGGCGGCTCAAATAGACCCAAAACTGCTCCCGCTCATCCGCAACTGTTCTGATTTCCCGCTGAATGGCTCTAGTACCACAGACAGCGGCTGCAGTGGCGCGAATTTTAGCATTATTCTCGCGACATCGTTTCGGAATGGGCAGATCCTCCGGATGTCGCTTGACAAACAGCCCCCTTTGAGTTACAGAGCCGTACTAGGCTGGAAAATGATTTTCAATATGGCTCGAGAGATTTGAGACGACCGTGTTCAAATTATCTACAGCCTCACATAATTTTTTTGTGTCCACAATGGGAGCAGCGGAAACGGATTGCTGTACCCACTCGTTGAAACAGCGAGCACAATCGTCACAGAGCCAGTACAGGTTGTTGTTGAAACTAGACAACAGGTCTAGTGCGGATCGCTGCATACCGGGAATACAGGTGCGGTGGAAAATCGATCCGCAATGGCCGCGACATGCAATTTTCTCAATCCCATTAACGGGAGAGTCGCATGACTTGCAACTATAACTCATGGCTGATTTCAACCCGCCTTTTGTCGCTTACGACCTTTTGAAAACCCATCCGAGATTTCGTCTCGCTGTGCGCAAAGTTGAAGTGTGGGGAACACTTTCCACTACTCGCGTGCAGATGGCGAAGTGAGCGTAAGTTTTTTTGTGGGGTATTACACACTGGTTGCTGTCTCACAATTTCACCGTAGACTCACAAAGTTTTCACACGGCGAAATAAAGTACTTTAGCACAAGGATTTCACTGGTGAGCAGTACACGAAACAAAACGGAATGACCGTCAAGCGCCTGGAAACTTTTTCACCGAAAAACGGTAAGTAAAACACAGTTAAAATGGAACTTTCTCCAGAGCAAAAAAGCAAAGACGATGTAAACAAACTGGTACACTGTTCAACGATACCTACAGTACAGCATCACACGCGCAACGCGGTGTGTTGCCGATCCGTATCTGAACCGTACTACGAAATCATCTGGAGGAACCCCTGCCGGCTCGAGGAAGACCGCCTGGCGTCCAAATACATGATGCATCCGTCGGAATCTGTAATCCTTCGCGTTGATTCCCGATGCCGGAAACTGAAAGTTTGTATCTACCCCCCACCCCCCTCCTGTCAGCCTTGTCCACCCTCTCTCCCATGTCTCTGATACTCAGATGTAGGACTTCACACCCCCCTTCTTCCCATTGAATACCTTCCCAAAACTTATGTGCCCCCTATCTTCTAGTTTTAGTTGATCAATATTTGACCTGTGTTAAGCCAAAGAGGATCAAGCGTCTTTTAGGGATACCTCTCTAAAAATCGTTATCGCATCCAATGTAGTGCTAGAATAACCTACATCAATTTATTTCTGAGAACTCAAATAGTAGTCAAAAGCAAATGAGTAACCATAAACTTTTTATGATAATGGTAAATTATCGAAAAATGAATTTTGACATTGAAAATAGCAGGAAAAAATTATGGCGCTCAGTTCGGTTTCGCTTAACGCAGGTCATTTAATCTCGTTAAGAAATGCCCAACAGTGCCAATTCTTAAAAATAGCCCTAATTAACACCCCCTAATCTTAACCCTTGTGACGGCAAGCTAAAATCCTAACATTAAAGGGCAAGCCGGGCCTCTCAGGCCCGTCTAAATTCAAGCTCCTTTTTGCCGTTCTCATATAGAAAGGTTATGCAATCGGTCGAAATTTCGACTTTTTAACCGAGACCCGCAGGGCCAAATCTCTTATACCATTCGACTCAGTTCGTCGAGATCGTAAAATATCTGTATGTGTGTGTATGTGTGTTTGTATGTATGGATGTATGTATGTGGCAAACAATCTCACCGATTTTTCTCAGAGGTGGCTGCACCGATCTGTACAAATTTTGTCTCAAATGAAAGGTACAGCCTTCCCATCGATCGCTATTAATTTTATTATTGATCCGACTTTCGGTTCTGGAGTTACGTGTTGAAGAGTACAATCACACAGCAAATTTCCATAGAAACTGATACTACCATTATGTCCAAATGATGCAATATATATTAAAATATGTGCAACATTACTTGGCTTTGCATGTCTAGATCATTAATGACCCACCGAAGGCACTTCGACCACATTGGCCAGCTATGGCGGTTCTTGATGCCTTGGGGGAACTTACCATGTTCCTAAGATAATGTCATACCTATTTCTCAGCGAATTCTTTACCGATTTTTACAAACTTGGTTTCAAATGAAAGGTACAGCATTCCCATTGGCTGCTGTTGAATTACTAATTGATCCGACTTCCGGTTCCGGAATTACAGGATGATGAGTACAAACAATAAGCAAATCCCGATTTCAGCGTATAAGGCGATGGATGCAAAAAGATCAAATTTTTTCCAAAAGGTGAGTACTCGGAAGATCACGTTGACTGTCGATTGGTTCTGAGCTCTATTTCGTTTGAACACGACCAATAAATGCTTCTGGGTTGCTATTAATTTCTTTTGATGCATAACCGGAGTACATATTCAGATTTCTCTTCCGAGTCTGCATCAGATTCATTGTCGGAAGCAATATCATTCACATCTTCTTCCTCGCTTTGCAAATCAGTTTCGGAATCGTCTGCTGTTGAATTTGCTCGAATTTCTTCCATTATTTCAGATTCTTTGAGACGATTGAAAACATGGGCATATCATCTTATAGCCGTTTAAATATTTTGTTGCTTTTAGATCCTACAATTTGAATAATTACGACAACTATAACACAGAGAATAGACAAAAAATAGACAATAACGACAGAGTTAGGTTATGTTGCATCCAAATAATTGTCAAGTAGACCACAGTGGGTGAAATAAAAGTATTTACCCAAAAAAATATGACACACGTCATTGTCGTATGCTATTTTTACAAGAAATGTATAGAATTCGCTCAAACTTTCAAGATTTTTTTCTTATAAGAAAAGGTAAAAAGATAAAATCAATCAAAACATGAAAAAAATCCCTGCTAATATGAAGATGAACTCATCAAAATGTTTTTTTTCATATAAATATTAATGTATAAAACCCGTGGTATTCCTAATAAATATTGCATGCACACCGGGCCTGCCAGGCCCGGCTTGCCTTTTTGTGCAAGTAAAAAATTCAAACATTGCTGCCCATTACTCCATAGATGAAAATTTCACAATTCTTTATTTTTGTTATAGATTTCAAAGCTACTTATAAAAATTTCCAATCCCAAGCTTATACTACATACACATTTTTTTGTAACTAAAAAATTGTAACGTGCCGGGCCTCTGAGACCCGGTTGCCTTTTTGAGGGTTAATAAAATTGAACCACTCCCTCTAGTTATTTCTAGTTAATAAGCTTGTAAAATGTTCCGCTTAGTTAATAATTAAATGCTCCAACAATCACCTTCTAAAAATCATAAAGCGCATTACTATACAAAGAACACACAAAATTACCCGTCCTCCTAATCTTACGAGTATTATATTATCCCATTTTGTATATGTATAAGTTAGCTGTAAAGTTTTTTTAGTTTCATTATATAAAAACAAAATAATATTGAAATGTGTAACCCTTTAGTTTTAAGAAATTCAAAATGTAAAATAATGAAAAAATGGCCTTTAAGCTAACGCAAACGTGTCTTATCAAATAAACGAATTGAATAAAAATAAAATGCTGAAAAATATGACGGATTACAGTGGGTTGGACATGTAATGCGAATGCTGGAATAGAGACCATATCATGATTCGGAGTACCTAGATTGTACGGCCACGAAGATGATGATACTGAAGTTATTTTCAGAAATCATGAACAGCAATAATCTTCCTGCTAAATATCACTTGACACAGCAAATGAATTCGAAATAACCCACGATACTAGGTTTACTGCTGCAACATTCAGACCTTCAGTCATTTAGTCTTCGATACGACATCTCATCATCTTACCATATACCAGCAAATTCTTGGCTGAGTTATTGACGGCTGCCAAAACTCACTCTTCACATTGGGTTGTTGCTTAGACGTTGATAAAGCTGTAGCACAGGAACTTGCCTCCGAAACACAGATACGTCCACACACCTATTGCCATCTGATGGCCCATCACTGGTGCCTACAAAGTACTACAAAGGTTTCTCCATGCTCCACCTCGTAACTGCCACTGTAGCAGATACTTAAACGAGGCACCCGTCGTCAGATTAACAACTTAGGGACCGTTCATAAACCACGTAGACCGAAATTTAAGAATTTTTAACCCCCCTCCCCCCTAGTAGACCTTAGTGTACTTTTACCTACCCCCCCTCTCCCCCACGCCAAAAGTATACGTAGACTTTTGGTTTTTTTTATTCGCAGGAAATGTGAATTTAGCAAGAAGCACATTATAATTTTAAATATTAAAGAAAGATTTTTCACATTGGTTTTTTGTCTATGATTGATCAAATCAATTAATACAGATTCAAGGTGGTTTCCAACGTTTGTATAGCGGAATACTTCTTTTCAAGGTTAGTCACTCAAATATATTTAAAAAGATATATTGCTATAACTAGCTTAAATTTTGCGTGCGACCTACACCAACAATGCAGAAATGCGACCTACACCAACAATGCAGAATGCGACCTACACCAACAATGCAGAATTGCTAAACACTTTTTGAGCATTACTGGTGCATTCTAAATTGTTAAATTATAAGAAACAATTACAAATTAATACTGTCGATGTGTACTATCATCTAGACTAAAATAATAAACCAAACATGCACACAAATTTCACTTTTCGTGAACAAATTTCAATATTTCTAAGATAATAAGATAATATAAATTGCCTTATTTGATTAAAGGAACGAAGCTTTTTAAATCTTCCCAAAAATATTTATATTTCTTATGTAATTAATAGCCGTATCACCTTAGAGTATTATCGCAAAGTATCAAAGTTTAACTACGAATATTTTCGAAGATAAATATAGTAGAGCCGGTTTGCACGGAGTTGCGTAGGGTCAAGACGTAAAATTTTAACGGGTGTTTAAAGATTTTGAAATCAGTGTAAATGATTGCAAGAGAAACTGATAAACTCGAGTAAACACTTTGTTGTAGAAGTCTAACTAAACTACTGCTTTAACCACCGAAATTAATAAATAAAAAATAAAATAAAAATAATCTACTTATTGTTAAAAATTGTATGTTTTGTTGTTACAATGCTTAACTTTGGCCATTTTTTAACTTTTTATGGTTCACGCATTTAATGGTCCATGCATGTCTGTTAACTAGGGGTGTCTCAGATGATTTCACAGTCAAAATCTTCCGTCGAGAGGAATTTTGGGCGATCGTCTTTAGAACTGTCATTTTATATTATTCCTAGATCAAAACTATATCAAAATATACGCAAGAAACCGCAACGTGTGAGGTTGTCCAAAAAATCGTGGGTTCTGGGTTGAGTGGTCGCTTAACGAGTAGTTACCTCAATAGTGTACTAGCTTTGAAGTTTCTGCATAAATACTGAATAGACCGATATTTTGAATACAACTCTCTTTAAATCCCATTCATAATTAGTAATACGAGAATAACAAAAAATAAAAGTCTACGTAGACTTTTTCAAAGATACCCCCCTCCCCCCTCATAGACAAACGTAGACTTTTTCCAGAACCCCCCCCCCCCCCCGTACCCCCTATGAGTCTACGTGGTTTATGAACGGCCCCTTAGGGTTCCTATTCCTCTGAGCTGCTCCATCGAACTTTCTAAAGAACTACTACCCCCACTTTTAGCTTAGCATCTCGAGCTACTCTGCTTGCTCGAGAAGCTAAGCTAAAAGTGGGGGTTCCAACAGAGTACATGGAAAGCGTTTAAAATTAGTCTCCGTTAAATATTAACGTGTTTTATGTCGGTTGATCCATCCTGTACCTTTTGTTATATTGCTCGCGATTGTTTGCTTATGTGTCCGATATGCCGCTACACCATGTGACTCATACGAGCATCTGATACGCCACAGCATTCTTCATACGTTTCCAGAACCCTCTTCAAGTCGACTTTTCCCCACAATCAAGCCCGATTTCCAGCCATAAAATGTTCAGAAAATACTATTATGTCTAATCGGAACCAAATCTGCAGTTAAAATGACCGTAAACATTTCCGCCGCGTGCATTCCACCGTTCTCGAGCAGCAGCGCCAGTCGGGTGTAAAATTGCACTTCATTTCTTTTGCATTCCGGTGCCAGCCAGCCAGCCAGCCAGCAGTGCCGAGCCTTTCTTTCCTCGCACCCCTCAGCGAAAGGGAGTAAATTGCTACTATTTTCATCTTATACACGGTCGCTAACTCCGAAAGAAGAATGTTTTTCAGCGTCAATTGAGCAAAAAATGCGAGCAGAAACGTATCTCATTACAAAAGTGCTGCCCGCTTTGTGGCGGGACAAAGAGCTTGGCTGGGCGAAGGAAGAGAAAAAAATCCTTTGACTTATACTTTTAAGTATGCATAAATTAGTACAATTACACACTAGTCGGAAGATGTAACGAGCGAGAACAGCGAAAAGTAACAAAAAAATATTAATGGCATCTCATTACAGGTGGATGGGAAGAGAGTTGGCTACTGGGGCTACTGGGGACGGACCGATCGAATAGATGCCACGATCGACAGAACCAGGGCTCGGATGCTTCCACGGATCCATTAGTTAATTACAGATTTTTACAGGTTAATTTTAGCCTGGTACAAATGCAACATATTACAGGAATCGCGGAAAGTTGTGGACTTGATTGAGTGCATTGACCTGAACTTTTTTTAACATAATAAATTCATTAGCCACCGACGTTTTCGTATAGCTTTGATACGCCGAGGATGTCCTAACTGCACTTGAAATTGACATAAATATTTAGTTATCGCCATTATACCCGTTGTGAAAAGATTAAAAAACGTTGATAGTTTCGGAGCTGGGCGATTGTGAAATTTATGTTCGACATTTATCAAACATTATTGGTAATAATTGTTAATAATTTTCAAGAAATCCTAATTATGAACACATACAAGTAACGAATACAAGCTACGTACTGCCACCATGCAAGAAGGAATTGAAATTAACCCCAATGCAAAAATCAACATATTTTACATCAGAATGAACTGGAAAAGACGGTTGTTTTAAAGAAATAAGCACTCACTCGCCCATCGGCAGCTCACCAGATTTTCCTAATAAATAACATTGCTTGTTGCAAGCACCAGCAGCACGGCAAAGTCGTAACGTCGTTAAGAAAATGAATTAAAAGTGATGGAAAATATGTAAATTATATTATCGTCTTGAGTTCGGATGGCTGAAATGGGTAAAGGGAAAGCCAACGGCACACCTACATACATGTATTTATTTATGTAGGTATGTCGGCGCAAGTTTTTGTGTGGCGATGGAAGATGGGCCCCGTAAATTGATGATATTTGGTAGACCTCTAATTGGATTATCACGTCACGAACTGAAAATCTGAGGAACGAAGCTGGAAAATTAATTTCCGTGGTTGGCTTATGATACTGTAGGCTAATGCCCTTCGAATTAATCGAGCTTTAGGTACCAGCCAAAAATTAGCAATAACAATTATTTTCAGCATGGTTCGTTAGAATTATCTAAAGAAAAAAATATTTTAAAATGAAGTTAAGTCACCGCCGACAGTAAATCAATGTGCCAAATTGCTCATAAAATTACCTATTTGATAAATAGCGCCATTTAATGGATTGATAAATGTGAGCCGCCGCTGCTGGTCACGGCTGGTAGTACGTGCGCTGGTGAAAGGAAGCCCTTGCCGGAGTAAAATGAAGTAATTATGCCCGTTAACCACCGAATGTTGGTGTCGATACGGGAAACTGGATCAACCTTGCAGGAATAGTTAATGAGAACGAAACGTGATGGTGGTGATAATTTATCAAAGTTTTTTTTTAAATATTGCAAAACCAAATTGTAGGGCATCTTCATCGCGGCAAACTCGAAACGGAGTGCAATGATTGATAGAGTGAAACTCAAGTTGAGGTTATGCTCTTTTGCAGTTTGACTAATGGTACATATCAATCAGTTCATTTGGAGGGTAGATTGAGTCAACATCACCGCAACTGATTGATGCGGTAACATCCTTAAAGCGGATCACCATCGTATTTTAACAAACTGAGTCGTTGGATGTTTCAATTAGAGACGTTTGGGTTTTTTTGAGCCCGAAACTGAGGGGTTTCGGGTCTGGTTCGGGATCTTTAAATTTAAAATTTTCGAGCTAGGATAGGGTTCCGGTTTTCTAAAATTTCGTTCAAACAAAATTCCAGTTATCTCACATTTTGGACGGTTTTAGTACTTTTATTTAAAATGACATTTTGAATCATATTTTATGAAAACAATATAGATTTGTTTATGAATTGAGCGACCGAAAATAAAAGTCGCAAGGACAGAACATACTTCTTAAAACCCGTTTCAAACATATAGTAGAGAATACAAATCGGAACTTCAGGCGTAAAAATTGAACGGAGATCCTTCAGCATAAGAATCGCCTAAAAAGTTCTCACCCGTAAAACTAAGCAAGATTGAATCGTAAAATCCAGTGAAAAATAAATAAATCGTACACAGGAGCGTGATGTTCAAGAATAAAAATTGGGTAAAAAAACTACTTTGTGAAAATCGGAAATGTTGTTTTTCCGTTTTTATACTAAAAGTTTTTTTATCCGACTCTTACAGAAGAGAGTCCCTTCCGATACTTGAAGTTTATATTCGATTTTTATATTCTACAATATTTGAAGCGGGTTTTACGAAGCATATTATGCCCTTGCGACTTTTATTTTCGGTCGCTCAATTAGTACGGAATTTAAAAACATGTTTAAAGTTATCACTAGAAAAACTTTTTTGCTGATGGTTTCTCCATGATACAATTTAATTTTAAATGTTTTCTTTTTCTTTGGGCTTTTATTAATAATGAACAAAAATTTAGAAAGAAATAACGGGTTTTTTGTTATTTATTTTTTGCATAAATTACTGCATTTGTAGAAAATGTAAATTACTGTATTTGTAGAAACTATTACGCCATTTTATAAATTAGCTCTTTAGTCAAAATGATCTTATTGACTGTAGAAAATGGTTAGTCTTCCATACAGGTAAATCGGAATCGAAGATTGTTGGTCACGTCGGTTTTATTGAATTCAATCGTGGACGCCGTTCGCCGTTCGAATTTAATGAAGGTCCGAGATCAGTAATTTATCAAACAAACATCGAGGCTGTGCGTGATCTGGTGAAGGATCAAAGGATATGTCGGAGACTGACACAGGTTGACCTGAGATGAGTTTCTAAACGCACTCGTGGGAGTATGCAAATTAGAGATGGGCAAACCGATTCAATTTAGTGAGCGAATCGTGCCCGACTCTTGACCAATTCAGTAATTCATTTGGGAACATTAAATTTGATTTTGATCCGGAGTAGATATTTTCATTTCATATATACAAATAAGTGTGCGTGTGTTCATTGGGCCTATCTATTTTTATGTGATTAATACCCATAACTAACTCACACCATTTGCTAGCATCTTTTTAGGATCATCACGTTTCATTAGTTCGATGCTACGCATTCATTCAGTTATTTTCGGTTCATATTCAATTTCAGTTTCAAACTGAAGTTTGTTTCTGTGCTGGCTCTGAGTGAGATAATCCAGCAAAAATGCATCAGACAAGGATCACGCAGTTCACTTATACTCTAAACCAGTGTTTTTCAACCGGGGGTGAATTCATCCCCAGGGGTACGTCAGATTACGAATTATTACGGGTAAATTTCGACTTATTATTCTAATATTTCTATCGAATTATTGTCTCTATATTCTAGAGTCAATAATTCGATGGAAATATTAGGATAACAAGTTTAAATTTACCCGCAATAATTCATAATCTGACCCCTGGGAGTGAATTCACCCCCGGTTGAAAAACATTACTCTAAACTTTAAAAGATGCCATATTCTGCCTTCCCATATAACATGTTTTTGAATTAATTTATATTTTCTCTGAACTGCAGGCATTCGATTATGTGTGAATTGAATGAAGGAGGCATTGAAACTGAATGGGTTCTATTAAATGCACACAGAAATGGACAACTTTTTCAAAAAATATTCCGTTATAAATGTTGTAATTATATATACCCCTAAGTCGCACAACAATGAAACAATCAAAGAAGAACGTGGTCGCTGTGTTGTAATCCCGAGTGGTAGAAGAAAGAAAAAAAACACATTTCCGCTTTGTAGTAGCAGCAGTACGACAAAACAGCGTAGTGTAATTGCATCTTGGCCGCCCTGTCACCTAGGGTCTTGGAAAACACGCTTGTATAAGATAAGCTATATTGGTAAAACAATTGCTATATGTTTAATTTTGATTTACGTCACAATTTTCCAAAAATGCTTGCTTTTTCAATTTTATACAATTTTAAATTTAAATAATTGTTTAATCATATTTCATATTTTTATTGTATACTGGTATGGTATGGAATAGTAGTTGTAGCTATTATTTTATATCAGTGTACCAGTAATTGCAAATCAAGTGAAAAGGGTTTCTCCTTGCTTAAACTATATGTTTTTAGACAATATTAGGGAAGAGTGGGTACATTTGATCCCACTTTTGTCTTTTTTCACATAACTTTTTAATGAAATACAAATTTTGATTGCAAATATCGTCATTTTGCAGTCAATTCAAATTGTAAGAGCTGTGAATAATATGTAAATCCAAATACCATGTCCTGTCAGTAATGAACAGTTTTGAAAATTATGTCAAACAGAGCACACTAAGAATAATAGAAACGAAAGTTAAGCTAACTACCTAGCATGACAAAATAACTAATAAGACTACCTTTTTAGATGCACGACAAGCTTTAACAGCAGTGGAAAGTGAAGCCAGATATTTGCAGTAAATCAGAGCTGTTTGACTGCCTTTTCCAACTTTCAATAACTTATATCAAAATTTGTTCGCGAAGCAAATATTTTAGTTCAATTTATACTGTCAGGTACTTTATGTAAGTGATTATTTCTATTCCTATACATTTCTAAAATGTGTGTGAGTGTTAATGATAGGGATCAAGAGTACCCAGTGTTACAGGGATCAAAGGTAACTGTTGTATCAGGCGAACGAAATTTAGTTTTTTTTGTAGAAGTTGTGTAACTATTTATACGAAAAACGTGTTTTTCTAGACAAAAGCCCTTATAAAGTAATTGTAGTTGAAAATATTCATAAATAATTAGTTCGACAAACTCATACAATCGTTCAAAAAATCGTAAAAAGATCTTCGAGATGAATTTCTACCCACATTTTCAAACGTATGATACAACTTTTCCAAAACAAATGTAATACATTTGATTTGATTTTTAAACATCATAAATTACCAAATATGTCATTTTCTTTTTATATTATGATAACTTTTTGTGTTTAGATTATGCGATATGGAAGGGGAATCAAAAATCCAGGGCTGATATGTCAATTTCGAATACTTTTTACTCTGTTGATTCCGAATTGATGAAACAGACAAAAAATGGTAATCTTTTAATATGTCCCATGACGGAGCTAATATGTTACAAAATACGACTTAAGATACATACATAGGGTAGATGAGCCCTTATTCATCTCATTAGTCACGATGTCACACTATTTCGCTGATAACTCGGCTTACAGTGATTGTATTGCTCTTAAATAGGTACAGTAGGATTCCGTTTTTGGCATGCTCCCTTTTTAGCACACTCCGATTTTGACAACAAATGGATTCCAATGGGGTTGTTGTTGAGCTTGAGCTTGTGCGACCACTCCTGGCTGCTACTCCGCTATCGATCTGGACTAGCTGAAATTGCACAGGGGATTAGTAGTTAATTATGCTTGGGAGTAGCGAAACACCTTTCAATGTGCAACTCCTGGTAATCCTAAAGTGTTTATTGATCAATACCGACGCCGGTCAGGCCCGAACGTAGCCCGCGACAGGAAAGGAGAAGCATGTTAGTCCGATACTTGCTTTTGCTAGAGGCCGTATATACACTACTGCGCACTCCACAAATATCACGGGAGGAGGATGTTTGTCAGCAAGTATAGAAGTTGGATTCTACTTCTCTTCTTTACCGACGCCAGAGAGGTGGCTCCACTATCTGGACTAGATATCGATCCATCAACTCATGGACCGGGGACCAACGGCTCTACTTCCCTTCAGAAGGAAGACGTGACCACAGATTTTTTTACCTCAGAAAAATCTCAACGACATCAGCTGGAATTGAACCCAGGCCAATTGAAATGAATGCCGGTCACGCTTACCACTCAATCACCGGCACAGTTCCGTTTTTGGTAACATTCTTGTTGTTTTATTGTTTTATTGTTTTATTGTTTTATTGTTTTATTGTTTTATTGTTTTATTGTTTTATTGTTTTATTGTTTTATTGTTTTATTGTTTTATTGTTTTATTGTTTTATTGTTTTATTGTTTTATTGTTTTATTGTTTTATTGTTTTATTGTTTTATTGTTTTATTGTTTTATTGTTTTATTGTTTTATTGTTTTATTGTTTTATTGTTTTATTGTTTTATTGTTTTATTGTTTTATTGTTTTATTGTTTTATTGTTTTATTGTTTTATTGTTTTATTGTTTTATTGTTTTATTGTTTTATTGTTTTATTGTTTTATTGTTTTATTGTTTTATTGTTTTATTGTTTTATTTGGGAGCAGGGAAAAGCCCGCTGGAGCTGAAATCCTTTCAATCTCGCTCTCCAGCAGGCATAAAACCTCCTCATCTTTTGTACCAACAGATTACAAACATCCAAATGATACATATAAACGATTCACTATAGCTAATACTACGAGTACAATATTTACGCTTACAAACTAACACTGAGATTATTATCGATATGACAGGGTATTATGGAACAATCGCTTTACAACATCTCGGGACAAGTGAAAATCAAAGACATTAGAACAACGATTGAATAGACGACACATACTAGCAAACGGCTCATTATACCCGTAATTGGTCCTGGCATAAGGTATTCTTAAAAAGGGATGAAATCGAAGACTACGAGGTTGAATATTCAAATCCACATATTGTAGGAGATTAGAGCAATCAATTCGTGATTTTAGCAGATCAGCAATGAAAACAGCTTTAGAGACATCTCGTCGAATGGACAGCAGGTCGAGATTAATAAGTTGACAGCGGTCCTGGTAACTCGGGAGGTTTAGTGGATCTCTCCATGGAAGTCGACGAAGAGCGAAACGAATAAATTTGCGTTGAATAGCTTCTATGCGCTGGATATCGATTTGGTAATATGGTGCCCAAATAACAGCACCATATTCAAGCGTTGAACGAACCAGAGCACAGTAAAGTGCCTTTAAGCAGTATATATCGTCGAAGTTCTTCGAAACACGAAAAATAAACCCCAGTAACTTAGAGGCCTTGGAAATTGTATATTCTATGTGATCCTTAAAATTCATTTTAAGTCTAGTAGAATCCTTAAGTCTTTTACGGATGACTCTCGCTTGAGAATGGTTTGCGAAATCTTGTAGTCATATATAATTATCGTGCGTTTGCGGGAGAAAGAGATAACGGAACATTTTGAAGGATTCAATACCATCCTATTTACGCTGCACCAATTTGAAAAAATATCCAACTGTGTCTGCAGAAAACTGGTATCTTCAGAATCTTTGATTAGATGAAATAGTTTGAAGTCGTCGGCGAATGACAACTTAAAGCATTCCAATGAAAAGTTTTAATCATTTAGATAGAGTAAAAATATGAAGGGTCCAAGATGACTTCCCTGTGGGACCCCAGAGGTCACTTCGAATGTCATGGTTGAGCAGTCTCCAATTTTCACAGTCATGTCACGACCAGTCAGATATGACTGGATCCAAGCCAGAAAGGAACCATTGAACCCAAGCCTATCGAACTTGGCCATTGCTATCTGGTGATTTATCTTATCGAAAGCAGCAGAGAAATCGGTATATATGCTGTCAACCTGAAGTCGTGCTTGTAAGGACTTGATGATGAAAGATGTATAGCAAACAAGGTTTGTTGAAGTTGACCGTTTGGGCATAAAACCATGCTGGGTATCAGATATGTATCTAGAGCAGTTGTGAGTGATGAATTGGAGCACAATAATTTCAAATAGCTTAGACACTGCACATAAGGCAGCTATCCCGCGATAGTTTGATATAAGGCATTTGTTCCCTTTTTTAAACACGGGAAAAATGTAAGAATGTTTCTATGAATCAGGGAAAATTCCCGAACGCAAAGAGGTATTGAATAGAATTGATAATGGTACGAGGAGACTGCTTATGCATTTCTTCAGCACTATGGATGGAATTCCATCGGGTCCGGCGCTCGACGATGACTTCAATTCAGAACATGCCGTGTTGACAATGGCAGTTGTGATGAGGAGGTGGGGCCCAATGGGAGAATGGGGAGGAATATTTCTGGTTGCAGCCAAAATTTGATGGCTAGTTAAAGTTTCTTTGGTAAACACACTACTGAAATGTTCACGGAATAAGCTGCATATTCCAGACAAGGTTGATGCATATGAACCGTCAAGTGACATCTGAGCGGGTAATTCGGATTCTTTCCTCTGCTCGTTAACGTGGTTCCAAAACAATTTTGGATTTATTTTAAGACTATTCTGAATGCGACATTGGTAAGCATAGTGAAGTGTCTTGTTCAGTCGCTTGTAACGATTGTTGAGCTGTATATAATATGATCTCAGATGAAGGGTGGGATGCTTCGACAGTTTTCTGAGTGCTGTCCGTTTGGTGGATTTATATCGTTTTAAAGTTGGGTTGGACCAAGGTGGATGCATGGGTTCACGGCGTGTATTTTTAGGAATAAACTGATCAATTGCATAAGATACAATATGCGTCCATGGCGTGGCAGCAGAATTACAATTGCCATTGGATTGAAGAGAGTGCCAGTCCAACCATAAAAAATCTTTTAAAAATGCACAATATATAATTTTTGTATCAACTTAAATAACATTTGACTTTATTCCCAAACATGGGAGTCATATTAACCCTCAAAGGCACAAAACATTTTTTTTAAAATTTTGTGAAAATTGTCTTATAGTTTCAATACATTACTGTGATAATTTTGAGATGTTTTTGGCAATGTTGTTTTAAAACAGCGTTATGCATTTGAGAGGCGACTAATAACATGCTACGAGTTCCTAGGTCAAGGTTTTGCTCCGTACAGAAGACTTAACCTGGACGGACCTCAAGGTTTTGCATCATAACGTTTATTCATTCTGTATTTAGTGAATCACTGACATATAGTCACCTTTTCTGATTCGCAAAACTTTAAACACAATTATCTCGGATTGAAGTTTTTCGAATAGTACCGTTGCGGTGAACGTGATATCTCAAAAACCAATCATCTGATTTTCAAAAGTTTTTTTTTTGAATTGTTTGTATTTACATTCTCGTGTACTTGAACGGTTCCATTTTCATTCAAATTCGATTCTTTGCAATAAATTTTTGTTTAAAATTTTGAGCACCACAAAACTCAATTTGTTGGTCACGTGCTATTTTTGCAAGCAAAAAATTTTTTGTTGGGAAACCGATCCGTTCAAGTACACCACAATACAGTTTTCTTCAAATTTTTTTTTTACTTTTTGGATTTCAGTTGATCGGTTTGGCTTGGAGAGCGTTCTCTGCCAAAAAACACACTTTGGGTGATGGGCCTCCGACAACTTTGAATACTTTTTTTAATTCAACTTGTTTTGTCTATCTTCGTTAGTGCTACCAACGAACGGTAATTCGCTTTTTCAAATAAAATTTGAATTAAACCATTTTTGAAAAATCACAAGCTTAGCTCACTTTTTTGCCTTAGCTTACTTTGGCCAAGGTATAACTTTCAAAGCTTTTGTTTAAAAACCGTACTCTAAAAAAGTAAACTTTCATGTAGGAAAATTATTGAATTGGGCTAAGATGAAGCTGTCGAAATGCACAATAAAAATTTTGTGTGGCAAGTGATCAGTAGATGTGTCAAAATAAGCCATTTTTTATTGAATCTGGAACCGTCAGCCGACAAATCTTCATTGACAAATACCTCCAAAAGTGACAATTTCAACATTCTTGAACTTCACTTTGTCAGAAAATGTAGGGCCATCTGAAGCTAAAACTTCGTAAAATCGCACTTCTGATACTTTCTTCAAAATCATCCAGAACAATACTTTGCGTCACTCTTTCGAGTTTGAACCGCTCATATGGTAGTCGGTCTTTGCCAGTATTGCTCTTCTGCCATCCATTCTTCTTCTGGGCCGCCGATGGATCAAGAACCCTTGTTTTGCAATTTAACCTAATTACGGAAACGTGTCTGATAGGAAGAGTGGAGATGCCAACTTGTCTTTAACATTTCGCTGTGAATTTGTTCACATTCATTTGGGATATCTTATCTTGCTTTATTTGTACTGAAAACTTTGGAAACGATTATTGAAGTATTAATAAGAAGCAATACTCGCGATGGCCAGCCGTTAGGAGTTCAAATCTCTCGTTTCGAATTCTCGGAAATTGATCGCGAGCGACTTCGTATATCTTGCAAAGATCATATTTTGTAAAGATGAACACATACTGGGGCATTGCAAAAATTTTTTTTTTTTTGAATTCTCAAAGGCCTCTCATATTGTAACAAATGTCAAAGTAAGCCTAGATGCCAAATTTCACATCATTTGGACAATAATAAACTCTCGCCCATTTCGCTTGAAATTTTTGAAATTGGTGCTATGGGAAAATATGGAGAAAAAATATATTAAATACTGTAATTTTTGAAGTAGCAATCAGAAAATTACAATTCATACCTCATTTTAATTAAAATAATCTTAGTATTTGAATGGAGAGATTTTTACGTCTCGAAAAAATACGGAAAAATGGGGTGCTGGGTTATTTTGTTCCCAAAATCCCCGATTTTTATTTTATGCTCCATAATGCAAATCATACGTATTATGCAGTTTTTCAAATGTGAAAAAAAAACTCAGAAATCGAATGGAACCTATTTGATCGTTGTCAGAAAACGAGAAGTTGGAGTTATAGGGCCTATTGTCATTCATATTAAATTTAATCATTTTTTCGTGCATATATCTCTATTATTCTTCAATTAATTTTCATAAAATATAACTTGATGAACGTGAAAAATTCTTAGGAATAAAACTAAAATAGATTTGTTACTGGTAAAATTCAGAAACATTTTTTTTTAACGTTAACTCTGCACATTACATTTTTTTTCATTAAATGTCCTAATACCTCAACTTCTCCTATTTTTCCAGAAATAAAACTTTTCTCATGTAATTCCTGAACATATTTTACTAAATAAGAATTTATTGTTAAATAGAGTTAATATGCGCGATTTAAAGATAAAAATGTGAAATCGAGACTAAATGTCAGAAAAATTGATATTTCTGAATTATACCGATAACAAGGGATCATCCATAAATGACGTAGCGTTATATGGGGGAGGGAGGAGTTTTGTATTTCGTGATGATGTGTGTTGACAGGGAGTAGAGGGTCATGTCATGCTACGTAGCTTTTTAAAGGGGAATAATTATTTTTTTTAAATTTATGTAGACAAGGGGGGGGAGAGTTACCGTCAAGCTACGTAATTACCAGGGGAGGTATTTAGAGGTTTGTGACGAAATGCTTCGATGGGGAAGGGGGGTGTTAAAAATCACTCAAAAATGCTACGTCATTTGTGGATGGACCCCAAGTATATTTTTATTTTTCTCCGAAGGATTTTCCACGTTTAGTTAGTTAGAGTTTATTAAAATTGAGTGAAGAATAATAGAGATACATGCACGAGAAAATGATAAAATTTAATATGAATGACAAAAAGCTCTATAACCTCAACTTCTCGTATTCGGACAAAGGTCAAAAAGGTTCCTTTCGATTTCTGAGATTTTTTCATGTTAGAAAAACTGCAAAATATGTATAACTTACATCACAGAGCAGAAAAATAATTAAAAATAGGAGATATTGGGGACTTTTCCGTATTTTTCGAGACACAGAAATATCTCCATTCAAATACTAAGGATATTTCCTTTAAAAAGAGATGAATTAATAATTTGATATATTTTTCCTTTCTCATAGTACCAATTTCAAAAAATAGAGATAGCAGACACTGCTCTAAGTAATGTGTTCAAAAGGGTGGAATGAATAGAGCTGCTAAGATGAATAAGGGCATAGTAACCCTATGAACTAATGAAACTTATTTTTCTGTCAAACCGTTTCACAGTGTTTTTGCTCAATCACGTCTTCTATAGTCTTCGTTTTGGTGAAATAGTTGCAGTGATTAATCCCTCTTGGATTGTGATATTTGTTGGCTTTTTTGAAGGTATGAAAATCAAGATAAAATCATCAGAAATGTCGAAAAGTTTGTTTTTGCGAACAACTTTATTGAAGACCAGGAATCTCTACATGTGATGCTTAAAATTCAAATAAAGGTAAATAAAAAAATATATTTAGTTATAGTTGAAAGAAGTATTGTTTTTTAAAGAGGGTCAACATTTTTTTTGAAAATACTCGAGATAGGAAAAAATGGACGACGAAAGTTATGTATTTCGACGATTAGAAGAACTTTGTCGAACATTTCAAAATTATAGGATTCATATTTGAAAAGATTTAAAAACAATGATTTCGCAGGGGTCTTCCAAATATAACGAGCTTTAACTTCAAAAGTTTTCCAAGAAGAGCCCTGATGTATTTAGTAAAAACATTCGAGAAAGCAATCTCTTTGCTTTGCTGATATGACGTTTACCAATACTTCGTATTCTTTCGCTGGAATCAGACCTTTTCCAGCTCTATTTTCATAATTGCACAATTTTCTTATATTAAAGAAATATATAGAAAATACAGCTCTAAATATTCACAGAACATCGAATAACTACAAATGTTGTAAATACAAAAATACATAACCAGTATCCATTTTATGACAAAAGTTTGATTCATTGTTATTAAGTATCTATAGGTTTCTCTGTTATAGTGCCAGATAAATAGAATAGCATTCGGCTTAATTACTCATTTGGCCAATTAGCTTTGAGCCAAGCGGCAGCCCGTTCATCATATTTGACATATATGAAAAGGTAGGAAATAATCGAACTCTTTCGGTACGTACCTAAACTGGCCACTACAGAGCAGATTACAGCTATGGTTGGTGAATGAAAAAGCATCAATTGGAAATTAAGGCGTTCGGTATTCTCATTAAAATCCCAATAACATGAGAGTAGATGATTAAGTGACGCTTCGAATTTGAATCTTGGTTGCGGTAGATTCAACCAAAGGTTGGCAGAGAATTCGTAACACTGATCACGATAACATGCATTTAAAATAGGAAAATCGTACCTAAGATCCAGAAATCATAAATTAAACTACTCTACCAGAAAAAGCTGATAGTAGTCTTCCCACGAACATCGATAAGTTTGCACCTGTGTACAAAATTTGGTGCACACGTTCAACCTCAAACTTACTTTGCCTTTGTGTACAGGTTTGCCTCGAACACCGAACCCAAGCGAACGATGTGCAAACATAGGTTTAAACACCGTGTACGTACACCGGTTGCATACACAAGAAAGGCATACACAAAACAGAATGAGCCAACAATAGTGTTGATGAGTGATAGAAAGAGAAAACTAGTGTCAAGAACCTGCGTGTACGAACACCGCGTACGCACATGGGGTTCGGTTGTGACGACGAACAAGTGTACGTGTTTTGGTACGCATTAGCGCGTTCAAGTTTGCACACGCATTGTGGGTTTAAGATGAGCACAGAACTAGAGCGAACATGGTGTTCGATATTCATTTGGGAAGTCTCGCTCATAGTAAACTCATGAATAAATACACTCGTGAAATCATGAACAACGTTTGTCGGCTCTTTTAGTTAATATTGTTTTTACAAACCAGTGTATCCCCAAATTCTGACCAAGAATCTCAACAAAAACTAAACATATCCAGAGAACAGCCTCTGTAACACAAACAAACATTCGATTTAAACGCCATGGGTATTTCTGGCGTGAACTTATTTTTTTTTGAAGCACAAAAAGTTTCATGAATACGAGAATTATTATTCAAAATTTCAGAAATTTGTTCACGATTTTTGTAAATTGCTCAGTTCATGAAATCGTGATCTATTTTGTATGATCGCGTGGATATTGTTTACCAACATTCTTCCATTTTACCCACGAGCTAAAGAGCTACAGCCAATGATATGTGTCTATTTTGTCATTGCGTGTCTTTCAAAATTATTGGGCCTCTGGGGCTAGCCCAGCCTGCCCATGCGTAAATACGGATTCCGTTTCGTTATGTTCCATTAACCAGAACGGAAAAAAGGATTCTATTTACATAAAAATATTATTTTAGTAGTTTTCGCCTTTCTCTTATATCTCGAAACGGGCATTTGGAGTTGGACCGTTCTAGTACTGAGCCACTCATATGTGAAAAATAAAATGGCGGATTCAGTTAAATAAAGCCATGAGAAACGAAAACGAAGTTACTTCAATCAAGTCTGCCAATTACAATTAAATGATTACTACTTCTTCTAAACGGTTCAGTTTTAATAAACGAGGTTACAACAAAATTTTTGGGAATTCAAAAACTGTTTCGGAGGCAGTGTTCTATTAAATTATACATTTACTCAATTTTTCAATAGGTTCCTATAATCACTTAAAAGGAAACTGAAATCGTGAGGTGTTTGTACCTTATATTCTTTCCAAATACAAATTTGTATTTGATTCTTTCTTCACTTCTTTTATTTACTCTCAGCGCGTTGACTAAAGGAACATAGCCAACTTTCGGGAAAATCTTCCCTATCATCACAGCACATTTTTCCTAGTTACTCTCTCCCACCCCAGCTAAAAATGTTCGATAATTGTAAAAAGCCGACCAATTCTAGTCATGTACACAATTTGGCTTCCATTTTTTTTCATTCCCTCGAATTTCAGTGAAACGAAATAAAATTAGGTAACATTAAAATAGAATAGACGCCCGCGATGATAACAAGAAGAGCAATAAATTTTCATTCAATTAGTGCCTGAAAATCTAATTTCCAATCTAAGCGAAATAAGTGAAGTGGAACGAAATTTATATGGATTCTGAAACACAAATTCGCGGCTTCCTTTTTTACGTTTCAAATATTCCCCCCGACCCGAGTTGATTTGTCTCTCGCCGTCAGATACGATGATTTTTTTAGAAGTCTGCCTACTTGGTTCCTGGTTGGAAACGGTCACATTCAGCGGAGCACATCTCGTTAGCATCAGCAATAGCCTCTGCGCAAATAGTGCCAACCAGAGGGAGGAGTTGGCACGTCTAATTATGCTTCAGAGAGGGTGGCGTTTTTTTCAATTTCCTTCAACTTTGAATTTGCTTCTTCATTTCATGTGTCAAGTTCTTTATGTTTCAAGTCTGGACGACATTTTTTTATGCTTACCCTCATCCGTTTTCATCACCTCTTCCTACTAGCCGGCTGGGTTTGGCTGTGATGGCTTTTAGACCTGCCGACCGACCGCGTCTCGTCCATTACTCGTCATGCACACTTTCCACTTGAGTTACCTTCCAAGAACGTTTATTGCGTTGCTGCCTGCACTTGGGCTGTATTTCTGGTTGGGCCTATGCTTTCTTCTATGCCATATTTTCGCAACACCCAACGTGCTAGCAGTGGTATTAACACGCTCCGGTCGGCACCTCGTTACCCAGACGTATTGTATTGGCCTGAGCATATACACACTGTTCGCAGGTATTATCCCTAGGGGTGGCGCAAAAGTGTAATTTCCATCAAAAATGTTTTCTTGTTTGGATTTTTAACTACACTATAATTCATTATTAATTAATGTATACTAACTGAAACATTATTTTGATCAATAATTGTAATCATAAGCTAAGATTCTGCTGCAATGTCTGCAAGTTTAATTGTTCTAAAGCCAACGAACCTGCTACATATTTTTGTATTTGTATTTAAACAATTTCAGTCCAACTGACACTGAGTCTTAATAAATTGATTCTTTTTTCCCAAATTAAAATCATTCGAACCGCTTGACACCTCTAATCACTCTTACCCACAAAATAGGTTGGAGGGTTGATCCGACACTCAAAACGAAAAAAAAAATCGTCACACTCGAGTTGGTTTTTGCTGCCATTTTCCTTTTTTTCAACACTCACTACCCTCCCGTTTTCTTCCATTTCGCACACTTTTTTTCCGTTTCCATCTCCGGGCTGTTTTGTTGGTTCGAGTGCAAACCTACAGAAAATTTGCAGCATTACTCCTGCCGAGAAAGCAAAGCATTCCGTCAGAAAATGGGGAATTTTTTGCTCTGTTCCTTTTCTGCGGTGTGTGCCAGGTTCGCAGTCTAGCGCGCGGGGTCCTAACTCTACCTGCCTATGTACCTTGAATTATAGCGGCAGCAGGAAAAAAAAGGGTTTTCCACTGTTGAAGCGAACGGTAAATAATTTGCACGAAATGAGAAAGTGCAGTCGGCGCATTATTATTTGCTGGAAGAGTAAAAAGAAATCCGGCAACCTGGGATGATCTCGGAGCCGCAAAAAAAATTGCAATGGCGGTTTCAATCTACGAATAACTTCTGGTGCAGCATCATGATTATTTCTGTGCAGTCAATGCGAAACTATTCGAAATGGTACTTGGAATAGTTAGTTGAGTTCAGATCAGTGTTTCAAATGAATCATTTCCCGGTAGTGGAAACATTTTGTTGTTTGGAATACCACGCAGGATAATTATGATATTCAAGGAAATGAATGAATGATCGTTATTTTTAATAACAATGAAAATAGATGTTCTTTCACTTTTTTTAATTCGAGAAGCTCCCGATCCCATAAACCGAAGAAATCTGGTTTGAGAACGAATTTGTTTCAAATCTAAAAATATTAGACATTTTCGGGCTTTCAAAAACTATCCAATCTTTAATACCGTGATATTATTTGCACTTCATTACTCATCGATCGAGTTTCCATTTGCCGCAATTACGGTCTCAATACGTTTCCGGAACGCACGACACTTTCTGATAATGTAGTCAATATCTCTCAAGGTACGCGTTAATGTTTTTCTGAGACTTGCTGTACTTGAATTGCGTTTATAACAAGATTTGGACTCCATGAGGCGCCGTACTGAATAATCTAATAGATTTAGATCGGGGTTAGAAGTAGAGATGGTTTCTATTTTTTCGAACACGTACCCGAGAGCTTGAAAATTGCAAAATTCGAACCCGACCCAAGGCTGAAATTTTAAAATTTGAAGAACCCGAACCCGAGAATGAAAATTTTGTATAACCCGAGCCCGATCCGAACTCGATAATTTAAAAACCCGAACCCGACTCGAACCAGAGAATTTATAATTTGAGAAAACCGATCTGAACCGGACTTGTTAATACAGAGAATCAACCAAAGATCCCGAAGATTTTCAAAAAACGAATTGCTGGCGAGAGGAATTGGCATGGAACGTCGAATTTTTAATGTTCTGAGAAACATATAAATCGTCGATATGTTAACCGGGAAGTAGGATAAATCGGCGAAAACCATTGCTGCAAGATTAGTTTTGAATAATTTATTGCATGTATTAAATTAAGCTATGTCAATTGGCAATTCGTATTCGACAGTTTACACGACGTCACCCGCGTTGCTGTTTGGTACGGTCAAACTTGTGTCGAAGGGTGTCAATCAAGATGCTCTGATGCGATGTCACATCAATAGCTATTACGGTATGCGCACCAGTAGAGATTCTTTGACATCTCCGATGGAGTTCTCGGAACGACTCCAAAGTTCTACAAATCCGCGCATGGCTTGAACAGAATATAACAATATTTTTACGATCAGTTCCTTAAAATTGTGGAAATTCATGTATTTTCATGAACTAATCCGGATCATGCAACGGCCTACCCCGGGGACAATCTGACAGAAAGTGCTTGAGACATATATATACCACAGATTTGATAGTGGCGCTAGTATACCATTACCATATGTGTGACATCGTTGATAGATTGTCTCCACTTCCCGTAGATATCTACTCGCTTAAACCAGTATTTTCCAACAAATATACTTTGACTTGGTTTATTGATGATTATCATGAAAAATAAATCGCATAGAGATTTTAGACGCGAGTACTCGTTTTAAAAATAAATAATTCGAGCAGTCTGCGAATCTTAAGACAAGAAATTTTATACACGAATAAAAAATACAGTATTTGTGCATCAAAAAATATGACGAGTTCTAGCGAATCAAATGTGGTAAAATTTATTACGGTTATATGTGTCATCCATTCGTATCACGAAATAAAATTAAATACTACAAAAAGAGAGTGGGTGTTGTGTAAGACGTGAACAGTGGACTGCCCAGAAATTTTTTTTTTTTGAAAACTCAGTCGGCCCACCCCTGAGTCGATTCCTACTCCCACCAGGAGTATTTGCTTCAAATTTGAAGTAAATCGGACAAGTCTAGCTACCGGACCAACGTGCCTGAAGTTTGTAAGGGATTTTTCGACAATTTACATGGAGAAAACCCACTAGCTCGCATTTTCGCCGCATCATGCGCTGTAAGGCCCCATGCAAAACTGACTCAGACATCAGTTCGTTAAAAGTTTAATGACTTCTTTCAACAAACCCGGATTGACTAGCAGTCTTCGACAACGTTGTAAACAATTAAATAATCTTTCTTATTCTCACCTACAGTGATAATACGATGCATATAGTGCCATCTAGCGGCGAAAATGCAAACTAGTGGGTTTTCTCCATGTAAATTGTCGAAAAATTCCACACAAACTTCAGGTACGTTGGTCCGGTAGCTAGACTTGTCCGATTTACTTCAAATTTAGATCAAATACTTCTAGTGGGACTAGGAATCGACTCAGGTGTGGGCCGATAGTGGTTATTTTTTTTCTTGTCACTCTAGTGAACAACATCAATAAAAACCTGAGTGTGATCTGTTCAAAACCCGAACTCGAACCGAATCCACCCGAAAAATTCCAAATTCGAAAAACCCGAATCCGGTCCGAACCCAAAAGTTTAAAATTTCAAAACCCGGACCCGACCCGAACTCGAGAAATTCAAATTTGAAAACCCGACCCGAATCCGAGAAGTTTAAATTTACAGAACCCGAACCCGACCCGAAACCCGTTCAAGTCCACAAACCCGAATGCGACCATCTCTAGTTAGAAGGTGTTCTTCGCCCAGAACGGCAGATGTTCCCGCAACCACTTCTGAGGTCTAGCACGGAGCCCTATCCCTCTGCACAGTGCTCGATCACTGCTCGAATTGCATCACTGTCGATGCTTTTTTTGCGGAATCCACTGCATCTTAGAAAGTCCACGTTCACCCTCTGTGTATTTCATGAACCTGTTAAGAATGATTCTTTGCAGGAATTCTCCGGGTGTATTCAGCAGACATAAAGGCCTATATGAGGCCGGGTCGCCTAGTGGCTTCCCTGGCTTCAGCAGCAACTCTCGACAGTGCTGAGAGTGCTTCTAAACAGCAAAGAGGAGATCGGTGCAGCGCTGTGGTCACTATAGATGTGAAAGATGGGCAGGCGGAATACTTTTTTCCCGAGTAGGTAGTAAGATTCGGAGTAATTTCTACTCGTATTGATGAAAGTTTAGACATGGCGTGTGTAAGTGAAAATGAAAACTCCCTGATGATAGCTTGTATTCATTTGGAAGCACGCTTTGTTAACGGGCTGTATGACCGACGGCTTAGCGGAAATGTGTTTATTGATAACTGATACTACATAGAACATTTGTACAGTTAAGTTCCAATCACTCCATTCTTTTCAATTTCGTTGCATTCCACGCGATAGAATCTTCATTGGCGGATACTGAAGCCCGCTTAGGCATTATAAGAAGATATTTATGAAAGATCGCGTAGCTTCAACGAATTTTTCAGCATATCTTGTCAGAGGGTACTTGAAAATTTATCAAATTTCGTGGGGCAATGGAAGTTTTGTAATCCGAAAGGTATCAGCAAACCTTGGATAAAGGGGATGGATGAAGGTCGTGAATTCCTTTGGGTGATATTTCGGGTCATGCCCAATCATGATGCATTGAATACGAATTTTCGGAGTATTAGGGTCGGAGAGAACGGTCTCTGTGGTTGTGGTGACGGTTATCGCAACATTAAACATGTTGTCTGGTCGTGCGCCTAGTGTTCTAGCGCCAGTTATCCGATCCTGTATGTCTCTCATACACATATTTTCAAACCCCCGATAGATATCCGAATTTAGATATCTCTTCACTTTTGGTTGACATGCTGACAGCTACCTGGAAATCTGATCCCAAGAGTTCCCAGCGGATCCAAGGAGGCCAATCGGTGATCCGATTCATGCTGTCCGGACAGTGATTTTCTTTTTGTCAAAAAACTGCAAGTTTAATAATAAATTGTTGCACATCGAGAATCTCAGACGAACGTATTTTGTGCGCGAGACACTACGTGGTTAATTTCAAGTAGTGGTTTATTTCAAACTTTCAAGTGGGTAATTCCCCCTCGGTAATTTTCGATTGGGTAGTACTACCCATAGTACCCACGTGTTCCG
Source organism: Topomyia yanbarensis (assembly GCF_030247195.1). Lineage (NCBI taxonomy): Eukaryota > Metazoa > Arthropoda > Insecta > Diptera > Culicidae > Topomyia > Topomyia yanbarensis. The sequence goes on along the minus strand of NC_080672.1, from coordinate 350,778,596 downwards.
CCGGCCCTGTTAGCTGTGAAGCCATCGCTGCCGCTCTGCGCAGAATGAGAGTTCCCGAGATCAATGCGAGTCACAGCGGGCGTTCCTTAGGGCTCCATGCTAGGTACAACACTTTGGAATGGGATGCCTTTGGAACTGGGTCTAAACACTGTGGCTACCTAGGAATGCGAAAATTGTGGGTTTCGCAGACGATGTGTCATTAACGGTGATGGGTGTGACACTTGAAGAAGTGGAGGAGTCGGTGACGGAGCCACTAGACACCATTGAGAGCTGGATGGCCGGAGTCAAACTGCAAATAGCTCACACCAAGACGGAAGTGTTGTTTGTCAGCAACTGTAGGATGTAGATCGACCTCGGAGGGCAAGTGATGGCATCGAAGCGTGCAATGAAGCCATTGGGAGTGATAATCGACGACCGGTTGAGCTTCAACAATTACATCGACTACGAGACGTCTGCTATCTATTGTTTCGTCATCGATACTCCGATATGAGGTTCCTGCCTGGGGTGCTGCGCTGAAAACCAAGCGTAACCGTGAAAAGCTGAACAGAACATGCCGGCTGATGGCCGTACGAGTCGCGAGTGGTTACAGAAAAATATCGTCGGAGGCAATATGCGTTATTGCCGGGATGGTCCCCATCTGCTTCACTCCGACCGAGGACGTGAAATGTTACCAGCGAAGAAATGCGCGTAATGCAAGGATACCGATCCGAGTAGACTCGTTGGCTAAATGACAGCAGAAGTGGGACAACGCGGAGAAAGGTGGACCCACCGACTCATCCCAAATGTGTCTGGTCTGCATAGGAAGCATGGATAGGTGAACTTCCACTTGATGCAGTTTTTGTCCGGGCATGGATGCTTCCGGAATTACTTGCATCGGTTTGGACATGCTTTGCCACCCCTTTACCCGGACTGAGTGAACGTACAAGAGACACCGGAACACGTGGCTTTTGAATGTCCTAAGTTCGAAGAAGTTCGTAGGAGTGTGCCTGGTGTGACAATGAACAATACAAGTGAAGAGATGTGCCACGACGAACATACCTGGGACGCTATCATCAGAGTGATAACAAGTATACTCTCCGAGCTGTAGAGTAAATAGCGAAAGGGCCAACAAAGTAGCGCCATTGACTAGAAAGCCGCCGATAAACCACAAATCGGGATTCGAGAGAAATTCCGCCGCCGGGGAACTTGAGTTGAGCCAGTACGCGACGAGAATAGTACGCGACGTAGCAGGTTCGGGGCGTCGGGGCGCTAGTAAACCGGATGTCAGGCTTCACCGGAATAGCACCGGATAGCTCGTGGGTAGGCTGGATCCACTGCCGGGGATTAGACCGAGTAGACCGCATTGAATAGCTAGCAGTGGGTCGTTAGGATACCAGTGAACCGGAAGCTACGCCCCATCCGAAATCGATGGATGAATCTCACCACCTACCTGGCCCGTCGAGTAGGCTAGGTCCATCGCCGGGGACTAGATCGAGTAGATCGGAACGAAGTGGGGAGCTAAATGGCTCACGTAAACGAACATTGGTATCGGAGAAATCTACCGCTCGGCTTCGGGAGAACCTCTCTCGCCGGGAATTCTACGTCGGAGTAAACTAGATCCATCGTCGGGGATTAGACCGAGTAGTTCGCGAACAAGATTTTAGTAAAGTCGGGAGCTGAATGGCTCATCGTAGAAATGGAGCGAAATGGAACGAGAGGGGAATCAAAGGGTCTAAAGGGGTTACGGTGCTAAATGGCACCGGAAAGAGCCAAAGGGTTCAAGAAGTTGTACGCTGAAACGAAAGAAGAATCGCTATCGGGAGAACTTCCTTCGCCGGGAAACTCTACGTCGGCGTAAACTAGCTTCATCGCCAGAAACTAGACTGAGTAGACCGCGACCAGACACAATCAGTCGCGGGTCGTCAGGGTACCAGCGAACCGGACGCCATACTTCACCGGAATCACCGAACTGACCTGGACCTCTGATTGGTTGGCTCGGTTTCGGGAGAACTTCTCTCGTCGCGGAATTCTCCGTCGGAGTAGGCTAGGTCCACCGTCGGGGACTATACCGAGTAGTTCGCGAAGAAGTCGGGAGCTCAACGAGCAAGTGGTGCTGAATGGTACGAGGAGGAAGTTGCGGTGCTAAATGGCACAAGGGAGCCGAGTCGTGGTGCTGAATGGCACAAGGAAGCCGAAGGGCTCGGTAAATTAGACAATCTGATTCACAGCTAGCTCTCCAACTGCCATGGTCTGTATGAACTGGTGGTGTGTCGAGGAGTGGTACTGTAACCCTACTGAAGAAACTAAGTACTAAGTAGATGCAATAGTGTGGGTGCTATGCACTTAAAAAACCCCTCCCCGAAGTAATGTCGTAAGGTAGTGCCGGGGAAGAATTGGGTTCGGGACAAGAGCAGTGATTTTCAGCGGGTCAGGTGATGGCAAGCCCAAACCCGTTCTCTAGTAGAGCTTTGTACATTTTTTCCCGCATTATCAGTGCTTTTTTGAAAGTTTTTTCTGCTCTCTAAAAACACGACACAAATACAGACATTTTCCGATCTCGACGAACTGAGTCGAATGGTATAAGTGACTCGGCCTGGGGGCCTTGGTTTAAAAGTCGAAATTCCGACCGATTGCATAACCTTTCTATATGAGAAAGGCAAAAATGGTGAATCTTTTTCCAACCCATTAGTGCAAAAATTCAGTACAATGAAAGTTCAGTTTTGACCTTACACTTTTGTTTTGAAAAGAAGCCCCGATATTGACATCAAGTCACAACAAAAAAAAATCCGAGCTGAAAGTTATAAATAAAATGCTTTTGCGATTCGTTATCTTCGATTTTATATTTGTATTTTATTATATATTTTACAAATTATACTTTGTTGTTTATAATTTGTTCTCGATTTGTGATTAGTGATTGGAGATTCGGAATTTGTAGCTTGAGATTTTTTATTTGTGATTTGTGACTATTGAATTGCGATTTGCTATTGCGAGTTTTGGCTTAGGAGTTGTAATTTGCATTTTATGGTTTTACCGTATTGATTTGTTACTGCGATTAAAAAAAGGAATTTAATTTAAATTTTGTTGTATGTCTCTTTCGAAACATTATTTTGGATTCTTGGCAAGGTGTACATTATTGGTAGTTATCTATTATTTATTAAAAGTGATGCTGCCACATATGCCTTATATCTGTCCACGAACGCATCAAAAACATCTCCACCTCGGCGAGCCTCATCTTTAACTGACCCTCAGAGACGAACGCTTCGAAACCCTCATGCAACATGAATTCGTCACCGTTAAAAAAATTCCTTTTGTTTGCTCCCGTTTTATGCATATTAATTTTCATATTATTCCATTTGTTCGTCTCGTCCAATTTTGTAATTCCCAAAAGGTCGTTGTGTTGTTTCTAACCGTTCCTCCCTTGAACGATTCGTCGATCCTTAACCCTTTCCCACAGCATCCGAGGAGAGTACATGCCAAGTTTTTTTTTTAAACCCATTTCTGCAGCCTCGCGTACCGAATTCCGAATGCTTCCGTACAACATATGCACGGATTTGGATCGCCTTATCCTTTACACCGGCAACAACAGCTGAGAGATATCAGAGCGTCGAAGGCAGAAACAGAGGAAAAAGACAAACACAGCAGCAGGAGGGTCAGATTTGTATAATTCATTTTTCAATTATATAATTTTTTTTGGTTACTTCTCACAATTCCATTATTACTGCATTTTCCTGAGTATCCCGGCACCGTACCAACAATATGTGTGTCCTCTCGTTCCAGCAAGGACCAGATGAAGGATGACGACCGATGAAGAAGAAAAAAAAGTCTAACGAAACGTGATTTCATTTATTCAAATTTTATTTTATGTGACCCTTTGACGCGCCACCGATGATGATGGTGATGATGGTTGAATGTGTCCTTCTGGTCCCCTTTGAGCAGCAAACTGGATCGCAAACCCGTTTTGTGACGTGATGCTGTGCGCTTTTCCTGCTTCCTGGAATGCTCGTATTTTGTCTCGTCCCGATTTGTTACGCTTTCACTGGATTTTTTTAACCCGATAGCTGAAATGAATATGCGATAGTTTAGAATGGTTTGTATATGAGCGTTTTTTTAGAACCAGTTTTTTTTTCTTCGAGATCTGAAATTGTTGCTGTTTTGTTCGATTTGATTTCATTTGTTGATGCGTGACAGGATGTGCGATCACTATGGGGTAGAAACTTTGCTAATCCCAGAGAAGGTCGACGATTCAAAGTTTAGTTCGAAGCGCTAATTTTCAATCACTCACTCAACTCATAAACCAGACGTAAAAATTATTCGAAGCCCATAAAAAATAATAACAGATTCGTAGGTTTGTTATTATTGACAAACTTTTCTTGGAATATGTTATTACATCCAACCAATCGTGTCTGAAATATTCCGCACTGCGAACCTGCAGTACAGATTACACGCTCCGACCGTTTGAGTCAGCGAATCAGTAATAATGAATATATTATCTCACGATTTTCTCCGATCCCGAGGCATTTAATAAGCCATAGTGGCAGCCGGTTCTGTTAAGCGTGCGGCAGTTCTATCGAAAATAATTAAAAATGAATACATCGATCGGATCATCAATGGTGTTGGCCACCCCCTCCGGCCTCGTCACGACTCATAAATCTACCGCGACAGGCGAAAAGAACGCGCTACGCTCATAACTTAAGACCAATAAAGCTAATCTAATAAGGAGGTGCCGATATTTGCTGGCATTAATGGACGGAAAAGCAAGCCTACGAATGAGCTCAAATCCAGTATCTTAGCATTATTTAAGTATGCCGACAGTCGCGTTCAGGCGACCTCCCTCGCACATCATTTCATATGCATCGAAGGAACAGCAAAATTGTATGCTTCCAGTAGATTAAACGCCAACGGAATCGCCAGCCTAGTGCTGCTGCTGCTGCAACACTGAATATTTTATGGCAATTGAGGTGTGTGATATGACTTTATGCCATTCATTGATTGGATTCGAGTGCTGGAGGGTATAAGAAAGCGCGCGCGCGCCGTTACCCGATTACATATGCTAAATGGCTTCACGTGGATTACACACCAATAATCCAACGCGCACATTAAACCTGTATGAAAGACGCGCGTGGCTTATGACACCGTTCGACGGGGACCCCCTCATGTTGACGATGGAGGCTTGAATTATGAAATTGTTACTTTTTGACACGTATGTATGCACGTTTCGTTCACCCGCGCCTAGATCACAACTGGGCGCGGAGTTCGAATGGTTCGGTTGCATGCATATAAGCATAAATAAAAAATGGATATACACCCTGAAGTTTCTAGGAACAATGGCAGCACCTCTGGGAGAAACGCGGAACCGGGGAATCGTTTAACCAGATGCACATGTGAGCTCATTCTAAGATACTGACAGCGAGGGGTACTACAATGGTATGGTGGAAAAATAAATAACAAATTCTACAAACATCACCTTAATGTTAAGTCAAGTTCGATCGGACCATTTGAAAGTTGTTATTACAGTTCAGTTTCAAAAAATTTGATACAAATTTCACACGAAGCTGCGTTACATTTTCCTTTTTCCTTTCTTACCTTTTCAGATAAATTTAACCTGAAGAGTTTTAACGATCAAAGTTTGGTCGAGTTAATGTTAATGCATTTCTTTATCTATGTATTTGGAAAAGGATGAAGCCAGCCATAGGGCTCACCCAACCCAAACCTAATAAACAAAACCTGCTTTAATCCACCTAGTGGTGCAATTGCGCCTTTCTTATTTATCCAAACTATGATTCATTAGCTGGTTTTGTTCAATAGAATTGTGCAAATGTCTACTACTTTCTTATTTCACTTAGCTCGTCTCCCACGACTACCACGAAAGTAGACGCAGACACACTTTAAACAAAAAAGTATAGGGGGACCGGGGCTAGTATGCGGTGTTTTCAATTTCCATTTCTTACCACTTTGATGTCGATAGATCTTGCAAAATAGAACATGCGGCTGTAGCCAACATCTCTGAATTTTATCACAGTGTTTGTTGCATTGTCTTTGTTTTTATAGAAAAAAAACGTGTGACGCGGAAATCCCGCCAATTTACCCCGGCCCAGGCTGTATGTATAAATACGCCAGAAAATGGCGATTCAATTATATCAAAGGTTCGTGCTGAATATCTTTTCAATAAAATTGTATATTAACCGACAATTGTCAATATTTTTCAGTCTCAATACCCCGGCATTTTACTTTGACGCGTATTCCATATTCAAAAGCATATTTTCAAAATTCTTCAGACGATTGGACGAAGTAAATGCAGGACGAGATACACAGAGTGAATTCCAAAAATAAAACTACAAGGGGCAGCCCTATGGGGTTGCACGAACTGTAGACGTGGGACTATACTAATTAATTGAAAATATTTATTTTCTTAATACATTTAGAGTAATAATAACTCAAATATATTTCTTACGTATAGTTTAAGCACAACCAATCAACATCGAATGATTCATATTGTACCAAACCTTCTTGGTTATCAGGTCATTTCATTTATAGTAGGTGATCGAATCCGATTAAACTTATTTGAGAAGAGCTGAAGAAAGAAGACAGAAAGCCGTGACCGAACTAATATCTGGAACTAAATCTTTATAGCACAAGATCAGCTTTTAAAAGTTGTAAAAATTTTCCGATTGTGTGTGGTAAAAAACCCGGTGAAGAAAAATCAAATTCTAATCAATATAACGACAGTTCATGTATAGACCAAGCTTTCTAGTTATATTTTGTCGTTATTGTAACTTCCATAAAGTGCGCATACAAATACAGCGAATGCAGTGGTCTTAATCATCCCAAGTAACAATTGAAGTTTTATAGCACGCTACAAGTGCAATCTAAGTTTTATCAGTGGCTATATAACTATCATAAAACAACAATTGTTACTGGGGATATATCGAAGCTATAAATATACAAGAATCGAAAACAATTTTATATATGGACGGTTTTCGAGTGACAGTTTATTCATTCATAAATAGGATTTGTAGTATGTACCTTATACTGGCTCAATTTTGGACTTTTAGCTTCACCAGGCTCTACTAATTCCTTTTATGGCCCTTAGTAATTGTGAAAATTTTGGTACCGATCGGTTATGTCTACGGACCCTCCAAAAATTTCAAAGTTTATAAGGGAAATAGTATGGAAAATCGGGTTAAATTGAAAATAAATTCTAAAAAATCACCTGATTAATCAATTCATGAGAACACTATATATTTCTAAAGGTTCGTCTACCGAACACATTCGTGAAACATTGTAAGTTTAGGAAAATTACTTACAATGTTCCACGAATGTGTTTAGTAGAAGAATACCTTTAGCAATATATAGTGTTCTCATGAATTGATTGATAAGGTGATTTTTTAAGAATTTATTTTCAATTTAACCCGATTTTCCATACTATTTTCCATATAAACTTTGAAATTTTTAGAGGATCCGTAGACACAACCGATCGGTACCAAAATTTGCAAAATTACTAAGGGCCGTAAAAGGAATCAGTAGAGCCTGGTGGAGCTAAAAGTCGAAAATTGAACTAGTCCAATGTACCTATTAGCAAAATCAAAATAGGATAAGCTGAGGGGAAATGAATCACGTGAAGTGGAAATGAATCAATGAATTGATCGAACGTAAATAATAAACTTTCGTTGTGCTTTCCATAGATCCGCGTAAAATTGTTGCTAAGAAAGTTTTCGTCTTTGCCCAACGAATGCACAGATTGCTATGCACATGCAGGTTAGGCATGCAACCGCTAACAAACAGGGATGCCACATTCAAATCTGTGTTTCGGTCATAAATATCTCTTTACCTTCTCTTATAACTGAAACAGGAAAAAAATCTGTAATAAATTTCCGAAAAATCTGTGGAAAATCACAATATTTCCAAAAATCTGTGAAATTTTTCTTCAAAATGCCAAAAATCTGCCATCTGTAAAAAAGAATCTGTGATCAAAAATTGTGTAAAATCTGTGACATTACAGAAAAATCTGTGAATATGTACACAGAAAAAAATGTTAGTGAAATAAGAGTTTTTCACTCTTAGCAAAAAACAATAAACGCATACTCTTATTTTGAGAATAAAACTAATTTTGATTACTATTCTTCATTTGCTTAAAAGGAAAACTTTTATTTAGATTATTATTCCTGATTAATTTAAAGGTTTTACTTTCAACCTAATAGTAGGCGTTGGTTGTTTTTTACTAAGAGCGGAGCAGTCTTACATTTACCAATATTTTTTTCTGTGTGGTAACCCTGATAACAAACTAGATATACCTACCTACATACTCGCCTCAAACATCGAACCCAAGCGCACAAAGCAAAATGAATCAACGCTGATGATGATGGATAGAGAGAAAGAGACAACTAGTACTACGACATAATATAGTGTCCGTATTGCAAATGCCGTGTTTGCAAATGGAGCTCGATGTACGAGCGATTTTGTGTACGAATAATTGTGTTCGAGATTGTATATAAAAGGGTGCTGGAAACGAGCACAACACAAAAGAAAGCATAGTGTTTGAACGGACAAGCTCAGTCGCGTATTGGACACCACTGAATAGCGTACCTTCACAGCTAAAGTAACGGACTTCCAACTCAGCTACACTGGCTGTGAAAACAAACAGCGCAGTGATCTGCTCCGCCTGCCGTTCACCAGGCAAGTGAGCTTGTCCTGCGAAATCCGTTCTTTAAATAGTCGATGATGACGTCATTTATAGAAGCGTAGCGCGCTAGGTACACAAATCTGTCGCGCTAGACTTGGGAAGCGCTATCTTCTGTGTGTAAATGCGTGATATTTTGACTAGGTTGTACATTATTTAAATTTTTAATCCCATGATATCAAAAATCTTTGGGTTTATCTATTGCAATCTGTTCTTAGAAGTATGGCAGGGCGATATGCGCAAAAAAATGGAAAATTTTTCTCATATCTGAATTATATGCGTTTAAAATTGGAGTTTCGTTACATACCATTTTCGTAGAATTTGCAAAGTGCACCCCCATATCGAAAACAAAGACGTAGTTCTACGTCAAAAATATTTGATGACTATATTTGTACTGTAAATAGTAGCGCCAACTTGCCCCGTGTGCGTCACCGCCAACTTACTTCAACCGCATATTTTACAAAAAACTATTTAAAAATAACTTTAATTCATGGATAGATTTAATATCTATACGGATACTGAAAGCTCTTTTTACGCACTATCGAAAAATAAAATCAATTGGGAAATAGATTTAAAATCACCATAAATAACACAAAGTGTTTAAAATTTAAAACATTTACTTGGTATGCTCGAAAACAACTTATACAAAACAAAATGTTTAAAAAAACACATTGGATAATGGGTTTCACATAACTTGAGCTACAGCTACAGCTTGTTTTTGACTTCCGGAATCGTCAATAGTAGACAATATATCCAAAGAATGTTTGATTGACAATCAGTGATGTAGACGTGCGAAGCGAAGTAATTTGGTGGCCATTTCAATAGTTTTTAGCCTCTGAGGTGTTACGATTGTACCGATTTATATGGGAAATTCCAGTGTAACCTTACTAACCAACCTGTAACTCCGGAAGCAAGAGTCAGAACCGAATGAAATTCAGCAGCACTAAATGGCATTGCTGTATCCTTCATTTGAAATAAAGTTTGTAAAAATTGGTAGAGAATTCGCTGGGTAATAGGTGTGATATTTGCTTAGGAACTTGGCGAGTTCCCCGGAGGCATCATGAACCCTCATAGGTGGCCAATGTGGTCAAAGTTGCTTTAATTTATCATTAGTGATCCAGGCCCGCAAGCTAGAGTAATGTTGAACCCATTTTAATGTGTTTTACGTCATTTGGACATCATGGTTGTACCAGTTTATATGGGAATTTGCTGTGTGACTGCACTCTTCAACCCGTAACTCCGGAACCGGAAGTCGGATCAACTAAAATCAACGAAGATCAACGAAAATCGCCGAAAAAGAGCTACATCATTTGTGCATGGCCCCATATAGAAAGTATATGCAATCACTCTGAAAATCGACTTTTTAACCGAGGCCCGAAGATCCGAGTCTCACATACAATCCGACTCAGTTCGTCGAAATTGACAAATGTCTGTATGTGTGTTTTTTTAAACTCACCCACTTTTCTCAGAGATGGCTGAACCGAATCGCTCAAACTTGAAAGGTTTAACGCTCCCATAAGCTGCTATTGAATTTTTGTCGATGGGACTTCCAGTTCCGGAGTTACGGGTTGAAGAGTGCGGTCACCCAGCAAATTCCCATATAAAATGGTAACACCATGATGTCCAAATGGTGTAATACGTATTAAAAAGGGAGCAACATAACTCGGCTTAGCCGGTCTAGGTCACTAATGATCATTCTAAGCAGCTTTGACCACATTGGTCACCTATGACGGTTCTTAATGCTCCCGGGGACTTTCCCAGTTCGTAAGTTAATGTCACACCTTTTTCCCAGGGAATTCTTTACCAATTTTTGATGTCAAATGAAAGATACAGTACTCCCATGGACTACCATTGAATTTCATTCATATCTGACATTTGGTTCCGGAGTTACAGGTTGGTTATTGCAGCCACATAGAAATTTCCCATATATACCGCAACAATCGTAATACTTCAAAGGTTAAAAATCCATTTCGATTTGCAAGTCTGGATCACTGAGGGCCAATCAAAGATTTTTTGAAAATATTGTCCACTATCGACAGTTCTGGAATTCTCGGCTTCTGGACGTATTCCAGAATTAGTCACAACGATTACCCGATAATGACTGATTTTCATGAACCAAATCTCAAATGGAGGGTATAATATGCGGTTGGGTGTTCCATACTCCATCAACCCCCACACAAGTTCCCCTTACACCATCTCTTCCTACATCACCCCTCCCCCTTTGACCTACATTCTCTTCATCAGTCATATACATTTTTAGAGAATTTTGTCCTATAGCCGTATATTATAAGTGCATTTGAATCTGATATCTGAGCTCAAATTTGATATCGAAAAGATCAGATTTATAGTGATAGATTGATTTTGTCACACATTTCATGATATAAGTTTTGCAAATAGTTGGTGATAAATACGAATGAAGACATAAATAAACTATCCGATTTCATTATCGTCAATTCAGTCCTTGCAGATTAGATTTCGACGTACTTTAGTGAACTGTAACTTTTTTACTACAAATTTTATATTAGATGAGAGAATCTGTCGTCATTCTTACTATGACTTTCAGCTATCAACTCGGATATCGTTTGTAGATTTTAATCAACGATTTTATTAATTGTGTGTTTAAGCTAAACTAAAACCGATGACCAGACAACCGTTTGGCGAAGCTACAACTAGAAAAAAGATTTCACGAACAGTACTACTTTCACTAGTTGATGTCTCAAATCAATCGACCTCTCAAATATGTCATTACGAAGCAAAACTACTCTGCACTACCGATAGGAAATTAGTTTGGCTTAAAAATATAAATGATTTTTGGCTTTCTTATATACGTATTAGGCAATCACTCCAAAAATCGACCTGCCAATCGAGTCCCACAGAGCTAAGCGTCACATACTATTCGATTCAATTCGTGCATAACAAGTCATCTTCTTCTGCTGATTTCAAAAGCGTTGTATCTTATTGTGGCAGAAATAGGCTTCCCGCTCATTATCAGCAATGATGGGAATGCTCATCACATCATTTGTGGCAGCTTAGACATCAATCTGAGAGGCTTTGAACGGATGGAGTATATAAGTAGTACAAATATCCATATTCTGAATGTGGGAAACCGACCTAGGTCTGGGAGGCAGGAGGTGTTAGACATAACGCTTTGCTCTGATAGAAATTCGCAAGAGCGGGAAAATTGGCAGGTTCTAAATGAAACTGAACCGTCTCTATCGTATCATAAATATATATTTTTCGATCATTTTGATGTCACCTTCAATGTGGTAACATATCGTAATCCTAAATTTACAAACTGAGACCTCTGTTTGGAAAAATTGGCGACTAAATTTCATGGATATTTTCTAGGAATTTGTCAACTAGACGACTTAGATACGAAGAAACTTGTCCACGTCGTTCTGTTACAACAATTAGGGGAACCCCGTGGTTGAGGGCTGAGCTTGAAAGAATGAAGAAGAATATGAGAAGAGCTTGGAACCGGCGTCAACGTGATGATTCCAGGGCTTTCAGGTCAGCTTGTAGTGCATATATGAAATGTCTTAGATCTGCAGAGCGAGCTGGCTGGCAAAACATATGCACTAATGTCTCTGGTCTGAACGAGGCTAGCAGGTTAAATAAAATTCTCTCGAAATCGAAAGATTTTCAGATGAACTCCTTAAAAACCAGAGATGGTGTTCATGTGACGGATGAGAAAGATGTTCTTAATTGTCTATTCGACGCACACTTTCCAGGTTATATCGATCCGGAACTGAATAATGTTCGCGGATCTCATTCTGGTGATTCAGACTCGTGGACGCACAGAGGAGTAGCTAGAACAAATTCTTGGCCAATAACCAAAATAAATTTTTTTTCGATTTTTTATTAAGTTATATTTTTTTAGATACCTAAAAGCATACTGCATATTGTGGTAAAATAAAGAGTTTGCCAAAAATTGCTAAAGATTTTTTGCATGGATGCAAAATGGTGATATTTTAAGAGGTTTTTAATCATTTTTTATTATATATATAGCAAAATCGCTTTCTAATGATGATGACTGTATTAAATAAGACAATATTATAACAAACGTAATTGAACACAACTATTTGTGTAATCTCAACTTAAAAATAACTGAAAATAGTAGTGTTTCTGTGCATTGGACCAGCTTTAGAAACACCCTTTTTAAACATTTTATTCCAAATTTGAATGATAAAAAAGTTACATTATACGGCAAGATCCGGCAAAGTTGCTGAAACAACATTACAAAACAAGATTCCGGCTATCCGAAAAACATTCAATCTCTTCCGATCTTTTCCGATCCACAAATTCCAAGCGATTTGAAAATATTGATATTTCCACTAATTTGAGATGCGCCAAAATGGTGTAGGGCCAAATACTATGTTTGACAAAATGTATATCTATGAATATGTGCACAGGTTTCCCTTTTCTTCTCCCTTTTCCACTGACCAACTGTTCATGCACCTGGAAAAACAAATGTATTCACAAAGATTACCTCGAAAATACTAGTATTCGGAAAGATCTAGAAAAATGACCTCTGCACTGGTAGATGGATAGATGCCAAATTGTCCCAAAAACTAGTTATTTACTATTTTTAGTTCATATTAAGGCATAATAACAGCAATAGCCGCAATAAATAGTTTTGGCCAGCATTCGACCCCAGTTACTCCTCTGTGGGACGTTAGCACGCATATTGGTTACCACTGAATCGGTCAAGTGGGCAGTTGACAGCTTTGCTCTATAAAAATCACCCGGAAAAGATGGAATACTTCCCGTCCTACTGCAAAAGAGATTTGATATTCTTAAACATGTCTTGAAAAATATTATGCTTTCCAGTCTTGCTACCGGGTATATCCCGGAAGCATGGCGAGAAATAACTGTTAGATTTATTCCCAAAGAGGGGCGCTCAAGCTATGAAGAAGCCAAGAGTTTTAGGCCTATCAGCTTAAGTTCTTTTCTTCTGAAAGCTTTGGAACGGGTAATCGATCATCACATCGGGAACGTCAGTTTAGTTGAATATCCACTGCACAAAATGCAACATGCATATCAGTGTGGGAAATCCACGATCACTCTGCTTCACGATGTTGTTTACAACATTGAGAAAGCCTTCTCGCTCAAGCAATCTAGCTTGGGTGTATTCCTAGATATTGAGGGTGCTTTTGACAATGTGTCCTTCCAGTCTATTCTGGAAGCGACACGCGGTCATGGAATATCTGCATGTATCTCGGGTTGGATAAACGCAATGCTTAGTAACCGCATTCTTTGCTCATCACTACGACAGGCTGAGATACGGAAGTTTAGTATTTGCGGTTGTCCTCAGGGTGCCGTTCTGTCTCCTTTGTTATAGAACTTGGTTGCCGACGGCTTGTTGAAAAAACTCAATGAGCTAGGATTTCCAACCCACGGGTTTGCTAACTATTACCAAATATTTATTAATGGACTTTGCGTCGGAACAATCTTTGACTTAATGCAACAAGCATTAAGAGCTGTCGAACAGTGGTCTTCGACAAGTTAAAGTATCAGTTAACCCAAGAAAAAACTTCAATGGTTCTTTTCACGAAGAAGCGAATAACAACCGGGGTTCGTCCCTTGCAGTTCTTTGATTCTGAGCTACTGTGTGCAGATCAAGTCAAATGCGTTGGAGTTATATTGGATTCCAAACCGAATTGTTCTGCTCACATTGAATTCAGAGTTAAGCAAACGCGCACGGCCTTCGGGCAGTGCAGACGAACTTTTGGAAAGACCTGGGGTCTCAAACCTAAATACATGTATCCGTGAACTGATTCCTGATTTCTAGCGAATTAGTTACAACTCACCATTCATAATCATGAATTAGTTCACAAAATCATGAAATAATTTTTACATATTCGGGAACTAGTTCATGATTCCTAGTATAATAGTCACGACTTACCATTCGAGGTCGAGCACTAATTCACAAAATCGAAAAATTTTATTCATGTGTACGTGAATTGATTTATGATTCCTTGCGACTGACCATTCGTGCTCTTGAAATAGTTCACAAAATCGTGAAATCTTATTCATAGAAACGTAAATTGATTCATGATTCCTAATATAATAGTCACACCTGACCATGTGTGGCCGTGAACTAGTTTACAAAATCAAAAAATATTGTTCATGTGTTCGTAATTTGTAACACACATAGTTTCATGAATTCGAGGAATATTATCCGTAATTTCAGGAACTTGGTCATGATTTTCGTAAACCGCTCAGTTCACGAAATCGTGTTTTTTTGTTCATGATTTTATGAACGGATTTTTTTTCTGTGTATTAAAGGGCGAACACGAAATTATTGCGACATCGAAAATGTCATGCCAATTTTCTTATAATGTTTAAAATCAAACTAAAATTTTAGAGTTTTTTTATACATATATTTACTTCAAAAATCAAAAGAAAAATTAATTGATGGAGCCTTGAGTGTAAAATTGAACGCATTTTCGCTTGATGCTCTCCATCAAAGTCTTTACAGTGTCATCCGGTACCAGTTTCTCGGTTTCTTCCATTTTCTTAACATGTCCTTCTCGTCTTTGACTGTCTTCTTGCTCTTCCGAAGTTCCCGCTTCATCATTGCCCAGTACTGCTCCACCGGGCGCAGCTCCGGACAGTTTGGCGGATTCATGTCCTTTGGAACAAAATGGACAGAATTGGCCTCATATCACTCCAGGACACTTTTAGAATAGTGGCATGATGCCAAATCTGGCCAAAATAGCAAAGCTTCGTCGTGCTGCTGCAAGAACGGCAAAAGGCGCTTCTCGAGGAACTCAGATTTGTAGATCTCGCCATTTTCTGTGCCTTTTGTCACGAGAGACTCACTCCTCAGTCTGCAAGAGCAGATGGCCTGCCAAATGAGATATTTTGAGGCGAACTTCGACATTTTCTTCTTCTTAAATATGTCGTCCACATAGAACTTGCTCTTGCCGGTGAAAAACTCCAAGCCCGGAATTTGCTTAAAATCGGCTTTTATATACGTTTCGTCGTCCATCACACAGCAGCCATATTTTGTCAGCATCTTTTCGTAGAGCTTCCGTGCTCGAGTTTAAGCCGTCGATTGTTGCCGCTCATCACGGTTTGGGACGTTCTGTACCTTGTCCAGCTCTCTTCTTTGCATTCTGGACGTAGCTCTGCGACATGCCGATCTTTTTAGCCAAATCACAGCTTGAATCGTTGGGATTTGCTTTAATCATCCGCTTCACCTTTCCCTCCGTCTTTTTGTTCTCCAGCCCCGGTTTTCTTCCAGCTCCTTTGCCGTGGTCCAACGTCAACCGCTCTTGGAACCACTCTGGAGACGGTTGAATGGTGAATGTTCAACATTTTTCCCAACTGCCGGTGCGACAGGTCAGGAAATTCCAGGTGTTTGGAAAGAATTTGTTCTCTCGACTCGCGTTGGTTCACCTCCATTTTCGTTGAATCGAGTTTGACAACATGTAAACAATACACATCAATGAGAATGTGTGAAAAATTTGGTTGATTTTTACCCAATGGTAAAAAAGTTATGCCCTGTTGAATGTGTCGCAATAATTTCGTGTTCGCCCTTTACTCAGACCACGCTTTGTATGTATCAGGGCCAAATCACGTGGTGTCCACGAAAAGCCCTAAGCTCCTTAGAATAGTCTATCAATTGCGATCAGCACTAGCAGTTTCAACCTTCTATTCTGTAATCCACACACACTGAGTAGAATATCACAAAAAATCATCAATATCTAATAAATCTAATACTCGGATGAAATTGAACTAAATAAAGTGATTTTTAATTGGCAATAGTCTAAGCAATTCTATGGGATCTAGTTCATCTTACGCACATTGATGGTAGTCGGGAATTTGGGGTAGTTCCAAAATCTCGAAATTACGAAAGCGAAATTACTGTCACAACATTGAATAACAGCGGAACAATTTAACTCGAAAGACATATTCATATGGAAAACAAACACCTTGAAAATTCAGTGAAAATGTAGCTCTTCTTAGTTCGTTTAATTCTTCTTTCCTATACATATTCGGCATTAAACGAAGATTTAACTAAAGTCAAAACTTTGTTGAAATAGTTAAAATATGAAAGCTTCAAGCAATTTTTGGACCATATTTGACATTTGCACTTTTTAATATCCTTCAACGATATATTCACAATAAAAGTTTTTTGTTGTTACCTTCTAGATTCCACCAGATATTACAATTATCTCAACGGAAAGTGGTATTTAGCTCCGCAACTTATAGCCATATTGCACTAAGTTAAGCAATTGCAGAGTGAAATACCGGTATTTGTCTTAAATTCATGCAATATCTGGGGGAAGCTGAATAGTGGCAACCAAAATTTTTATTGTCATTTTAGACATTAAACGTTATCTAAAGTCTATATCAGTATTCATTATGGTGATAAAAATGGTTCTTGTTGGAACGGCTGGAACATTTTTGGTTTGTAGAATACGTTTTTATAAAGACGTTGGTTTTTAATGTTGCCTACTCACACCCCGTTAGCTCTCATGCCAAAAAACAGTTCTATACTAAACTATTCTATAAACGTTAGCGGCCCAAAGCTTCTGTATTTGGTTAACCGAGACACCACTCGGTACCAGACAGTTACTTTAGGCGTTCACACACGTTTTGTGAACTATATGGATTTAGTGTCTAACTGGCGCCAATTTGATGTTAGTTTGGTTGTATTGTCCAACTGGCAGCAAGTTGGTGTCAGTTTCTGACGAGCGGAACACGAAACATTTAAATCCAATTTTTCTTTCACAATTCGCCAAATAAACTTGTCCTTGTTGATCACGTGATCCTCGTTGATCGATCTGTGGACACATTACTCGTTACAGTAAAACTAGCTGTAACGAGAAGTGGAGAAAACAGATAATGGTATAGATATCTGTTGATGATGTGTGCCCTAGTAACAATTGAGGTTTTATGGCAGTTTTATAGCCACTGATAAAACTTAGATTGCACTTGTAGTGTGCTATAAAACTTTAATTGTTACTTGGGTGATATGATGCTATGAAGACTCATGTTCACTCCTAAAAAATTAACCAACGTAAAACTTCATTTGAGCGTAATTTTACTAAATCAATTTAAGACTGAATAGGAGGCGGAAAAACTGACCGCCCCCTTCCATTCACTGCCTGGAGTTTCCATTGCTTATACTCGATAAATGTTTCAAATCAATGATTCAATGTATGAGAGAATAAATGTGATTTAGTCCCCGAGCAACATAAAATATTGATTTATACTGATTGGAAGAAAAAAATTCTTATTATTTTTATTGAACAAGTTCAACCACGAGTATAACAAAGTAATATTTAATTTTGGCTTTTGAGACTGTTTACGTTTTCGATTCTCGACAAAACAAATAATGTGAACAAAAATACGAAAAGTGTTGTCGATCACGAGAACTTAACAAACTGAGATTTTTTTGGTGGGGGCAATAAAATTTATCTTTAGGGTAATGTGTTAATCTCCACTTTCGTTACGTTAAACTAACGCTCTCTGTAGCTTCTGACAACGCTAGTTGTATACTAATCCGAAACCGTTATCCACAGACCCCTGGTACATCGTAAACTCTCATAATTGAACAAGGAGTCGCCTGATTAAAATTCGCAATCTAATGTGCTGTTGTGGGAGGAGTGGGTGTGTTCTTTTCTCTCACTTCTTTGGATAGCTTCACATCAATTCAAAAAATGAGGGAACAGGCTTCGCATATGTAGCCGCTAATGACATTAATTTGTGTAGACACGTGTCCAATTATCACTGTTTTAATCCATGAACATAAATAGACATCGATTAGCCGTAAAATATATTGACGTCTATTACCATTCGATAATTATTTCAGTGTTTAGTCAATGTAATTACTGATTTCTTGATTTTTTTTGCTGAATGTCATGGCATAAAATTAAGATTGAACCATTCTCCCGTAAAGCGAAGACAAAATCGCAATTCTTATGATCTTAGAAGAAACTTTTGCAGCCCGAAGCTTGCTTATTCTCCTGATGAAGCTTCCATCGGTACGCTTGTGATTTCGCTGATTTCGAAACTAATTTTTCAGCTACTAACGACCCAATAAGTGCCCACTTCAGTCAAGCTCGTCTGGAGTGCCCATACATTAGGCTACTGCATCGGACAACCAACGGGACAACGTAAAGCCGGCTCTCTAAAAACAATTCCGTCACGAGTGCGGAATCGCTCACAGTTTCAAACTGCCGGTAATTGCTGCGCTGGCTGATGGGCTGCAATTATCGGTCGCTGTTTTAATTGCAACTATTTGCAAAATTCCTGATGAATCCTTGTGAAAAGTATACACACATCAGAGGAGATTCGGATCGGAATGCAGCTCGACTTCGGTGGGAGATTCTTCCGGCCTTCGTAGACAGCACAACGGCGGCGGCGGCCGCAGTGGTGGTGGTGGTGGTGATGATGGTGGCAACGCGCGGCCACGTCGGAGTGTTTCTGGTGTTACGAAACTGAAAGGGCTCTTTTTCCATCGCCGGGCATATCAGCGTTAAGTGTTGTACAAAGGGGAGGGGCTTCCAAGTGTGCTGATGGTGCTGCTGCACTTTACGAGGGGAGTGGTTGCGAAAAAAAAAAATCGGATATGCATTTCATTGCACTATTACAGCACCTACCAGCACCGCGGCAAAACCCTAAACCCGACGGGACGGGGATGGGAAGCATTTTTGCGGCGCGTTGTTTGACGCAATTTTCAGCGCGCGCGATGATGTGTTATGCGACAGTTTTCCGACTCTTTCCATTAGACTGGTGCAAGGGGATATGTATAGGTACGTACTTAAACTCGATGATTTGGATCACTCAAAGGGGGAGGCAATTTTGCGCCAGACCGTGATTAAAACACAAGTGTTTGAGAGCTGATTTGGATGACAAGAGTCGATTAACAGACTTGTATGACGGTGACTTGCAAGATTCTGTTGCTAATGAGTTAATAAGCGTACGGTTTCTGTTAGACGGTGGTTCGTTTAACCCTTAAAGCCATGAATTTCACATTTTTCTTTGGTACCTATTTTTCTGGATAGATGCGATCTACACCTCTTGTTCGGACTTTATATCACATAATTCGATATGTTGCCAAATGCCACCTGTATGCATTTAAGGGTTAACAATATTGCAGGCAATTCTAACCTTCACAGGCGGTACGGATAAAAGTGAAACTAAAATCGTGATTGCTTTGCACGAGAAAATGATCCTTTGATTGTTGGTGAATGTTTCCGATGTTTTCGCTTCTAAGAAGGTTCTTTGGTCGATGCACTGTTTCTTTCTTGGAAACTCGATAAGAAAATTTCAATCAAAATATACCTGATATATGCAAATCATTCTTGTGCAGTAGAAGTTAAATAATTAAAATTTTAGAACTCAGTTTAAAAATTCTTATAAACGAAAAATTCTTACAAACGATGACCGCAAAGATAAATTATGAGCCACGGTGACATACGCTTTATTTGTCGTACATGCCTGACGTTGAAATGATTTTACCTCTCATATTAATAAGTTCGAGTAATTTTGATGTTTGGCTTTGCAAGCATTTTGAAACAAACTATACGTGAAAGCATTGATTGCTTCTTCTTTCGATTGGAGAAATATCGAATTGTTATGCTTTACACTTTGATTATGTTTGTACTTTTTTCTTCTAACCCTCTACTTTCCTATACTTTCGTTTGCAAACTCTTAATCCACCTTGAATATTGTTTTAAGTAGCACTGTACATGATGAATTTCTGAATTTGTTTTCACTTTGATAGATATATTTGACTTGGATACCCCCGCGTAACTTTTTCTTATCCAGGGTGTTTTGTTCATGATTAAGAATCTCTCGAGGCCTGTCATATTTGGAGAAAAAAATCGTTCTACATATACCATCAAATCTCAACCGTTACAGAGTTATTGAACTATTTGTGTAAAAAACTTATTTATCTTAAAATACCTCTAACTCGAAATGTATACATTATATTTTAAATCTTTTAGTTTCATTGAAAAGGTTGGAAAATTTTCTATTGAATAGTGTTCTCATATCTTTCAGTTTATTAGTTTTAATTACCTTTAAGTTGTAAAGTAGTTCAAAGTTGGTGTTTTTATGAGGTTTTTTTTTTAATTTTCTCAAAATAATGAATTATGATTATAGCAATATCTATTATCCAAAATATGGGTTTGAGGACGATTTATAATTTGTTCTTCAACATGATATTTCTATCTTTTCTCGTTTCCTTGTAATTTCACTTCTAATTTTTTCCTGTAATCGACCTGCAAGTGCTTAAAAGACTCTAATCAAAAAATATGCTTTATATCGTTATTATCAGGGCTTCATTGGAAAGTTGAGAAAATTTTCTTTCGATGTATGTACAGATATCTTTTAGTTAAGTGTGCTAAATGACTTTTTACTAGTAAAATAACTCAAAATTAGCGTTTTTTTTGAGAGTTTTGTTATTATTCTAATTATTAATCAACTAAGTTTATCATCACTATTATTTTTTGTGCCCTTAATATTCTCTACAACTTATTTGACACTTTATCCCTATCGCTTTTCATTTGGCTGCAATCTAATAGTTAACACAGCATGACCTCATCACAAATGTAAAGGATTCGAAATCGTTGTTTTTGCATATGAAGCAAGGAGATAAAAAGGATTTTACTTCGAAACTAATAGAGATAATTGAATGGAGCCAAAGAAAGAATTGTAGAACTTGCTGAGATGCATTAATTCCATGATAATAATGGTGCTATATCTTATTTACTATTTTAAGAAAATAACGAAAATGCTAATAGTAACACTAACTTTAAACTAATTACCTTCAAAAAGAATACTAAATTCACTTAACTGAAAGGTATTTACACCTTTTTCTATGCAAAAATTTCCTGGCGTTCGAATAAAAATAAGGAAAGGTACAATAAGTGCCATACTTTTTCAATAAGAGCTAGTATAAGTGAATATCCAAGTTCAATAACCCAAACACATGAAAACAAGAAAAGATAAGAGTATCATGTCAAGGAACAAATTATGCAACTCTTCAAGACTAAAAGTTTGAATTATTAAAATAGTGATGTTAACTATTAAGATTTTCGCGAAATGAACGAAAAATCGATCAGAATTGTTAAATTTTAAATAAATTACCGTGAAAATGTTACTTAACCTTATTAGCTGAAACATTTGAGGACATTTTTCAATGGAAAATTTTCTCACCTAACCAATGGATCCAAAAGATTTGAAATAAAAAGTATATTTTTTGAGTTATAGCTATTTTAAGACAACTAAGTTTTTAACACAAAAAATTCAATAACTTAGTAAAGGTTGAGATTTGAAGGTGTGTGTAGAACGATTTCTTTTTCTCCAAATATGACAGTCAATCATTCCTCGAGAGGTTCTTAACCATGAACCAAACACCCTGTATAGCTCTGTTGCATAAACTACGGTAATCTAAAAAAAGCTCTGAAAGTAATGCTCGCAAAATTTTCTACGTCCTTTGAAAAATTGCTCTTGTATCAAAATTTTGTAATTTCCACAGAAAATCATGGAGATTCAAAGTTCTATTGAACTCGGCGATAGTCATATTTGGTGGTCGGCTGATTGCTCATGAAATTCCTCTAGTGCAACGTTTCGAAGGGATATCCCTTTATCTTCAGGGTACAACAATCACGAACAACTCGCAAAGCAAATGGTGACATTGTATAGTTAACCAGTTGCGTTAAGTGAGGTTGGTACTCAACAACAATCTATCGATAGAGTTATTCCAGCAGCAAAGCTTGTATCGATCATGATGACATTCTGTCACTGAGATTAAGCGTGTCTGTACAACGGTTTTTGTTCTATTTCACCATACACGAAATTCCGCAATATGGAGAGGTTCTCTTCATCTAGTAGCATGCATTGTAATTTTCACTCACTCACGCGAGAAGAAGCTTATCCGATGTCCAACTTTTCCGAGATAGGATGAGTCGCAAAATTCTCCGTCTCCAAAAATAGCGTGAGAATAATTCTCCGGATAAAATTTATTTGATTTTTTCCTTTTTCACTGGAGTAGGTGATAATATTTTTATTTCGTGAAAATCAATGAAAGCGTCAAAATATACACTTAATTTCAAAGAAAAGCAACACAGAGGTACGATAGACTTGTTTTTCGTGTTTTGGAATAGCGACAACAAGGCAGCTAGCGCAAAAAGGATATTGTGATAAACTCATTCGTTCATTCTTCGGCGATGTTATTTATCCGGAGAAATAACACGTTGTATTTATCCGGAGAAGTTGTGTGAGTGCCAATAACTTTTCGTGTGAAAATGTGAGTTTTTATTGTCGCAGTAGCAAATTCTCCAGACGCATTTACTCATATGAGCGATAAATGCAATGTCTGTCTAGGAGCAATGAAGGATTTTTCACAGATATTCTCTATTTTTGCTTCACTAAGAACGAAATTGTTTAAAACCATATTTGCGCGTAAAGGGCACAACGCATATAACTAAATTAGTTATTAAATTAGCGTTTCCACTTTGTCTCCTCAGAATTCGACACTAACTTAGTGACAATCTGGCGCAAACGCAAATTCCATAACTAATTTAGTTAAAGGCTTTCTGTTGATTTTAAACGATTTCCTCCTTAGTGTAGAAAAAATAGTTTACCTACATTTTTCTCCACTAAAGGGAAATATAGCATAGTGCATATTGCATTAGAGTTCGCAGCACTTTGCTGAGACACACAAATAGTGTTTTGGAGCTAGCTTCAATCCGGCGCTAGCTTAGTCCTGTCACTAAAATATTGTCGGACTCTGATAAGACGAGGTCGAAACGCAAATTCTCACTTAATGCTGAAAGAAGTAGCAGCATACAAAACTAATTTTAGCCAGATGCACCGCATGCACTTCTCAAGCAACTTCACTGGGATTAGTTCATC
This sequence comes from Topomyia yanbarensis, assembly GCF_030247195.1. Taxonomy (NCBI): domain Eukaryota; kingdom Metazoa; phylum Arthropoda; class Insecta; order Diptera; family Culicidae; genus Topomyia; species Topomyia yanbarensis. Next base: position 350,755,060 of record NC_080672.1, on the reverse strand, counting down.
CCAGGCTAGACCTTGCCATGAATGAAAAAGAAACACAGCAGTCCTGCCAGATCGAATGGGCTCATGACAATACGCAGCGCCTGTCGTTTGGTTGGATACTCTGCACTCATCGTTAGAGTCGCGGTAATCAAGATATCTTTGACCAATACATCTCGAACACGAGTTCTAGAGTTCTCTTTTTGTCCAATTGAAAACACTTCTCCGCGACTGCTGCTATTTTCACGACTCGTGCGAGAACCTCAGTGGAGTTTGAAAACCAGTTTCGCAAATAAATTCACCCAGGCTTGGAAAACGAATCAGCTGAAAAAGAACGAACACTCTTCATTCGTTCTTCGCTTCACGAATACACCACCCATTCAACCATTCACCACTGAGCTGCGGAGTTGACGGCTTTGGGTCACCACTACCGAGGCTGGTGAACCGCTACTGTTCTATAGTGTAGGTATATGAGCATAGCGTAATAATACCCGTTGCTCATTATCTCTCCCATTCGAAGAGATATCAACCGCTGTGCACCATTCCTTCTCCATAGCAAGCTGTACATAAGCACCCAGATTCTCTTTGCTTGCTGGATGCTAAGGTAGGTGCGAACTATGATGCCGTCCAGCTGCCCCTTGAGAACAGCGCTCATAACGAGTATGTGTTTGTTGTTATTATTTTTATTCGAGGTAGCTACATGCTCTGTGCGCTTTTTATATGCCCTATTTTTTAGTATTGTCTTCATCCTACTGAATCTGTTGAATTGTGAAAATACAAGCAGGGTTAGGGGAACATGGGGAGACTTGACCAAGCGCGAAACTCAACAATAATTAATAACATGTTCCATTTGGTTCCTATTTTTTTTTTTTTTAATATTTTTATATTTGTTTCGATCCCATCAGTTAATTTTGAAAGTTTGAAGCGAAAAATCCTTTCCTCATAGAAAATATTCCGTGATTCATGAATTTGCGTTAAAGGGTTACATATGTTGAGGTTGGTCAAAAAATAGAAATTTTTATTCTTCTATCGTAAAGTTAAGGATCTTAAGAATGTTATCTCAAATTTTTATAGAGATTGGAGCAGTGGACACAAAGTTATAGCGTTTTTCATCTTGCTCCCTTACGGAGGCGTGGCTTATACTTAAAATTTTAAACGCGATTATCTCGATCTTTGCGGTGACTACGATTGCCGAAAAAGTTTTCAACCGATCTCGAACCTTTTTTTTTGGTTTGTTCGTAATTTAACTGCCGCGTCCTTGAACGATTCCATTTTTTCGTCAAAATTTTCATGTTTTATGAATTTGTTGATCATTTTTTTCAGATGAAAATGGTGTTTTTTTTTTGGAAGAATCGTTCCCCTTTCCAAAAAGAAGAAAAATTTCCAAACATTGAAAGGCATGTGTAATTTTTGCTATTCCTGCTCAACTTTAGACGAAATTCGAAATAATTTTCTGAATATTAAATATTCCACAATATGCCGTACATTTTAAACATTCCGTTAGTAGGTAATCTCCAATTCAATCAGAAGTCATAAATCTTGCTCATCAAATTTGTGGTTAATCTTATATTTGCTAACATTTAGGAAAACATTTAGGAAAAGAATGTAGTACATCAAAGTTTGAAACATATATCGTCCTTGTTAAATGCGAGTAACTTATAACCACTTAGTTTTGGTTCACGATTATAAAATTCTAAATATTCGTAAGCTAGTTATACAATGTTAGAAAAAACTGAACCTATGTTTTGCGCTGAGTCATCCGAGGAACCAACATTCAAAAAACTGATAAAATGCATATCGATGTTTGAATATCCACGATTTCCCTAAATTTATAAAGCATCGTGAACGCAAGTTCAAATTTTTTCAAACCTCAACAGAATCAAATTAGCGGTACCTGTTGCCTAATGTCCGCTTCACAAACTATATGTTCTTAACTGACGTAACGAAATACGCTGAAAACCGCTAATATGGCCAGATAAATTTTATATTCAGATTCAGCACTACACAATGAATCTGAATGATTCAACAGCTTGTATGTTCGTGAACCAAATCCACCAAATAACCAACCAAGCAGCAAGGGACCACTATTCAAGAGAGAAGAGAATACTGATGTACTCTCTCTCTCTCTCAATGATACTCACAACTGTTCATCATTATAATGATACGTGCTTATGTAAGCATATGTGGATATATTCGTTCCTGTTTCTGTTTCCTCGTGTTGTTGCTTCGGTATCCATAACGGCAATTCATTCGGTTGGGGGTAAGGCAAGCGATTTACTGAACTGTATTGTGGCTCGTTCGGATTGAATTTGAATGAATGGTGAAAGCCTCACAGATAAAAAAAATCGTGTAGAACTATGCTAACTACACCACACATAAAGGGAACGCGACCAATAGTGTAAAATGCTGCGAATTATTAGTCTTACATTGGCCACAGATCGTGCTATAAATAACTTACGTATGGGTTGGTGACCATACCGACATAAAAAAATTCCGTTAAATAATACCAAAACTTGAACCGACAATCACTGACTCACCAAACACACCCCCTTACTGACTGAGCTAGAGCGACACATAACAATGTTACTGCAAAGTGGCGTATATAAGTTTCGGTTGAGCGTGAACGATCCAACCGCATTGAGCTGCGGCTCGAGCATGTATGTGTATAACGCAGTTAGTTTTTCTCTCTGCGCAACGCCGTTTCGTATAAAATCGCGTAAAAATAAGATATTTTGGCTGAAACATAATTACACGAGTAGTTTTTCTGCGATATTATGAAATACGCTAGGGTGGGCGTAGTGTAGTTGGTAAATCGATTGCCTTGTACGCAGCGCACCTGGGTTCGAGTCCCGACCCCGCACATAGGGTTATAAATTTTTCATAAGAGATTTTTCTAACCCGAAGAGGCGAATGACCTTAAGGTTAAAACCTCTATAATCGAAACAAAAAAAAAAAAAAAAAGAAATACGCTTAAGTTATTTTTCATATTTTTTGCTGTGTATACTAATGATAGAGATTAAAATTGAGGACATTCGAAGTTAAATAAAGGAGGCTTCCTAAAACTGCCAAATTAAAGGCATGTCTTTTAAAATTAGAACGGTTGGTAACCCTCACATACCACATAGTTTCCATACATGCGCGTGCCAGAAAGCTGACCAGAAGCTACACAAGCTTCTGGAGTAGTTTTTCTCGGTCGAGAGCCTATATTACCTCACAAAAACCTTTTTTCTCGATTCTGACTGAAATACCACTTAGTTTTTTAGTATAGGTCCGCCATATTCGATCGGCCATTTTGAATTTTAAAAACTGATTTCAAATTCGTAAACGGCGATGTCCAAAATGCATAATTCTATGTATTTGTTACAAAATATTGACATTCTACCACGAATAATTCATCGAGAGTATTCTCAAAACTTGAAACGCGTTTTTCTTTTCAAATTCTAAGCCTTTGAATTCATTATTTTTAGTGAAGCTTTAAAGTGAAAAAAATCCATCTCAAAGTTTGAGATGCACCATTAAGTTAAATTTTTATGTCATTCCTCCAATAAATTTAGTTAGCTTTAGAGCCTTTTTGTTAGCTTTGTATTTCAGATCGATCTTGAGGCAGCAGGCTCCACGCAGTTTAGGAATTCCACGCAAACCTAACTTTAGACAGAACGTCACTACGGGCATTAATTTGTTTTTTTTTCATCTTGAAAAAAATTGTAAATGAAGACGAAAATATAAGCTTTTTGAATTCTTATCCCCTTTTCTTCTATGTCTTTGCATTGTCCCTCAAAAAATCCAAATTTTGTTTACGTTTTGGTCATTTGAATGCCCTCCCCTTAATCGGCTGGGAATATGTCCTTTCAAAAGTTTAATAACATATTGAGAAAAGAAATTATCTATGGTGGACTCTAGAGCTGTAAAAAAAATGTAACAATACATCAAGTGTGTAGGATTTTTGAACATCTTCAGAAAAACGACAAATTACTACTATCTTTAAATATAAAATGGTGTTCAAGATATAGTAATAATTATTTAGGAAATCAACATTATTAGTCGCATAAGAAAAAAATTGTTCACAAAATCGTGAATAAAGTGTAATGAACACTGGAATATATTTGTTTTTCTTTTATGAACTTCAGTCAGCGTTTCCCCCATTGTTAGTACTAAATCGATCTAATAATTCAATTTTTGGTCTTTTGATTTAAGTGCCAATACCTTATTTAGGACTGGTGGTATCCAACAATCATGTGAAAAAAATTGCCCCCAGAGGCGTGATTCGAACTCGCGACCTTTGAGACTCCGGCCCAATGCACTAACCCTTATGCTATCCCTGGGTATGGTAACATCCCAGAAAGAACATATGATTATCTTACTGGCGACGGTGATCTAAAAGTGTGAACTAAAAAATTAGACATCAGACGATAATAAAAACCCAGGCCTTGGTATCTAGCGGGAAAATTAAATAGATCAAATGTGTTGGGGTGATCAGCTGCCATTGTGTGTGATTCTCGCTTTGCAGGCGGGGTACGATCACCGTCGCCAGTGGGATAATCATATGTTCTTTCTGGGATGTCACCATATCCTGAGATAGCATAAGGGTTAGTGCATTGGGCCGGAGTCTCAAAGGTTGCGAGTTCGAATCTCGCCTCTGGGGGGAATTTTTTTCACATGATTTCTTAGCTTCACTCACCATTTCCGATCGTTTTTCCCCGTTGTATACCATCAGACCAAATCGATGTTCTGTACGCGAGCTAATTCACTGCTTTATGAACTTCATTAATAAACCATAGGTTTACTCGTGACTTTATTGTTAGATTCAGGCACATTATTAAGAGTCCGAATATACAACGTGAACTGACTCATGATTGATTACATCTAGATCCTGGTGGTTGATTTTCGTGGTTGTGAATTAGTTTACAAAATCAAAACAGTCTGGATATTTTTTCGTGAACTACTTCACATAAATCGGAATATTATTAATAAATCCTTTCGATCCTCTTGATCTAACTTATATAAAACATGACTCGTGGATTTGCGAATTGGTCCATGATTCCTAGTATATTAGACACAACTCACCATTCGTGTTCATGAAAAAGTTCACAAAATCATAAAATATGGTTCAAGGATACGTGAACTGGTTCATGATTTCTAGTTTTTTTTCACGGACATACATGGTTAGTCACGACTAACCATGTATGTCCGTGAAAAAGTACACAAACTTTACTCAAGTTTTCGTGAGCTGGTTCACGATTCGCAGTATATGAATTTTAATTTAACATTTAGATAGTTCACAAAATCATAAAATGTTATTCATGTATTCGTGCACTTGTTCACGATTCCTATTTTTTTTTAGATTGGAGAGAACCACTGTGACCAGTATTTAGATTTATTGTAGTAGGCCTAGTATATTAGTCACGACTCACACTGGTTTTTGATTCTTAGTATAATAGTCACAACGCGACATTAGTTTACAAAATCATAAACTAATGCTCATGGATTGGTGAGCTGGTCGTCGATTCATACTAAATTATTCACGATCTATAAGAGAACAATTAGGGCTTCGAACTCCGTTATTCATTTGATAAGTTTCAGTGTGATGACCGGCTGGTAAATGGCGCGATTACAGACCTCTCTTATGATCCTTAGCCTCTGCCCTGCAACTCCTATCCATACCTATCGGAGCCAGCTGGGGTATGAACAACCTTAGGGAAGATCGGATAACCAACCCCGGTGGGAACTTTGGTCATACGCTGACACGGAAGGTGGGGGGTTGCATCTACAAACCTGAACGAGCGTCTGTTCTCTAGGCTAGGAGCGGCCCACAGCAGCGTCTGTTTCTCATGTTAGAGGCGGCTGATCATCGTCCGAGTGCCAGCGAGGGATTCTAAGCAAAACTGTGCACAAACAGCGTCTGTTCTGGTATCCAGCGGCTGAACATGAAATGCTCTTCCCAGAGCTATATCCAAGATGGCAGCCCCATCACGGTGTGATAGGGAACCTTAGGCTAACCACCTACTGTTCCAGAAATTCAAAAACCGTTCTAGAAACCGAAAAAGAAAGATTTCATACTGATTTAACGGCAACGACTTTTAGCATGAAACAACGGACACGAATTGGAACTTGGAATGTATTAACTCTAGCCTAGCAGGGTAAATTGGCACAACTTGCCAATGAGGCATGCCGCATGAAGCTTGAGATCCTAGGACTGAGCGAAGTCCGTTGGCCGAACTTTGGAGAACACAGATTGCCGTCGGGTCAAATTCTACTATGCTCTGGTCTACGAGGTGAACACGCTCCTCGTCACCGTGGAGTTGGTTTCCAGCTAAGCGCGCACGCCTACACTGCGCTAATGAAGTGGGAGCCTATTAATAAGAGAATAATCGTTGCCAGATTCAGAACACGGGTTCGAAACTTTACCATGATCCAATGTTACGTGCCAACTGATGCTGCCGAAATGCAAGAAAAGGAGCACTGTTACAGACGGCGATATCAAGATCTACATGGGCGACTTCAACGCGAAGGTGGGCTCCGATAACTCGGACTATGAGCACGTCATGGGACGTCATGGGCTCGGATAAATGAGCGAGAAAGGAGAGCTGCTTACAGAGTTTTGTCGCAACAATGACATGGTGATCGGGAGATCGCTCTTCCCCCATCGGCCAGTACACAAAGTGATATGGGTTTCCCGTGATGGCTTCACGGAGAATCAAATCAACCACATCTACATCAGCCGAAAGTGGAGAAGGAGCCTCCTTGATGTGCGTAACAAGCGTAGCGCCGATATAGCGTTCGACCACCATCTCCTAATCGGTGAGATCCGGCTGCGTATTGCAAGGATTCATCGACAGGAAGAGAAGATCGGCCGTCGGTTTAAAACACGTCGTCTGGAAGATGCTGCGGTAAGAAGGTCCTTCGTCGAGGAGCTGGAGAACCATGCTGCAGATATTCCGGAAGGTCCGCCATCAAGAACGCCTTCATCGCCACCGGCGAGAATAATCTGGGTTAGCTACGTACCCAGAGAAAACAGTGGATCACAGATGACACCTGGAAGAAGATAGAGGAATGAAGGGACGCCAAAGCCACGATTGCGCGAGCTAAAACACGAGGAGCCAAAGCCGCAACCCGTCAGCGCTATTCGGCTCTAGAGAAGGAAGTGAAACGCTCATGTAGATGGGACAAAAGAGCATGGGCAGACTCCCTAGCCGACGAAGGTGAGAAAGCCGCAAACACTGGCGACATCCGTCTCCTCTACGATATCTCACGCCGCCTAAGTGGGACAAAGATTAATGCTACGATGCCCGTGAAAGACACGTCTGGACAGTTGTTAACTGACCGCGCTGACCAGCTGAAACGCTGATTCGAACACTTTGAAAACCGTTTTCAAGTGTCGGCCACGCCACCAATAACTCGGCATGATCCGCCAAGGGTTCGACGTATTACCCGCGTCAACACCGAAGCTCTATTATTGCAGGAGATAGACAAATGTTCTCGAAGTTCTCTGCAAAGTGATCCTGAACCGGATACAGGAGAAGATTGACGCAATTCTCCGACGGCAGCAGGCAGGATTCCGTGCCGGACGATCCTGTGCGGACCATATTGTCACGCTCCGTATCATCCTAGAGCAAGTCAATGAATTCCAATAGTCTCACTACTTAGTGTTCATCGACTACGAAAAAGCTTTCGACCGTCTCAATCACGAAAATATGTGGGGAGCCCTGAGACGTAAGGGAGTCCCTGAGAAAATCATCGCTCTAATTGAAGCACAGTACGAGGCATTTTCGTGCAGAATATTGCACGATGGTATCGTGGCTGGAGTTAGGCAAGAATGTATTCTATCACCGCTACTGTTCCTCATCGTAATCGACGAGATCCTGGTAGGAGCGATTGACCGTGAACCAAATCTTGGGTTGCTGTGGCAATCTATTACTATGGAGCATCTGAATGACTTCGAATTGGCTGATGACGTTGCTCTCTCGTAGCACAACGGCGCTCTGACATGCAGAGTAAGCTTGATGATCTTGCCGATCGCTCCTCAACGGCAGGTCTCAAAATCAACGTCAACAAGACCGAATCGTTGGATATAAACACGGTCAACCCTTCCAGCTTTACAATAGCTGGGCGAGCAGTGGAGAATGTCGAAAGCTTCCAATATCTTGGTAGCTAAATGGCGTCTGATGGAGGTACCAAGATCTACATAGGAGCACGGATCAAGAAGACGAGTGCTGCTTTTGCGAGTTTAAGAAATATCTGGAAAACCAATCAGATTATTCGACGCACCAAAACCCGAATATTCAATTCGAACGTGAAATCTGTACTACTATATGCCAGTCAAACCTGGTGCGTATCAGTGGAGAACACGCAACGGCTGCAGGTTTTTTTGCGCCTCTGCGGTACATAATTCGTGCATGGTGGCCTCACAACTGGATCTCTAATGCTGAGGTCCATCGTAGATGTCATCAGAAGCCGATAGCGACAGAAATTCGAGAAAACGGAGTGGAGGTGGGTGGCCACACTCTTTGCAGGGGCGGAAACTAAATCTGCAAGCAAGCGTTAGACTGGTACCCAGCAGGACATCGCAGCAGAGGCAGACCCAGAGGCTCATGGCGGCGCAGCCTCATCAAGTAAATAAAGGAAGTCGACGAAAGTTTGACCTGGCAGCAGGTCAAGGTGATGGCGGGCAATCGCCCAGCATGGCGATCTTTCACAACCCTAGTAACAATTGTGGTTTTATGATAGTTTTCTAGCCACTGATAAAACTTAGATTGCACTTGTAGCGTTCTATAAAACTTCAATTGTTACTTGGGAACGGCCCTTTGGACCACCAGGGGTGCGCAGGAATAAAAGTAAGTAAATTATGAGTATGAGTCATATTAATCCTCGTGTTAAATTTACTAGTAAGTAATTTACTAGTAAGTCCAAACACCATGCAGTGGGGGTGAATTTGGACCATGAGCGTTATGGGGGCATTATGGGTTTTACGTTTGCTCGGGATGCCCACCCCTAAGAATTTATTATAAATACGTTAAATTTTTCTTTCGATAAAATATATTCATTCATTTGGGAACTATTAACGCGCAAAGTCGACCTGTTATTTCAGCTGGCATCCCAGATTTCAAGAGAATGGCTTGATAGATTTTCATGATATTGATATCAAATTAAAGGTCATTTCAAGCATTCTTGCTAGAGGACTAAGCGTTTGCTCAGAAACATAAATAGTGTTTTCGTTTTGTGGAGCCGGCGTCAAGCCGGCACTAGCTTAGTTCTGTCACTAAGTTAGTTTCGAATTCGGATGAGACGAAATCGAAATGCAGCATCCATAACTATGTTAGTTATAGATTTGGTACTCTTCACGCGAAAAGGTGATTTCTCCTTATTGAAGAAAAAATACTTCTCCTTAACGGAGAAAAAATAATTTTTAACTTAAAAGTTTTTCTCCACTTAGGAGAATTATAGCATAGTTTGATGTTGACCGTTTATATGATAATCCCCCCTTAGATAAGTAAATAAAATATCATATTTCCTTGGAATAGATACTTTAGTTCATTAATCAACCTTATTCGATCGTCAGTCAGCTGCTTCTCAAAGACAAACTTATTGTGTGCTTGTGGAAAACTCATTTATAATCAACATAATTGCATGCAAAATAATAGGCCCTTCAAATTGCCCTTAAAGCATTTTTACAGCTTGTACTTCTGTCTTACACAGCCGTTCAGCTGCACCATAAAGGTCAAAATAGCAAAGAAAATGCTAATTTTCTCATTTCGCAGCAAACGCGGCTATGGCTTTTTCCACCTTTAGACACGACAGTCGCTCTAGCGCCACACTTAATTTAACCTACGCGTTAAATGGATTCAAACCAAAAACAATTACATCTGCGGTTATTTTGAAGGTCAACCGGTTCGTTAAACATTCTCTCTATAAAACGATTGAGTAACGAGGGGCGGCAAGACGCATGAACTGACCTAACCGACTAACCGCACATGTTCTAGCTCGATTCTAGGCTATGCACCGAACATGTTCTTATGCGACCTACTCGCATATGTATCAAAGCCCCCATACCCAAATAGAAGATATGTTTTCGAGACGGTCGTAAGATTTTCGCAACATATGTTCTATTGGTAGATCGGAGAACGTGACTTCATTCACTCACTGCGCCTTGGAAGTGTTGCAAAACATAATAGCATATTTTTTTTCTTCAGCAGGTTCACGTTTTGTTTATGAGCTATGTAGCCTGTTTGGAAGGAAGGGTTGAGCCACAGGCATGATATTTTATTCTGAAAAAAACAAACGTTCACTTCTGCATCATACTAGAACTGATCTTCTAGAATGGCAGTGGGACCGCGCGTCACGTCAGCTCACCTTGCATCACGTATTTGCTCTATTGGCGGCCTGAAAGGTGCGCTCTACAATTGGCTCTAGTGAGGGGGTCATAAAACAGCTGGAAAGTACTGCACTTGGATCACTTATCAAGGTCCTCGGCGTGACGGCAGCTGCCGATTGCGCCTACAGCATCTAGGCAAGTACACCCAACATGAGATCAACCGTTGACCGATGATGACTAAATATATTCCATCTAAATAGGTAGCCAGCTGACTGTCAACACCCGACCGATTACAGCTGCTCACGGTCGTCCACACAGAACTAACCGTGTCTCGCGAGTAGGTTGCATAATGAATACAGCATCAATTTGCAGTCAAGCGACGCAACTATCCCGAATGGGCTCTACTATTATCGTCGTGGTGATAGCGGCCGAAAGGATTTAACATTAAAATAATGAAAAGGGTCACGTGTATTCGGACCGTTTCGCCATCCTGCGTAAGAGGAAGGGGTTACCAGTGCAGACCAGCTGGTTGTCCTGATTTATTTTATTTTTTTTTGCGATACAGACCATAATCAGCTGGCTAGTTTATTTACATAAAGCCGTAGACTTGGGAGCGACGAAATACAACAACCCTTTCGCTAATTGGGGCACGAACAGAGCACCATCAGAAATTTAATATTGCCTGCGTTCTATTCAGATGTCCGTTAAGCTGATCTTCACTGCCTGCAGAGCGAACATAATGAAAGGGTGAAGGATTTTTTTCGTACATATTTCAACATCAAACTATTCGAATTCCAGTGACCGTTGGTAGAGCTCTCTCGTTTTGTGTTGCTGTTTTGGGGAAAAAATATCCTAATTTTGATTAATCGAGCTGGTTTCAATGTAGGTGTTCTCACATTTTTTGGTACCAGTGAACTCGCTTGAAGAAGTATTATAGGAACACGAAATTATATATAGGATCAAGCGGTTAATAAAAAGCAATTTTTCGTACGATAATATCCCAACCGAGTATTGAAAATATAAATAAAATCAACATATTCAAGCATTTTTTCACACCGTGACTTGTGCAAACCACTTGAAAATATATTCCATTTTTTGCGGTTTCCGAGAATTACCTCTTAACGCTCAAAAAGTCCAACGAATCTAAGATGCCCGGTGACTCACGATTTTTTAGTTATAAAGAGTTTTAAATAACGGACCAATGTAATCTATGATACGAGCGCATCACTTTTTTACGTATTTTTTTAGAACTTTGGATGAAGTGAATTTACCAAAACTTTTGTACTTTATAATGTATCATTTCAAAAACATTCTATAAAAAAAATTTTTTTTAATTTTTTATATTCTGTCAATGAAAATCTGAAGAGAAAAGAAATATTTTGAATGTAACTACATGATGAAGAACTTGTCCCCCTTAGGCATAAATACGTTAGACATACGGACATTTGGCATACTTACGTTAGGCTTAATGGACGTTTGGCATAATGGACGTTAGGCATAAAGACGTTAGGCATGATGGACGTTACGCATAATGGACGTTAGGCATAAATTATCATGTATCACTTAGAGGGACTTATTTTTAGGCGGTGATGTCTGAGTTTTTTTTATGTTGTAGAATTACACTCAACAAATAAATCACTTTGTTTTTAAGTGATCATTCACGTAAATTAATAAATTTCACATTTAGAAAGTCGTCACGTGGTTCCTGTAAACCGCATCTGACATCCAGTAGAACCTATTTATTATTTATTTTGATTATAGAGGTTTTAACTTTTAGGGTCATTCGCCTCTTTTCGGGTTAGATGAATCTCTTTTGGAAAAATCTCTAACCCTATGTGCGGGATTGGGAATCTAACCAAGGAGATCTACGTACAAGGCAATGGATTTACAAACTACGCCATGCCCGTCCCCATAGAACCTATTCTATTCTATTGTATTCTATTCTAACCCTTACACAGCCAGTATTGAAAAGCATCCTGGAAAACACTGCAGATATTCTTTAGCGTTTTTCTTGTCAACATTAATATTTGAAGCATATTAAAATATGTCGCAAATATTAAAACGGCCAGGCCTACTGTGCAGAGTTGGGTTTGAAGATGTTTCAATATTATACGGCAATTGAATTATTCATTTAATGAACAATTCAACCAACGAATCGTTTTGAAACTTGAATGATGAAGAAACGAGGACAACCGTACCGACCGTTTCAGTGTATAGGGGGTTATGGTAAAACGTTGGGAGTGACTTTGCTAAGAAGGTTAATGTCACTCCTTTGGTCCTTCGGGATGGGACAGAGGTATTTACACCTTGTCCTGGCTTATTAAGCCTAGGTTAAAGCGCCTTTACTCGCTCATACCCGTCCCCATAGAACCTATTTGATTTACACACAACCCTTAAATGATGCGAAGATGAATCGTGAAACGCAGTTTAAGTGGTTTTCCTGTTTGAATAAGCAGAAGTGAACATGGAAGAAGTGAAATGAATTCCAATATTATAAATTTTTCAACGCAAGTTTTGCTTTTTGTTCAATTCCACGATGGTGGGAATTGGTGTTTTTTATGTATTTCAGAGCCTCTTACTAGTGTGGGCTTGGTGGAGTACAAAAAATCAGGGCAGCATCAAAATTGTTATTTTATTGTAAAAATTTCCATATAAATTAATATGTTTCCAAAACACCTTGAACGATAAATTCAGCATATTAATAAATTGATGAAATCAGAATAACTCGGATGAAGTCTCGAATGGAAAATATTCGAAAAGAATTAAATTGGGACGGTTATAATAAACCTAAAATCTATGTGGGGTATCATGCGATTGTCACGTTTAGGTTCACATATTTGTCACATTCTGCTACATATAATTTTTACGTGAATTTATGTTGGTATGTTAAAAACACGTAACTTTTACCTGGAGTGTCACTACCTATATTTTAAGAGGCCATTCGGTCTTATTTACGTGCCTGAGGTGGATGAAATCTATGTATGTTATCAAGTAGAAATAACATGATTTATTTTTTAGTGTACTCTGGAAGCTGATAAAACTCGATTAACATTTTGTTCTGCTGTAAATATTTGAAGAAATCTTTGCTCAAATAAAAGAAACAATCCGAATGCATAGTATGCGGCAACTCAGTTTATGTTCATTTCCGTATATCGGGATACAATACAGATTAATTATTCCATACATACATGGTGTACTTTTCCAAAAAGAAAATATTGAAGAACAGCTCATGAAAGAAAGAATGATGCATTTTATTATTCATTCAATGAATATACCAATATTTCTGCTTCTATTTTAATTTTTATTCAGTTCAATGATTATCTTCTTGAGGCCATCAAAGGTAGAACTGCGGAATTTGTGTGATACGAGGGAGAGGTTTTTGATGTACTGTGACGAGTTTCCAAAACATATAAGGTACCGTCACAAACGAAACATTCGCAGCCTAATGCTGAAACTGTCCGCAACACTGCTAGTTTCCATAGGTTCCAAAACATAATGTTTGTTTATTATTTTGCTTTATTTTTCCATTTTTAGATACAATTGTATTGGGAATACATAAGCTGACCAACCGTACGGAATTTGGGAGGACTGTACGGATTTTCCGATGCATGTCCGGAAAAAATACTTGTACGGATTTGTCCGGAATTTGTGCGGAATTTCCGAGCTTAGTGGAAGTAGATGTACTCCCGGAAAAATACAAATTCTTCTACAAACAACCAAATAATGTTAATGCATTGGGTCGAAATCTCAAAGGTTGCGAGTTCGAATCTCGTCTCTGGGGGAATTTTTTTCACATGATTGCTTAGCTTCACTCACGATTTTCGATCGTTTTTCCTCGTTAGATACCACCAGTCCTAAATATGATTGCGAACTAGTTTAGCAGGATCTAAACTGCGATTTTGGTGGTAATAGGCAACCAGTAAATGAGAGTGAAAAATCGAATTTTGAGTATTTTTTTCTGAGTTCTGGGAACAAGTATATTTTTTGAATTGTCCCTAACACAGATAAACAAATGAACAGTTATCTGTCTAACTATCCGTCCCGACCAATCATTTAAACCATTCACGCAAGTTGGGTTATATTTTTTGAATTTGGATAGCTGGCTCGAAGTCGAAGGTTCCTAGAAATCCTTTTTGTGAGAATCGGTGCCATTGTACTGAAGCCCTCAGCATTGATGATATTCTTGTTTTCGAAGAATGCGAGAAACTATCTCTTCCTTTTTAGCGACATAATTCAGCGCAATTCATTTCATTCGATTATAATTTGCCTGGTTCTTTCATTTGCACTACATGGCTCTTTAATTAGGTACCAAATATGCCAAATCGGTGTACGTTCTTTTATTGATGGAGATTGAGCAACACACCAAAAACAAACGTGACGCCACAAACTAATTACATCGGCACACAGCGAATAATGGAAATTAAGCGAAACTTCGCTTATGAAACATTCTAAAAAAATCATGCTTTTCGTTACATTCTGTTTCTTGTAAATCCTTTAAAATTTGACACAAGATCGATTTAATTATTTTGCCAAATACTTAAAATATGCCGTTCGCTACGATAAGAATTAATACCATTATTCTCATGATGCCATCTTGCAGGTCAATGTTTTGCGAGATCGCTGGTGTAACAGTGTGTGGATGATCGCAAAGGATCCGAGTGTTTGTATGTTAACGTATTTGATAGCGTAGGCGTTTGTTTGTCGCATATGTTAGTGAGTATGTAACTTCGCGTGTAAATTCGATTGCATAACCGTGTGGTCATTTGGATATACGCGTGAGCTCTTGAATGTTCACGCAAACCGCGAGTCTGACATTTAATTTTGAATGTACGGTTTAGATGCAAGAAGAGATTATGTTCCGTCATGTTACTAGAATGGCCGGTTTTGTCGCCTTGAAACTGGTTGTCTAGTGTATATTGAGACTTTAACCTCGATAGCTCATTCGCCCTCGCGGGCGTTGGTTTGCATGGATGATCGCAATTGTATGTTCGTGTTTGCGACGAGAGTTGTATTATTGCGCAGGGCTCAAACGTTTGTAGTTTAACGGTTTTGAAGCGTGAGCGTCTGTGTGTCGCGTGTATAATTTTTTTTGAACAACCGTGTAAATTCTTGCATTTTCGCGTAGACTATTGAATGTTTGTACGAACGGCGATTTTGAGTGTACGCTTTTTATCTAGGAATGAGTTTCCCCATATCACTGGAGTATCCGGCGATAACGCCCTGAGATTACTGGTGCATTTGAATTTTGTGAGACCAAGATGGAAGGCATGGACCTAGGCTGCTAGGAATTAAGGGAGGGGTTTGCGCGATTGCATGTTCACGTGCGTTACTAGATTTAAATTCCCGTGAAGGGTACAAGCGTTTTTATGTTAACGTGTTTGATCGCGTGGGCGTGTGTATAGCTTCACGTATTTGAATTCGTTTATATAACCTTGTAGCCGTTTGCGTGCGGCTTTCGAATATTTACGCGGCCCGTCATACTGAGGTATGATTTTAGGCATACGGTTCAGATGAAAAAAGAAAGTGAGCTCCCCCATCTCACTGAAGTCTTTAGCTATGGCACCTTGAGACTTGTTGTCTAGTGTATATAGGTTTCGTATTTTAAAGTGGGAACTCCCGGACGAGTACGATTCAAGATTGCGTTTGTGTGTTTGCGCTTGAGACATCGTTCATAAATCCGTACATTTTCATTATTACGAGATCGTGGATATAAGAATGCTACAATTATGTCCAAGGGCCATTTTTCTAATTGAATTATATTTTTTTAAGTAATATCAAATGCTACAGCTGTGGGTCTTTTAGCTTTGGTACTTGCCAGGTGGAACATTTTCCAAGAGTTTTCATAGCCAAGCCTTCCGAAAATCATCTCCTTCCACTTCCATCATATCATTCAGTTCATTTTGATTATTTGATATGGAAAATATTAAATAGAAAACATTTTTCCTGGATTGTTCAAAAGCTTCCGATGTCGTGGAATGATCGAGTTAGGTTTTAAATAATTATATTTAAATAACAATACTCAGAACACACAAACTTTGACATTTACTTACTGTGCTCCATCACTCACACTGAATCCAGAAAATATTTTGTAAAAATGCAATCGCCAGAGGTAAAATATAGGGAACGTGAGAAATACTAAACAGCCCAATAAATCAACTTTTGTGTTCTCAATTTTGAGCTGAAAAGTGTACGGATTTTTCCAAGCCTACAGTTTGTCAGCTTAGGAATACATCTAATTGCCTTGAAAATTACTTGAACCAAAACTGTTCACTTAAATGAAAACCTGTTTTAATCCACCTAGCGGTGCAATTGTGCCTTTCTCATTTCTCTAAACTATGGCACGGAGGCTTTTTATGTTCAACATAATTGTGGAAATGTCCATTACATTCTTAGTACACTGCTCTTATACACAATGGCATGCCAGCCACGAACTTGATGAGCTACGTGTCGACGGTGAAACACTTGAAACGAAAAAATATCATACTCCATTAGCCTAATCAGCATTAGATCAATGTTATCTGCTTGCTAACTCATTTTGACATGCGGGGGTGGGTATGTGAGGAGGGCGAAAGTCCCATGAACGAACGACTCCCCAGCTTAAATTGGTATGCTTTGTGATATAGTGGTGGTTTAAAGATGATGGGGTTGAAAGGGAGGGGTATGAGGACTGGATGGGGTGGTGGTCTGAGGGGTGATTTAGGGAGATTTTTAAAGGAGGGGAGTGAACAGTAGAGGGGGGGTGTAACCACTCTCCGTAAACCATCAACTACGCCCCTGTTAAAATTCAGAAACCTTATGCGAGTCGAAAAAAAATTTATTAGGTTGACGTTTTTCAGAGTGATTGCATAACCTTTCTATATGAGAAAGGCAAAAATGTACCAAAATCCAAAAAAGTGAATTGTCGTCAAATTTTTTTTCGAATTTGAATCAAATCTCGACGTTTCATGCACCTTGAACACATTTAGCATCAAAAATAAAAATTTTATTTTTAATTTTTCCTATAGTTTATATGAGAAATTTCTGTGTGGCCGCACTCTGAAACCTGTAATTCCGGAACCAGAATTCCGATCGATCCAAAATTCAATAGCAGCCGATGGGAAGGTTGCACCTTTCATTTGAGACTAAGTTTGGGCAAATCGGTCCAGCCATCTCTGAGAAAAATGAGTGACATTATTTGACACATACGCACCAACATACACAGACATACACACACACATACACACACATACACACACATACAGACTTTTTCCGATCTCGACGAACTGAGTCGAATGGTATATGACACTCGGCCCTCCGGGCCGGGATTAGGTTGACGTTTTTCAGAGTGATTGCATAACCTTTCTATATGAGAAAGGCAAAAAGCGTCCAAAAACAAAATTCATTCTATTTTATATTTCATTTTGCAGTCTCTCGTTACAGTTATACGAAGGCATGGTATAGCAAAGCGAAGTTTTTTTTTCTAACCCGAAAAAACGAGCGTAAGGTCAAAATCTACAATAAAGAAAACCTTTCGAGTATTTTTATATTTTTGTGAATTATGCCTATCGTCCATTATGCCTATCATATATTATGCCAATCGTCAATTATGCCTAACGAATTTTATGCCAATCGTCCATTACGCTTAACGTATTTTATGCCAATCGTCCATTATGCTTAACGTACTTATGCCTAACATATGTATGCCAAACGTACTTATGCCTAACGTATTTATGCCTAACGTCGCGCACCCGAACTTATCGGTAAAAAAGTTTTTCTAGCAATAACTTTATACATGTTTTTAAATTTCCTAGTAATTGACATACAAGGCTGTAATTTTATTGCAGAATATAATTCTAAGTGTCATTTCATATCAAAATGCATTTAACACAAATATTCCAGAAATCAATAGTTTGCGAGATGTTTGGAATTTTACTCCAACAAAAACAATTAGTATGTGTAATAATGCCCTTTTTAAAAGCTTTTCGCGTAAACCCATCATAAAATGTCAACAATCCAACGTTTATCGTTTCAAAGACGTAAAAGAAACTTTTTCAGGGTATTTGGATCACGTAGAAAACTTTTAGTAAAACAGTTTTCCTAACAACAATTTTTGACATATTTTTATAATCCATACCATTTGTAGTCAAAAATACAATTTTCTTTTTAAACATGATTCTGAGCGCCTTTTTAAATCAAAATGCTTATAACAAAAGTTTTCTCAAATAAACAACACAATTATTTTATTTTATTACGAGCTTTTCAAAGGTTTTTCGCATTTCTCGATCAACAATAGATTTTGCATGAGGCCCATAAAATTTCCTGTAACTTTCTCTTTGACATCAAGGCGATATTGTTAACCGTTTGAAAGTTATACGAAAACAATCAAAATATTATTCAAACATTTTTTAGGGGAAATTCCCACCTCGACCACTATTCAGGTTATCTTTTGCGGCTTAGTCAACCATAGGTTCTGATGAATAAACTATGTAGTTGAATCATATTTTAGTTGTTTTCATGTAGCTTTCAAATCGTTTACAATATCGCCTTGATGTCGAAGGGTAAGTTACAGGAAATCGCATGTGCCTTTTGAAAAATCTGTTGTTGTTGATGGAGAAATGCAAATCACTTATGAAAAGGTTGTAATAAAATAAAAAAAAATTGTGCTGTTAAAACAAAATTCAAAATATCTCGATAACTGCCACATTTCAGCAAATTTTGGTTATAAGCATTTTGTTTTAAAATGGCGTTTAGAATCATATTCAAAAAGAAAATTATATTTTTGACTGCAAATAGTATGAATTATAAAAATATGTCAAAAGTTGTTGATAGAAAAACTTTTTTATTGAAAGGTTCTCCATGATCCAAATACACTGAAAAAGTTTCTTTTACATCTTTAAAACTTTTTTACCGGTAAGTTCTTCATCATACAGTCACAATCAAAATGTTTCTTATCTCTTTAGGTTTTTGTTGGCAAAATATAAAAAAAATAAAAAATGTTTTGTTTTTGTGAAAAGTGACAGAACATTTTTTCAGTGCATATTTTTTTGTTCAGAAATATTCATCCCCTGTAACTCGTTCTCAGAAAGTATTTCTGTATAAAATACAGCAATCGAAAAAAATTTAAATGTCTACGCCCTTTTGGAAAATTGCTCTTGTTTCAAAAAATTGCAATTGTCAGAGAAAATCATGGAGATTCATAAACCGAACACAACTTCAAAGTTTGGTTCGAATCGATGATAGTCATATTTTGTAGTCGGCCGGTTTCTCATGGAATCCCTCAATAGAATATTTAAAACTAAAAGGATTGTTTAAAGGGGTTTAATTTGAGCATAATGAGACTGACTGACTACGAAATTAATAATGGACATATTATACTAGGTCCTGTTACATAATCATTTTTCTACAAAATAGTCTGATAAGACATTCTTCCATTTTTGTGCCTTGGTAAGAAATGATTCTCGGTATCAGTAGGATAGTTGCACTTATCCTGCAATATCTCTATATATCTATTGAAATTGAAAAAATGGAATATTAATTTCCGCATTGATGTTTTAATCGTTGTTTGGCAGAACTGGAAATCTACTATCATTTGATTTGAAGAGGCAAGTGTTTGCACACGTTTCGAATGCGAATATATCTGTCATTCGTGATTAACCTTTCGTGAGTCAATGATTCTTGGATGAAATCTGTAATGTATTACATTTTTCACCTTGCTGTGCGTAGCTTATCGAAACAAATTAGGACCTAACCATTTAACTTGACAATAAATCATCTATAGACGTAGTAGAAAGCAGCAAGAGACAGTAAAAAATACATTTTAAGGAATCTGATTACGATTTTTTTTCAACATGTTCTTATGTAGCTTTAAGCTCCAAACATTGGAAGGGGATGCTAACAGAAATTAACGGATTATATTATCATTTGCTGAACACTGTACATGAAAACAGAGCTCTATTGTTTGCCAGTGCTTTTCACGCTTAAATTTTAATTCGATAGAATTCATTGCACACAAACATGCTATGGTGGCAGAAAGGATTACCGCGCGCAACGGTAGCTAATGCAACGTTTTATACCTCATTAACTACCACCTGCTCAAGCTACGCCCAACGTTTGAAACCACATCCACTCCATCCGTGCCAGACTGACCTACATTTGCTCGTCCTGGCGCCAAAGCATGAGAGATTTTTTGTCATTACCGGAAAAAAATGATCTGCCCATGTGTTTCAGCCAACAGCCAACAGACTGTTGCTTTTGTGGAACTTCAGTCTGGTTTCGGACCTGGCCCGAACAAAGAGCGTTGATTAATGTGTACATTAATTATACGGGAGCAGTTTTTCCCATCGATTCGCTTCGTGCGCTTCCCCATGGTAAAGACTTCCAAAAAAGGATCGAATTAATCAGTCACGTTTACTGGAAGGCTTCGGTACTTCGTTCGAGCCATCAACTTACTCAAAGGAAATGCAGGTGGCCTCGAAGTATTTTCTTGTTGCACAAACAGTGGGTTTTAGCGGCAGAATAACTAATTTTCCGTTTGTGTACAGCAGATAGACGCGCGGTGTCATAATTTATCATTGCCTTTATTCTTTCGTCAAAAAGGTGACAGTTTTATGAGGGATGATCGTACGGCTGGTGAATAAAAATAAATGACAAAAGTGTACTCGAACCCTGGCATTGAATTCTAAGTGACCCAAACATAAACGTATTTGAAGGTTTTGTTCGCGCATCAACCGAAGCCATCAATTACTCGACCAATAATAATAACCACTCCCGTTGTCTGATGCAAAGGCCCGCGGGCGATCTGGGTGACCTTAAAACACGCCAGAACAAGAAGTGCTCGTGAAGAGCAAGTGGCAGCAGAGGTGTGCTTCTACCAAGGTGGCCGACTAATGACAGCTTATCCGAGCCAATAATACGATAGCAATCGTATGTGAGCTATAACCGTTATCTGCTTTCCTTTCAGGTCGTCAATTAATCATGAATTACTGTAAAAACAAATTGCCCTCTGACGGGTGCCGCGCGGTTTTCTCGGATAAAGTAAGTGCACCCGCTCGGGAACAGATCATGAACATACATATCTTATTGTTTTATTGAATCGTTCGGGTGACGCTCTGTGCGTTTCAGGCCAAAGACAGAAAGATGGAGCAGCTGAGCTGAAGTGGTTACGTCAAAAATGAAAGGATCAGCACTTTTATTGAATTGCGTCCAGATGGAACGTTGTTTATGTTTGTTTAATTTATTTTTATAGGGTACGTGACCCATTGATATTGATGATATTAACGGTAGTTCTTTCCCTTAGTAGAACTAGATAGAAAATAATAAAATATAGGAGCAAATCTAGAGATTATCTAATTGAATGTAAGCGCATGCTCTAGGGCGGTTCTCAACGTTCAAAATTAAAAGAATGATGGCGGATAGAGAAACAATTTTTGAGGGTGGTCTGAAGTTTTTGATTGAACATTGTACAATACGTCATACGTAATGACCTCATTTAATGAAAATCAGGGATCAATTTGGGTTGAAATGATTTTGAGTTTAAAACTAATTTAAACTTCAACCTAATTTAAAATTTCTCGACAAGATGAAAATTTTACTCCTGATATTAAGCCTCGAAAAACTGTAGGAAGAAAACATCCTGACGAAATATTTCACATTGACAATTAAGTGAATTATATTTTGACTTCTAGCAATTTCATTCCAAACACGTCAGACTTACAACCAAAATTTTAATTCATTCCATATTTTTATTGCATGAGTATGAGCATGATGACCGTACAATTCGTAATTGCTACTCCGCGGTTGACCAGAATAAGCAAAATTGCGCAGAGAATCATTGAATTGGACCTGGTAGTAGTCAATGTGCACGTTTCGAGAGTTCTATACTTTGACATGAGTATAACGGCGCCGGCCACGTCCTTACAGTCATCGGGGAAGGAAAAGAATGTTAGTGTTACAAACGTTGTTATGGACACCGTGTATACCTCTGCATCTTCTCGTTTGCCAAGGGAAAGAGTTTTTGTTAAGGGATTACACCACTGTAGAGCATTAAAAAATAGACAAATTTCGGGGATTTTAGTAAAGAATTAAATCGAGATCTTATTAAATGGGATTTATAACATAAGTAAGGATTCATAAAAATTATTTTTTTCAAGTAATTTCACCACAAGATGGTGGCTGTGTAGCATTTCCCCCATGCGCGTTCTTTTTTGGAAGGAGTCCATGGACGAAAAACTATTTCCCGTAATTTTTGAACTAGAACCAAAAACTAAAGTTTTTTGTTCCTAAGGACAATAGCAAGCGCCGTATGCACATTTTCCCCGATATTTTGACTTTTCGTGAAATGGCGCAGAAAATGTCATAAAAATCGACACAAAATTGTCAATTAAAAAAATAAGCAATAAATAAATAAAATCCGGCGTACGTCGCTATAGCTCTATAGAGAAATCAATTTCGAATATTCTGTGAAAATTACGAAACGATCATAAATCATTTGTTCGAGTTACATTTCCGGCTAGCTCTAAAAAAGTAGTTTCGAGAAAAACGCGGTTGAAGTTTTTAGTACACTCGGGGTGGTATTGTGGCAGAATTGAAAATTTGAACATTTATTTATTGTTTTCGTCTTAAAACTCGTTTCAATCCACCTGGTGGTGTAATTGTGCCTTTCTCATTTATCTAAACTACGATTCCATGGCTGGGTATGTTGAATATAATGGTGGAAATGTCTATTACATATTCAGTGCGATTTACACATACGTACAATGAATCGACAGCTTCGAACTTGAGTTGCTATGTGTCGACGCTGAAACACTTGAAATCAGTGGCAGATCCAGGAGGAGGGTTCGGGAATTTGGACCCCACCAAAAATTTTCAGCTTGGTAAGAAATTTTGAATAAGTTTCTCTACTCAAAATCATTTCAAACCAAATTTTTCACTGGTTTTTCAGACCCACTAGGAAAATGTATTCTGGATGAACTAGAAAATTTAATTCGGGTAGGGAGGTACATCATGAGGGAAGGGCGTTTTAGGAAAAGGTGGTGAGGGGTGCACCCCTCACCGTATTCCCCTAATTACACCCTTGGTAAAATACAGAAAACCTATACAAGTCAAAAAAATTAAGTTGACGATGTTCAGAGTGATTGCATAACCTATAGGAGAAAGGCAAAAACCATCTTTGATTTGGAAGAAATTTTGTTCCGAGATAGGTAATTATGTTCCCTACCTACCGTCAAAAATTCAAGTTGGACACTTTCAAGGAAAAAACGTTTTTAATCCACCTAACATTTCTTATACCTCTTATCACTCTCTTCGGATATTATATAGATTGAAAATATTTAGAACTTTATGTTTCACGATGTTTTTGATAACATATGCAGAGAACTAAGAACTGAAATTGCAGCTCTTGATATCACGCTACCTCTGAAGTGCGTGCGTGTATAGTTCAAACTTTACTTCGATATCGACATTTTCTGAAAGTTACTTCCAGAAGTATCTTTGATTTGAATTATTATCGCTCATTCTAATGCCAAAGAACAAATAAAAAACTCTCGAAACCCGTTAAAGAAAATCATTATTACTGAAATTTTCCTTTCCACGAAACTTTTCGATAACCTTCCGTCACTTGTGTTAGTGCACTAAGTGCACGCTGCTCTGAAAGTCTAACGAAATCATCTTACGGCACCAGTGGGTGTCATTCCGAGCCATTTGCCCGATTTTTGTCGGGTTAAATCTGTAAAGAATTCTAAAAACTAACTTCTATTCCATAATTCTCAGTTCAGCAATTCGAGAAATCGTGCTCACCGCAAGTCATGAAAAATAAACTGCGTTGTGGAGCTACCCTGTTTACTAAAGCTATTAATAATTCTCAAATATTTTTTAATTTTTACAACCTTATTACCTGTTTAATAAGCTTTTCTAATATTGTGTGGGAAAAAAACTGAAAATTTCTGAATTTTTTAAATCCACAACATATAAGCCCTTAAATATATCAATTAATTTAGGAAGCCTTTTAACAAAAACTATCGCACGAATTGAAATAGCTTCAACAAAATTTCGGAAGAACTCGATAAAAAACCTTTGAAAACTACCAAAGAATTGGTATAGTTCGAAGCAATTGAAAAAAATCCTCAAAAATGGGATGTAGCTATTAATGTGGGACACAGTGAATAACCCATTTTTATTAGTTTCATGGTGTATTTTTAGCTGACATTGACAAAATCGGGACATATTTCTTTCCTTGATCTAGTTTGATAGCTATTTCTGATTATATAATATAAATTTGCTCTTAAAGGGGCCTTCTAGCGCAAATTTAAAAAAAATGATTTTTTTATTTTTGCATCTTTAAGGTAAAAAAATATGATCAAGAAAGGATTAAATCGAATTCAGCCTTGTTCGTCTGCTAGAGCCCATCAAACATATTTTCTTATGAGAGTGACAAATTGGGAGTAGACTAAATCGGGGGATAATCAAATGGGGCCTTCACTGTATTATAATAGACAGGCAGTATTCGAAGAAGTTTCTTGTGGACGAGTGTAGAACGACTTTGTTTCTACTTACTCAGGGTCAGCGGCGTAGCTAGAAATTCGGTATGGTGTGGGTTTAGTGAAAATCGAACTCAATCTCCAAATGGCATAGTTCCGAAACCGTCATATTTGAAGTTTAAAAATTATGGAGAAATATTTTTCCAAAAAAATAGTAACAAAGTTCGCTTCTTTAGCGATTTTTTCGAGACTATCATTTAAAACAACTTTACTGCAGGAATGAATACTACGTGTAGGGAGTATATCGAGTTTTAAAATGATATTTAAGAAATGTTCCTTAATCAATTTTTTTATCTTGAACAACTTTTTATTGCGAGTTTCACAAACTCAAGCTTTGGATAAAATGTAAAATTTATTGTTTATAAATAGTAGAAGATTATAAACAGTAAAATCATAATAATTTATTTTAAAGGTGCAGATAGCCTAAATATGTTGATACCCTGAACATACGGAGCCTTCGTGTCTTCAACAAAGTGGTTTGTAATAGCACTCCCCAAAATTTTGCTGAAGACATTAAGTCTTAAACTAGATTTATTTGAAGAGTAAATACTCCATAAATATACTTCTTGGAGGATACAACGCCAAAATTACTTGATCAGATGGCGTGCTGTTTAACGTTTGTAAAATTCATCGAAGATACCAAACGTCCGAAATTGACCGTTGCAAAATTAAGTAAACTTGACCTTAAATTACTGTTTGCGAACATTTTTGGGTGGGCGGCAAGGGGTGGGGTTGAATCCTGAAGTTTTCTCTTGGCTACGCCGTTGCTTGGAGTTATTTATATAGCTTTATATTTTCTATGATATGTTTCAGATCGATCCGATGTTTGTAACTTAGAAACTTTGCAGTCATCAGGTTCGCACAAATGAAAATTTTTACATCGACAAGTGATCAAGTTCCATGTAGACAAATTGGAATTGTTCGGCGGTTATTTCTAGCGATTGTAGATAGAAAAAGGAAATACGATATTCGTTTTATCGAAATAATATTTCGCTAATTTAAATACTTTACTACTATATTGAACAATAAATAGGCGACTAAGGGTAATCCACAAACAACAAGCTATAACTTTTAAAGTATTCAAAATAGATATTTGATGTCTTCAGTAAAGTTATTTGCAAAAGTAAGAGCTACAAATTTGATGAAGGCATCATCTCAATACAATCACTTCCACGAAAATTTGTGAAAATATCTCACTCGTAGGTGGATTAATCAGCAAAAAAATAATACCAAATTGCCATATTGCATCCATTAAATTATCTGAATATACTATTGACCTAAAATTAGCCGTTTTGGCGTTAAAAATAGATTGCATGTATTTGGTCTTATTTGTGGCTACGGTAAATGATAAAAAATATTTCGTCCGTATTTAATGATAAGTATCTCTTTTGATAATAGTCCGATGTCAACATGCTCGTCTATAGCTCGTTAGAAAGGTATTCGTGTAGGCTATCCAAAAATATATAAAATGTTTATCAATGTCGTCAATTTCGGCAGATAATTTTAAAAAACTGCAAATAACTCCATTTTTACACATTCAAACATTCATATCTTGGAAACTAAACATCAGAATCAAAAACAAATTAATAGTGTTCTGTCTGGCTGATAGGTCTTTCATTTAAAATTGGTTTGGATAAGATCCGTTCAGCCATTGCTGAGAAACACGAATGAGAGTTTGTCCGTTACATACACACACACACACACAGACATTGTCACAAATCGTCGAGCTGAGTCAATTGGTAAAAAAATGTAAAAAGGTATTTGAAAAAAAACTTTTCCTTGTCAATGTCAAATGAATTTTTTTTAATATATTTTTATCGAAAACTAAACCAATGAAAGTCATAATCTTCTATGAATCCAATTTCCCAACTGCTAGTTGCCTGATACATACAAAACGTACCAGTAATGAATTTGGTATATATTCATAACAAACTTGAATGAAGACTGGAAGACGGGAAGACTGGAAGACTGTCTTCTAGTCTTCCAGTGCAAAATTTCATTCAATTTTTTTTAATCTGATGATTTATTTGAAACGGCTCAATGCGTTAGCACAACTGAGCCGTGGATCTTTTATTTTTTTTAAAATAAGTAAAAATAAAAAAAAATTAAGAATGTTGGTCTGTCAGATCTTGTTGACGCAGTTTGCTGCTGCGTGTTGAGATCCTTTTCCTTGGCGGTGAAGCCGCTTGGGGGTCGGACTGGCAGACTGAAGCTCTCTCGCGTTATCGTTCCCGTCCATGTCATCATCGGTACTGCTTTTTTCCTGTTCACGATCAGAGGTTCTTATTTGTTTCTTGGTCTTACGGGTCGCTGTTGTAAATCCGTCTTCATCGGTATTAGCTTCTTTATTGGCGATGCTAGTTGTTGGTTTGGGAGCGGTTGTCGTGGTCATTATTGGTTGATTGGAGCATTGTTTTTGGTTTATCTGAAGGTGTCGGTGGCTGCTTGTTAGAGTTGGCGGTAGTAGATGAGTTTTGACTAGTTGCTTCGGCCCATATTTTTCCGTAGTGGGCTGTATGGTTACAGAATTGGCATGTTGGGGTCTGCCCGGGATATATGATTAGCGTTTTTTGCTTATAGGTCACGCCTTCCTTCGGTGATTTGCATTCGATAGTCATGTAAGAAGGTATTGGTTTAGTCACTCGCATCCTCACAATACGAACGCCGTTGGGGATGCCGGTGAAAAAAATTCTCCAGGTGTAATTCGTAATAGATTCTACTTTTCCATATTGCGACATTGTTATTAAATTCGACCTCGTGTTGCATGTTGTTTTTTGCAATGAAGTTTTCTGCCTGTGCTAAGCTTCTAAACGTGATCAAAACACAATTTTCACGTGGTGTAGCTGAATGTACGGAACTTCAGCGAGATTAAGCTCCATTTTAACCTTAACTAACTGTTCCACTTCCGGAACTGTGGGTCTAACAGGAGTTTTATTAAAGACGATCGAAATCGTGTTATCGCGTAGCACGGGCACTTTTGTTTCATTTGGCAAACTCATTTCACTCCGCAGCCAGGACAACCATAGAATTTGTTTGTGTACTAATATAACAAAAGCTGGCTTGATTCACTGGTGCCTACAGCCTGCTATATCGTAGCGATTTTTTTTTTGCTTCTGCTTTGTGCGAGGTCAGAAGATAGACTGAATTTCCTTCAATTATCTTGATTAGTTTTTGAGAAATACGAAGTTGAAAAAAAGTACAATTTTATTGTTTTCAAAAGTTTAAAAGCCTATAATTTAAACAAAAAAAGCAATTTAAAAAATTATTTATACCGAAAGTTACACTCCATGTCCCCTACACAAAAAATATTTTTTATGAAAATCGTTGATTTTGTAGAAATTTCGAAGCAGACTTGACGTGGTTTGACTCAGCTTGGGCCGTGACTATCGGAGCAGAAGCTTATAACTTTGCCGGACAAGCTCTGTTGAAGGGCCGATAGTATCCCGCACATAATTATGCGTATGGAATACTGAACAGTATCTACCTAAGCAGCGAGATTGTTTAAATCTCATTTCACAAAAGTAGACACTAGCACCAGCACGTCCCTCCATCAGAGAAACAGGTTACTTACGTTTGTTGTTGTCTCTCCATATAGCCATATAGCCAATCACTCCTCTCGAAAGGAAAACTTCACATGGGATGTTCTGAAAGGTAAACTACATGTGAGTGTAATATCGCTGGGAACAAGAATATCTTCACCCCATGTCCCATTTCTGACCACAGTCGTGTATGACTAGTAGCAAAATCAATATGGTTACTGTTCTAGAGTCCTGCTGTCTGTATGCCCAAGATAGTGCTTCTTATTTGAGTGTGTGAGTAATAATTTGATATGTAGAAGGGCCTCAGGGGCAGCAGTTGGGGTTGTGGTGAAAGCACCAGTCAACGCCATGAGCGCCATTCTTTGCAGATGGTTCTGGACCATCATCAGCTCCCAACTCTGCCGCTACACAAAGCATCTGTATGACAGTATTGGAGGTACAATTATCCAATTGTACGCTTCACGCTTTCTTGACTCTGAACTCAATGTGAGCATACCAATTCAGTTTGGAATCTAATAAAACTCCAACGTACTTGACTTGATCTGCACACAGTAGCACAGATTCAAAGAACTGCAAGGGACGAACCCCGGTTGTTATTCGCTTTTTCGTAGAAAGAACCATTGAAGTTTGGGTTAACTAATAATTTAACTTGTCGTCAGCACTGTTCGACAACTCTTAATGCTTGTTGCATGAAGGCAAAGATTGTTCCGATGGAAAGTCCAATAATTAGTATTTGGTAATCGTCATCAAACCCGTAGATTGGACATCCAAGCTCATTGACTTTCCACAACAAACCGTCGACAACAAGGTTCCATAACAAAGGTGACAGAGCGTCACCCTAAGGGCAGTCCCAAAAACTCAATTCCCTTATCTCTGTCTGTCTCAGTGACGAGTAAAATAATGCGGTTACTAAGCATTGCGTTTATCCAACCCGAAATACATGCAGATAATCCATGATTTACATCGCTTCCAGAATAGACTGGAAGGACACATTGTCAAAAGCACCTTCAATATCCAGGAACACACCCAATCTAGATTGCTTGATCGAGAACATGGTGAAGCAGAGTGATCGTGGATTTCCTGTACATATTGCATTTTATGCAGTGGATATTAAACTATGCTAACATTTCTGATGTCATGAGCGATTATCCCTCCCAAAGCTTTTGGAAGAAAAGAACTTACGCTTATAGGCCTAAAACTCTTGGCTTTTTCATAGCTTGAGCGCCCCACTTTGGTAATTAATCTGACAGTTATTTCTCACCATGCTTTCGGGATATATCTGATGGCAAGACTGGAAAGCATAATATTTTTCAAGACATGTTTGAGAATATCAAATCCCTTTTGCAGCAACACGAGAAAGATTCCATCTTTTTCAGGCGATTTGTATGGAGCAAAGCTGTCAACTACCCGATTCAGTGGTAACCAATGTACGTGCTAACACCCACGAGTCCGAATCACCAGAATAAGATCTGTGAACATTGTACATCTCCGGATCAATACAACCTGGAAAGTGTGCGTCGAAGAATATCTTTTCCGTCCATCTCATAAACACCATCTCTGGTTCATGAGAAGTTCATCTAAAAATCTTTCGATTTTGAGTGAATATTATTTAACTTGCTAGCCTCGTTCAGACTAGAGCCATTAATGCATAGATTTTGACAGCCAGCTCGCTCTGCAGATATAAGACATTTCTTATGTGCACTACGAGCTGCCCTGAAAGCCTTGGAGTCACCGCGCTGACGCCGGTTTCAAACTCTTCTCATATCCTTCTTTATACTTACAAGCTCAGCCCTTCACCAAGGGGTTCCCCTAATCAATTTAACAGTACGAAGTGGACAAGCTTGTCGTATCCACGACATCATTCAAGTTGTTTATATGACTAGTTGTTGGAAAATATCCATGAAATTCAGTCGCCAAGTTTTCCAAATGGTTCCAATGGTCCCAGTTTGTAGATTTCGGACGGCGATATGTTACCACATATATATTTGTGATAGGATAGAGACGGTTCTGTTTCATTTGGAACCTGCCAATTTCCCAGCTCCTGTGAAACACTTTCAAAGCAAAGCGTTATGTCTAACACCTCCTCTCTCTCAGACATCGCAAAAGTTGGTCGGTTTCCTACATTAAGAATATGGATATTTGTACTACTCCATCAGTTCAAAGCCGCTCAGATTGATGTCTGAACTGCCCCAAATGGTGTGATGAGCATTTGCATCACTGCCGATAATGAGCATAAAAACATATGTTGTGCACTGTAGAGCAGGTCCAATCCCACTGTACGGTGGATTAAGTGATCAGATTATTGCCTACATTGAGCCAACGAACACTATTTCACCGCCCATTTGACAACAGAACCGAATGTTGAAAGACGAAAACATAGTTTTCAGTCACGCTAGATCTAACCTATTTGCACGCTCGTCAACTAATTTTCGCCCATTCATACAGCCAAGCGGAGATCTTCCCACTCGGTCCACCGTCTTGGCAGCGGAACGAATGAAATTAAACTGCAAGCTTAATTTCCCAATCACCAGAGCCGAAGACGAATCGATTAGCAAATAAATCATCAAACATGCAGCACTCTTTATTTATGACCACCATCGACGTTCGGCGGCAGGGCGGCGAACCACAGAATCCCCGCGTGAAAGTCGTGCGGTGAGACTTTAGATACCTATTGACACATTCCGTCGGCGTCGTCGCCGTCGTCGTCGTTGTGGTCAAACCCACAGCTAATCCGTCGTGGGTTTTATGCGCCAATCCGATCACGTAGGTCTTCCATATTGCATTGAGGACCCGGCGGCCGCACGTACGGGACTAGTAAATCCGCAACGCCCGCAGATTAAAACCTGGTGTAATAAATTTGTGTATACAAAGTGGAAAGTGTCGTTTCAAGCACTTGGTGATGATTTGCCATCCCAATAATAGCTGTTGGTACATAACATCTAGCGACAATATGGACGATAATAGATGCTGCATCTAAGGTTGGAAAATGGCAATAGAGCCTTTTCGTGAATTGAGGTTTAGATCTAAGCATTACAAATCCCAATGGTTAAAATAACATTGAATGAGGCACCCGTTATCGCATGGCAACATTCAAACATATCCAGTACTGGAAAAAAGGCATCTCCTATATAGCATCAATTTACAAAACTTGCAGTGTAAGCATGGGTCAGTACAGCGGCACGGAACGCTTGTGAAGAAATTCCGCATTAGACCCCATCGCAGGGTGCGACCCCAAAGTCGCCAAGTAACCAGCATACACCAAAGCATCGTCATGAGCATCGCGTCGCCGGTCGGTTGATCTCTTCGGTTTCAATAAAAATCATTAGCTCTCCCTCACCCATACAGCCTTCCCTTTCCCGCGCCCGAGACTACTCATCGAAAGGTAAATTATCTAAATTGTGTTTAACCAGCCTCAAGGCGGAAGGTTGACCCTAACGGATTGACCTCTCCGCCGAGTCGTCCGAATGGCCAGCGTCGGCGGCGACCAATGTTAATGTGTATCTGAGCTGGAGCCGGCGAAAACATACCTTCTTTTAGCATACTCATGCTAATACCAATTGACACCATTCAATGCGCGGTCGGTTAATGGCTGCCAGCTGTGAAGATATGTGCATGGGAAACGAATCGGCAGAATTTGTACAATTTTATATGTACTGAACATCGGCAGTACGCTGCTGTGAAAGACTTTTGGTCGGGATTAGAAAGGAATGTTATCCATAATAAAATCTGCTAATTTTAAATTTATCTCAAAGCTACCTTTAAAGAATTAATTTTACGCTGCGTGTTTCAGGAGTTGATGTGATGCTGACTAATCTTGTGCTACGGAGGTAAAATGCTGGTACCTTAAACCAATAGTCAATTTCGACGTATCTCTAAGAAAGATTCTTTCTGATAGCAAATAGGATCACAGTCTGGTTTGAACTTGACACTCGGGTCGTCCATCATTCTTCTTATTCGAAATTACCTTAACTTTAGTTTCAAAAGCTCTGGCCAATTGAGAAATTTTGAAGCAATTAGGAAATGCACGTTAATGTTGAAGATAAAATTGAATATGCGATGATATTTATTGACAACTTTAAATTAACCATGGTTTGTACTCTAGCGAAATTCGTTTATTTACACGAGATTAATTTATTGAATTATAACTTTGCATTCTCAAAAATTTGGTGAACGGAGTGGACATTGAACAAAATTCTAATTGCATTTACATTGTATGTTGGA
This sequence comes from Topomyia yanbarensis, assembly GCF_030247195.1. Taxonomy (NCBI): domain Eukaryota; kingdom Metazoa; phylum Arthropoda; class Insecta; order Diptera; family Culicidae; genus Topomyia; species Topomyia yanbarensis. The sequence goes on along the minus strand of NC_080672.1, from coordinate 350,722,502 downwards.
TTTGCTAAATATTTTAAAAATATGGAAGTCCCGAGCCGCTACAACAAGCCCGGTTTACATTATTAGAAATTTCATACGGAACGTCAGAATTTAATTAATTTGCTCTTGGTATATATGCAACAAGTCACCACTCTGACAGGATGTGAAAAAGTGTATATTTTCGCATAATCACATTATACTCAGAACCCAGTCGTATTATGCACTCGCATGATTTTAATTCGCTTGGCAAACTTTGTTGTCCGTCGTTTCTGTCGATCATCTAAATGACTGTTGAACAAATCAAATTTCTCTGATTTGGTCTCGCGAATGTTTTAGGAAACGAATAAAGTTGATGGTTAGTACTATAGAGGACTGAATAGCGACACATTCTTATCAGAATTAATATTTTTAAGATTTTTTAGTTTCCCACTAATGTGAGATTCAATGGAACTTTCCCAGAACCAGCAACAATGCACAGTGTTCTTGCCTTTATGATTGTGCATCTACAGAAACATATCGCTCAGTGATTTTTTCATTTATAAGTGATATACAATTTTTTTTCTAAAATAATTGAGATAAGGACTTTGTGTCTTCAACCAAGTTTTTGCAAATGTTAGTACAAAAGAAATTGCTGAAGACCTTATATACCTCACTTCAATAGTTATATGAAAGACTTAAAATTAGTTTTTTATATAAAAACTTTTTAGCCATCCCTAATAAACATAGTATGATTTAAGAGCTTAACGACCTGTTCAGGGTATCATCGTTACACTATATGGGTTAAAGTTCGCGTATAATGTTTTTTAGGGATTCTTCTAGGATCTTGGAATCTTCCACAAAGTTACAGCGCTGTTCAAAAAAATTGCAGCGCAAATATTTTTAGAATTTAATGTAAAATACTCCCATACGTTCTATTCTCCAATACCATTATATGTAAGTGACCTAATAGTACGAAGAGTAGAACACGCCACCATTTGGAATCATTGGCTTATTGTTTACGAAACACAGCTGTCATTTCGGAAGCAAGTAGTAAGTAGTAAGTAATTTCATATTTCATATTTGGACTTAAAAATATATTCTAAATTTTTTACATTTGAACGACATTCAATTAGCTAGAGATTACTGGGTAGGGAAAGTTATGAAAGTTTAGAGCCATAGTACTCAAGTGAGAGCAAGGATGTGAAGTATACAGATCGGAAAACTAGAAGTGACAGGGTCATTAGAACAGGCTTAACACCTTCTAAATTTTGCGATGGAAATCTAACAGATAGGAAAACAGTTTCGAAAAAATATGTGTTTCAATACATATAAATAACTTTGTGGAAGATTCCAAGAACCTAGGGGAATGACTTAAAAGTTATCATGAAAAAATGTTAGATAAATGTATAGTGTCTTCAGAAATTTGTTTTAAAATATTTGCTACAACTCCACCGAAAACACAAAATCTCTAAATTAATTAGTTCAGAAAAATAAATTTCTTATTTTACTTGTGGATGAACTAATTACTGAAAGATATATTCCTGTACATGCGCGATCATAAAGGCTTTTCCGAACAAATTGTATTTCTAAAGTTGACCGTTTCGACACTATTAATTTTGAGCACGAAAACGATGTTTTAAAACACTGTGCAATGACACCTTTTATGTAATGATAACAAACAACTATGGACTAAGCCAACTGGAGACGAGTTCTTGGAGAGTTTTCGAAAATGCTTAAATGTAAGTTTGACAAATTACACACTAAGCCAGCCAAAAGTTGTTCAGTAGTTTCATTTGACGACTTGCACAGTAAAGTGATATTTTTACGGAGCTGTCAGCAAATTGTTTTAAAAATTGTGGTAAAGTTTTCATTTTTTAGCGATGTTCAGTAATTTTTCGAATAATTTGCTGAAACTCGAAATATTTTTCACTGAATTTATCAGCACTTCTGTTTTTCGGTACATAAACATTATCCAGTAAAATACTGACTGATAGTTAGGCAAAATTGTACCAACATTATCGAACCTCGTCAAAAACTTACAGAATAGATACAGTCAGAGATGCCAGATTTGCAGACATGTCTGCAAATTCGCAGACTTTTGGTTTTAGCTGCAGTTTTTTTTCCATGACGCAGATATTTGCAGATTTTTTTAGTTTATTCTACAATACTGCTGTCATGCGGCGCATTACATTCAGTAATCTACGCAGAATGCAATCATGTTTAGAAACATTTGGATACAGTGAGCCGCTTCACGACTGGTCTCGGTAAATCCGGATTCCGGTTCAACAGCGAGAATTTATTAATGAATATTCCTGTCATGCGATACATCGAACCACAAGAACTCGATTAGCAATTGAAGAGGCGTTTCAAGTTCCTCTCATCAAAATCCGACACCAGCTTAGTGACAGGACTAAGCTAGTGCTGGATTCACCCTAGCTCTAAAAAAATGAAAACACAATTTGTGTTTCTGAGCAAACCCCGTGATGTTCCTCAGGAATACATTGACTCGATTTTCTATAAACAGTGCAAACAAATTTGAAATCATCCAGATAAACGATTAGTTCGGAATCAGTCGTAAACTGTCCTCGTATATTCTGATGGTTTTCCAATCGGTTACATTGTTCATTAGAGTTGCCAAATTGGTTGAAAGCAAATTAAGAACACATTGAATCAAATGTTAAAGCCGGTTGCAATTAGTATCCGGACAGTTTATTAATTCTGTAGTAACACCACTAGTTGTTGGATTTGGGAGGTTCTGACGGTGATTTGTGTGAAAATACATGTGTTTTAAAGGTGAAAGTGTCGTCTTGATACGATCAGTAAAAAGACAGGAACAAAAATGATCCGTTGACAACCCGATTCTGCAAGATCCCAGGTAAAAATTTAATTTGGCTATGGTACGAGGTTCCCAGAAAATTCAAGCTTGTCTTCGTCGAAAAATTTTCCCAGGAACTGATGCTCCGGCAAGGTATTTGCAGCGGCGGACTAAAAACCAACCTTATCATCTCCAAAAAGGCAAAGGACACCTCATAAGCAAGAGTGTATACCACTTTTTATTAAGGCAAAAGTCCAGTAAAGCTCTGGCTAGATTTCATAAACTGCCACTACAGTCGGGAGGTGTGGATTACGTCCACAAGAATCTTAATCCAAAAATATTTGGTAATTAATTTGACAATTTGACTTCCAATTTGAAGTTTTATTGAATTAGGATAATTTGGAATAGTTTAATTTTTGGCAAACTTCTCATTAGTTTACTTAGATTGCTTAGATTTAAATTATGACTTTTTGATAATGATAATTTATTTTTATTTTTAATCTTTGCAACATTCCTGATTCACTCCAGGTTTAATACAAATGTCAAGTCTCAAAATAACTCTTAAGCGAATTTCTCAATATCCCGAATGCTCCTTATTGTCTCCTCAATTTAGAATAACTAACAATAAAAACATTAAACATGTTTATTATTGAGGTAACATGAGGTTATGCGTATTAGCGTCGTTCACCTCAAGTTATCAGAATTAATTAAAATATACATTAAATTTGTATCCCCTTCCCGAAGTAAAATCCTGACTACGAGCCTGCGGAATGATGACTACATGGAAGAAGTACAAATGGTGTACAATCACACTAGTGGCAAAATCAACTGACTAGCAGTATCGTGATCACTATGGCTATTTAGCAATGGCAAGTCTTGGTACAGACATTGCTGCCATAAAATATTTATAACACCACATTAATTCCAAACAACATCTCCCTTTTCTTCCATGGCTCTAATCCTTTCATCGGATGCTTCGACCGAACAGACGATCAGCCATCATATTTCGTATCTGTACCGTGAGAGATGAGTGAGTTTCAAACGTTCACGAGAATCATGTGTTTGAATGAAATATGATACCTCCATCGCCGAAGCACAAGGACTGCCCATACGGTCAAGTGTATGAATATTGGGGTATATTAATTTTATTGGTTTATTGTGTATTATATTTATGAGATTGCATAACCAATAAACACCATTCACTGGATTATGGTGTTTATCACTGCATTCATGGTTCATGGTGGAGAAACTAGAGTTCGACTTCGCATGCAGCAGAATGCTGCTTTTGTGATGTTATGTTTTCTGTTCATTCTGTAGTGTCCATGAAATTATAATTACTACTGAAAATCAATGGCTCCTATGGTATATTTCATAAACTGTTTGAGGTAAATAGATCAACATGTTTACGTTGAGGGAGAACTGAAAATAAAAAACAGTCATTTACATACACACCACTTACTGAATCTCCGCGAAAATCCAGGAACTTATTAAGAACTGTTTTGGAAAAAAATGCTTTTTACCCTGGCGACAAAAGTTATACCAACAATCGACCGACTTCTGTCTTCTGTCTTCTGTCTTCTGTCTTCTGTCTTCTGTCTTCTGTCTTCTGTCTTCTGTCTTCTGTCTTCTGTCTTCTGTCTTCTGTCTTCTGTCTTCTGTCTTCTGTCTTCTGTCTTCTGTCTTCTGTCTTCTGTCTTCTGTCTTCTGTCTTCTGTCTTCTGTCTTCTGTCTTCTGTCTTCTGTCTTCTGTCTTCTGTCTTCTGTCTTCTGTCTTCTGTCTTCTGTCTTCTGTCTTCTGTCTTCTGTCTTCTGTCTTCTGTCTTCTGTCTTCTGTCTTCTGTCTTCTGTCTTCTGTCTTCTGTCTTCTGTCTTCTGTCTTCTGTCTTCTGTCTTCTGTCTTCTGTCTTCTGTCTTCTGTCTTCTGTCTTCTGTCTTCTGTCTTCTGTCTTCTGTCTTCTGTCTTCTGTCTTCTGTCTTCTGTCTTCTGTCTTCTGTCTTCTGTCTTCTGTCTTCTGTCTTCTGTCTTCTGTCTTCTGTCTTCTGTCTTCTGTCTTCTGTCTTCTGTCTTCTGTCTTCTGTCTTCTGTCTTCTGTCTTCTGTCTTCTGTCTTCTGTCTTCTGTCTTCTGTCTTCTGTCTTCTGTCTTCTGTCTTCTGTCTTCTGTCTTCTGTCTTCTGTCTTCTGTCTTCTGTCTTCTGTCTTCTGTCTTCTGTCTTCTGTCTTCTGTCTTCTGTCTTCTGTCTTCTGTCTTCTGTCTTCTGTCTTCTGTCTTCTGTCTTCTGTCTTCTGTCTTCTGTCTTCTGTCTTCTGTCTTCTGTCTTCTGTCTTCTGTCTTCTGTCTTCTGTCTTCTGTCTTCTGTCTTCTGTCTTCTGTCTTCTGTCTTCTGTCTTCTGTCTTCTGTCTTCTGTCTTCTGTCTTCTGTCTTCTGTCTTCTGTCTTCTGTCTTCTGTCTTCTGTCTTCTGTCTTCTGTCTTCTGTCTTCTGTCTTCTGTCTTCTGTCTTCTGTCTTCTGTCTTCTGTCTTCTGTCTTCTGTCTTCTGTCTTCTGTCTTCTGTCTTCTGTCTTCTGTCTTCTGTCTTCTGTCTTCTGTCTTCTGTCTTCTGTCTTCTGTCTTCTGTCTTCTGTCTTCTGTCTTCTGTCTTCTGTCTTCTGTCTTCTGTCTTCTGTCTTCTGTCTTCTGTCTTCTGTCTTCTGTCTTCTGTCTTCTGTCTTCTGTCTTCTGTCTTCTGTCTTCTGTCTTCTGTCTTCTGTCTTCTGTCTTCTGTCTTCTGTCTTCTGTCTTCTGTCTTCTGTCTTCTGTCTTCTGTCTTCTGTCTTCTGTCTTCTGTCTTCTGTCTTCTGTCTTCTGTCTTCTGTCTTCTGTCTTCTGTCTTCTGTCTTCTGTCTTCTGTCTTCTGTCTTCTGTCTTCTGTCTTCTGTCTTCTGTCTTCTGTCTTCTGTCTTCTGTCTTCTGTCTTCTGTCTTCTGTCTTCTGTCTTCTGTCTTCTGTCTTCTGTCTTCTGTCTTCTGTCTTCTGTCTTCTGTCTTCTGTCTTCTGTCTTCTGTCTTCTGTCTTCTGTCTTCTGTCTTCTGTCTTCTGTCTTCTGTCTTCTGTCTTCTGTCTTCTGTCTTCTGTCTTCTGTCTTCTGTCTTCTGTCTTCTGTCTTCTGTCTTCTGTCTTCTGTCTTCTGTCTTCTGTCTTCTGTCTTCTGTCTTCTGTCTTCTGTCTTCTGTCTTCTGTCTTCTGTCTTCTGTCTTCTGTCTTCTGTCTTCTGTCTTCTGTCTTCTGTCTTCTGTCTTCTGTCTTCTGTCTTCTGTCTTCTGTCTTCTGTCTTCTGTCTTCTGTCTTCTGTCTTCTGTCTTCTGTCTTCTGTCTTCTGTCTTCTGTCTTCTGTCTTCTGTCTTCTGTCTTCTGTCTTCTGTCTTCTGTCTTCTGTCTTCTGTCTTCTGTCTTCTGTCTTCTGTCTTCTGTCTTCTGTCTTCTGTCTTCTGTCTTCTGTCTTCTGTCTTCTGTCTTCTGTCTTCTGTCTTCTGTCTTCTGTCTTCTGTCTTCTGTCTTCTGTCTTCTGTCTTCTGTCTTCTGTCTTCTGTCTTCTGTCTTCTGTCTTCTGTCTTCTGTCTTCTGTCTTCTGTCTTCTGTCTTCTGTCTTCTGTCTTCTGTCTTCTGTCTTCTGTCTTCTGTCTTCTGTCTTCTGTCTTCTGTCTTCTGTCTTCTGTCTTCTGTCTTCTGTCTTCTGTCTTCTGTCTTCTGTCTTCTGTCTTCTGTCTTCTGTCTTCTGTCTTCTGTCTTCTGTCTTCTGTCTTCTGTCTTCTGTCTTCTGTCTTCTGTCTTCTGTCTTCTGTCTTCTGTCTTCTGTCTTCTGTCTTCTGTCTTCTGTCTTCTGTCTTCTGTCTTCTGTCTTCTGTCTTCTGTCTTCTGTCTTCTGTCTTCTGTCTTCTGTCTTCTGTCTTCTGTCTTCTGTCTTCTGTCTTCTGTCTTCTGTCTTCTGTCTTCTGTCTTCTGTCTTCTGTCTTCTGTCTTCTGTCTTCTGTCTTCTGTCTTCTGTCTTCTGTCTTCTGTCTTCTGTCTTCTGTCTTCTGTCTTCTGTCTTCTGTCTTCTGTCTTCTGTCTTCTGTCTTCTGTCTTCTGTCTTCTGTCTTCTGTCTTCTGTCTTCTGTCTTCTGTCTTCTGTCTTCTGTCTTCTGTCTTCTGTCTTCTGTCTTCTGTCTTCTGTCTTCTGTCTTCTGTCTTCTGTCTTCTGTCTTCTGTCTTCTGTCTTCTGTCTTCTGTCTTCTGTCTTCTGTCTTCTGTCTTCTGTCTTCTGTCTTCTGTCTTCTGTCTTCTGTCTTCTGTCTTCTGTCTTCTGTCTTCTGTCTTCTGTCTTCTGTCTTCTGTCTTCTGTCTTCTGTCTTCTGTCTTCTGTCTTCTGTCTTCTGTCTTCTGTCTTCTGTCTTCTGTCTTCTGTCTTCTGTCTTCTGTCTTCTGTCTTCTGTCTTCTGTCTTCTGTCTTCTGTCTTCTGTCTTCTGTCTTCTGTCTTCTGTCTTCTGTCTTCTGTCTTCTGTCTTCTGTCTTCTGTCTTCTGTCTTCTGTCTTCTGTCTTCTGTCTTCTGTCTTCTGTCTTCTGTCTTCTGTCTTCTGTCTTCTGTCTTCTGTCTTCTGTCTTCTGTCTTCTGTCTTCTGTCTTCTGTCTTCTGTCTTCTGTCTTCTGTCTTCTGTCTTCTGTCTTCTGTCTTCTGTCTTCTGTCTTCTGTCTTCTGTCTTCTGTCTTCTGTCTTCTGTCTTCTGTCTTCTGTCTTCTGTCTTCTGTCTTCTGTCTTCTGTCTTCTGTCTTCTGTCTTCTGTCTTCTGTCTTCTGTCTTCTGTCTTCTGTCTTCTGTCTTCTGTCTTCTGTCTTCTGTCTTCTGTCTTCTGTCTTCTGTCTTCTGTCTTCTGTCTTCTGTCTTCTGTCTTCTGTCTTCTGTCTTCTGTCTTCTGTCTTCTGTCTTCTGTCTTCTGTCTTCTGTCTTCTGTCTTCTGTCTTCTGTCTTCTGTCTTCTGTCTTCTGTCTTCTGTCTTCTGTCTTCTGTCTTCTGTCTTCTGTCTTCTGTCTTCTGTCTTCTGTCTTCTGTCTTCTGTCTTCTGTCTTCTGTCTTCTGTCTTCTGTCTTCTGTCTTCTGTCTTCTGTCTTCTGTCTTCTGTCTTCTGTCTTCTGTCTTCTGTCTTCTGTCTTCTGTCTTCTGTCTTCTGTCTTCTGTCTTCTGTCTTCTGTCTTCTGTCTTCTGTCTTCTGTCTTCTGTCTTCTGTCTTCTGTCTTCTGTCTTCTGTCTTCTGTCTTCTGTCTTCTGTCTTCTGTCTTCTGTCTTCTGTCTTCTGTCTTCTGTCTTCTGTCTTCTGTCTTCTGTCTTCTGTCTTCTGTCTTCTGTCTTCTGTCTTCTGTCTTCTGTCTTCTGTCTTCTGTCTTCTGTCTTCTGTCTTCTGTCTTCTGTCTTCTGTCTTCTGTCTTCTGTCTTCTGTCTTCTGTCTTCTGTCTTCTGTCTTCTGTCTTCTGTCTTCTGTCTTCTGTCTTCTGTCTTCTGTCTTCTGTCTTCTGTCTTCTGTCTTCTGTCTTCTGTCTTCTGTCTTCTGTCTTCTGTCTTCTGTCTTCTGTCTTCTGTCTTCTGTCTTCTGTCTTCTGTCTTCTGTCTTCTGTCTTCTGTCTTCTGTCTTCTGTCTTCTGTCTTCTGTCTTCTGTCTTCTGTCTTCTGTCTTCTGTCTTCTGTCTTCTGTCTTCTGTCTTCTGTCTTCTGTCTTCTGTCTTCTGTCTTCTGTCTTCTGTCTTCTGTCTTCTGTCTTCTGTCTTCTGTCTTCTGTCTTCTGTCTTCTGTCTTCTGTCTTCTGTCTTCTGTCTTCTGTCTTCTGTCTTCTGTCTTCTGTCTTCTGTCTTCTGTCTTCTGTCTTCTGTCTTCTGTCTTCTGTCTTCTGTCTTCTGTCTTCTGTCTTCTGTCTTCTGTCTTCTGTCTTCTGTCTTCTGTCTTCTGTCTTCTGTCTTCTGTCTTCTGTCTTCTGTCTTCTGTCTTCTGTCTTCTGTCTTCTGTCTTCTGTCTTCTGTCTTCTGTCTTCTGTCTTCTGTCTTCTGTCTTCTGTCTTCTGTCTTCTGTCTTCTGTCTTCTGTCTTCTGTCTTCTGTCTTCTGTCTTCTGTCTTCTGTCTTCTGTCTTCTGTCTTCTGTCTTCTGTCTTCTGTCTTCTGTCTTCTGTCTTCTGTCTTCTGTCTTCTGTCTTCTGTCTTCTGTCTTCTGTCTTCTGTCTTCTGTCTTCTGTCTTCTGTCTTCTGTCTTCTGTCTTCTGTCTTCTGTCTTCTGTCTTCTGTCTTCTGTCTTCTGTCTTCTGTCTTCTGTCTTCTGTCTTCTGTCTTCTGTCTTCTGTCTTCTGTCTTCTGTCTTCTGTCTTCTGTCTTCTGTCTTCTGTCTTCTGTCTTCTGTCTTCTGTCTTCTGTCTTCTGTCTTCTGTCTTCTGTCTTCTGTCTTCTGTCTTCTGTCTTCTGTCTTCTGTCTTCTGTCTTCTGTCTTCTGTCTTCTGTCTTCTGTCTTCTGTCTTCTGTCTTCTGTCTTCTGTCTTCTGTCTTCTGTCTTCTGTCTTCTGTCTTCTGTCTTCTGTCTTCTGTCTTCTGTCTTCTGTCTTCTGTCTTCTGTCTTCTGTCTTCTGTCTTCTGTCTTCTGTCTTCTGTCTTCTGTCTTCTGTCTTCTGTCTTCTGTCTTCTGTCTTCTGTCTTCTGTCTTCTGTCTTCTGTCTTCTGTCTTCTGTCTTCTGTCTTCTGTCTTCTGTCTTCTGTCTTCTGTCTTCTGTCTTCTGTCTTCTGTCTTCTGTCTTCTGTCTTCTGTCTTCTGTCTTCTGTCTTCTGTCTTCTGTCTTCTGTCTTCTGTCTTCTGTCTTCTGTCTTCTGTCTTCTGTCTTCTGTCTTCTGTCTTCTGTCTTCTGTCTTCTGTCTTCTGTCTTCTGTCTTCTGTCTTCTGTCTTCTGTCTTCTGTCTTCTGTCTTCTGTCTTCTGTCTTCTGTCTTCTGTCTTCTGTCTTCTGTCTTCTGTCTTCTGTCTTCTGTCTTCTGTCTTCTGTCTTCTGTCTTCTGTCTTCTGTCTTCTGTCTTCTGTCTTCTGTCTTCTGTCTTCTGTCTTCTGTCTTCTGTCTTCTGTCTTCTGTCTTCTGTCTTCTGTCTTCTGTCTTCTGTCTTCTGTCTTCTGTCTTCTGTCTTCTGTCTTCTGTCTTCTGTCTTCTGTCTTCTGTCTTCTGTCTTCTGTCTTCTGTCTTCTGTCTTCTGTCTTCTGTCTTCTGTCTTCTGTCTTCTGTCTTCTGTCTTCTGTCTTCTGTCTTCTGTCTTCTGTCTTCTGTCTTCTGTCTTCTGTCTTCTGTCTTCTGTCTTCTGTCTTCTGTCTTCTGTCTTCTGTCTTCTGTCTTCTGTCTTCTGTCTTCTGTCTTCTGTCTTCTGTCTTCTGTCTTCTGTCTTCTGTCTTCTGTCTTCTGTCTTCTGTCTTCTGTCTTCTGTCTTCTGTCTTCTGTCTTCTGTCTTCTGTCTTCTGTCTTCTGTCTTCTGTCTTCTGTCTTCTGTCTTCTGTCTTCTGTCTTCTGTCTTCTGTCTTCTGTCTTCTGTCTTCTGTCTTCTGTCTTCTGTCTTCTGTCTTCTGTCTTCTGTCTTCTGTCTTCTGTCTTCTGTCTTCTGTCTTCTGTCTTCTGTCTTCTGTCTTCTGTCTTCTGTCTTCTGTCTTCTGTCTTCTGTCTTCTGTCTTCTGTCTTCTGTCTTCTGTCTTCTGTCTTCTGTCTTCTGTCTTCTGTCTTCTGTCTTCTGTCTTCTGTCTTCTGTCTTCTGTCTTCTGTCTTCTGTCTTCTGTCTTCTGTCTTCTGTCTTCTGTCTTCTGTCTTCTGTCTTCTGTCTTCTGTCTTCTGTCTTCTGTCTTCTGTCTTCTGTCTTCTGTCTTCTGTCTTCTGTCTTCTGTCTTCTGTCTTCTGTCTTCTGTCTTCTGTCTTCTGTCTTCTGTCTTCTGTCTTCTGTCTTCTGTCTTCTGTCTTCTGTCTTCTGTCTTCTGTCTTCTGTCTTCTGTCTTCTGTCTTCTGTCTTCTGTCTTCTGTCTTCTGTCTTCTGTCTTCTGTCTTCTGTCTTCTGTCTTCTGTCTTCTGTCTTCTGTCTTCTGTCTTCTGTCTTCTGTCTTCTGTCTTCTGTCTTCTGTCTTCTGTCTTCTGTCTTCTGTCTTCTGTCTTCTGTCTTCTGTCTTCTGTCTTCTGTCTTCTGTCTTCTGTCTTCTGTCTTCTGTCTTCTGTCTTCTGTCTTCTGTCTTCTGTCTTCTGTCTTCTGTCTTCTGTCTTCTGTCTTCTGTCTTCTGTCTTCTGTCTTCTGTCTTCTGTCTTCTGTCTTCTGTCTTCTGTCTTCTGTCTTCTGTCTTCTGTCTTCTGTCTTCTGTCTTCTGTCTTCTGTCTTCTGTCTTCTGTCTTCTGTCTTCTGTCTTCTGTCTTCTGTCTTCTGTCTTCTGTCTTCTGTCTTCTGTCTTCTGTCTTCTGTCTTCTGTCTTCTGTCTTCTGTCTTCTGTCTTCTGTCTTCTGTCTTCTGTCTTCTGTCTTCTGTCTTCTGTCTTCTGTCTTCTGTCTTCTGTCTTCTGTCTTCTGTCTTCTGTCTTCTGTCTTCTGTCTTCTGTCTTCTGTCTTCTGTCTTCTGTCTTCTGTCTTCTGTCTTCTGTCTTCTGTCTTCTGTCTTCTGTCTTCTGTCTTCTGTCTTCTGTCTTCTGTCTTCTGTCTTCTGTCTTCTGTCTTCTGTCTTCTGTCTTCTGTCTTCTGTCTTCTGTCTTCTGTCTTCTGTCTTCTGTCTTCTGTCTTCTGTCTTCTGTCTTCTGTCTTCTGTCTTCTGTCTTCTGTCTTCTGTCTTCTGTCTTCTGTCTTCTGTCTTCTGTCTTCTGTCTTCTGTCTTCTGTCTTCTGTCTTCTGTCTTCTGTCTTCTGTCTTCTGTCTTCTGTCTTCTGTCTTCTGTCTTCTGTCTTCTGTCTTCTGTCTTCTGTCTTCTGTCTTCTGTCTTCTATCTTCTGTCTTCTATCTTCTGTCTTCTGTCTTCTGTCTTCTGTCTTCTGTCTTCTGTCTTCTGTCTTCTGTCTTCTGTCTTCTTTCCTCTGTCTTCTGTCTTCTTTCCTCTGTCTTCTGTCTTCTGTCCTCCGTCTTCTGTTTACTTTTCGATGTCTTCTGTCTTTTATTCGATGTCTTCTGTTTTCAGTCATCTATCGTCTGTCCATTGTCTTTTGTCTTTTACCCTTTCTATGAACAGTCTCGCTAAAACAAATCAAAGTATCAATCACGTGTGTACGATATCAATAAAAATCTGTGAAGCAGGAAAAATATAACTCCACATCCACCGCCTTCCCTTCCGCCCGCGGGTTTCCAACGACCCAGGAACTACAGAGCGACCGCGAATACAAAAACTGACAGATGGTCACAGTATCAAATTGCATGTTATGATGTTGGTTTTTTTTCGTACTGGTATATTTTGCACAGCGCAATATCTCTCATCATGCATGAAACCATGCGGAGAGTGGACCACAAGCCACCGATCTCATGCGTGCCCTGCCAGCAAACCCCAGCAGGCTCCGAATGGCTGACGAATGACGATGCAGGCGACGATGATGATGATGCCGAACTGAAGTTGAGCTGTGATATGTGGAGCGGTACTTTCATCAGGGTGGTCCAATTGTCCATTCCGAGAGACCGTTGTCCGGGCGGATTGTTACCAATTGTTCGGCAAGACCTCCCTGTTCTGGGTTTATTTATTTTTTCCTCTTTCCGAATGAAGTGCTGTGATGTAATTTTGCTTCTCTTCCGCAAATTAAGTGCATGTTTTTGATTCTTCCTTATTTTGTGGCCCGTTTTATTGGAGGGCAATTTTCGAAAGTTATTTTTTCGATTTTTGATAACCGCCAGAAAAGATGACGAGAAAATTATCGTTCGTTAATTAGCTCAATATGAACTTGCCACAGGTCTGGTTTTGGTACGTTGAACTGCATGCTGTACGAGTAATAATCGCAAATTGTGAGTGTTGTTCTGTTCGAATTTGGTGAGGTTTTTAACAAGTTACCGAACCGAAGCTGCAATCAGAATCATTAATTTTCGAGGGAATGAAGGACTTTCTCATTTCGACATTGCAACGTGATCTGATTGAACCGAAGCTATCAATTCACCTCAAATAATTATATCAAATTTGTGCAGGTTGCATTGCTTAGTCAAGTATATAATGATGGATTGTGTTCAGTTTTGTGTTGAGAATGTAATTCAAAAGGTAGTTACTAGGTGCAATAAGTAGAGACCTTAACAAGCACATATACAAGAGGCTACAAAATATTTCCTATCTGATCATCCACCTATGAATTTACTAACTCTACATTGAGATGCAGGCCACGTTTGAAGTAGTTTGTAGTGACAGGGACAGGTACACAGATAATATAAATTTAAACTCGTTGCACAAAAGCTGAGCAGCATGATTCTATCCTGTTGAGTTAGGCAAATTGCACCACTTGGCTCTGCAAACAAGGTGCTTACAGCTTTGGGACGAGTATGAAAATAGCATGTTCTTCAGCATGGGGAACAAGTTGCCGTACAATTTTCCTTTAAATAGGTAAACACAAACATCATTCAAACGGATCGGCAGGGAAACAACCCCTTGCACCCAAAACACACTGTAATACTATTATGGTAGAATGCAGCGGCAGCCGTTTTCCACCCAACAATTTGTGATAAAGTGGTAGATTGAAAAACGTCATCCGCCACTCCTCTATCCGTGTGAGAGTCTCGGTTTTGCAGGCGGATGGGTTATTATGGCCCGAGGCGACCAAACGACACCGTCGTCAGTACAAACTGTACAACCGCAACGATCCAACAACAGCCAATCCGACCGGAGAGCTGCGGTCTGGAGCAGGAAGATATCAGCATCATATTCAATTATATCCACCGACACCGTTCGCTGATGTGCAGTGCTCATGCAATACCCGCTAAGCATCAGGGCTCAATGAAACTGGGATGCCATGCACAATAATAATAATCATCTAGTACCAGCGAGGCTAGGCAGTTGCAAAGTATTACTACAAGGCACAACTATTCAGATTGTTTCATACGTGGGATTCAGGGTCCGATCAGCGGAGTTCGGTGGCTTAGCCAGAGATTTTGATAGGAGGAGTCTGTCACAATTTAGTCAGTATCTTTAGAAAATGCAAATGCATTTCCCATTAGGCATTTTTTTATCTTTTTTTTTCTAAATCACTGACAAGAACATTTTTTAGTTCGATTTAAATATTTTGGTGTTCTTCAAAAACCTAAAGTGAAAATGTTTAAAATTTTATAACAGCGCGTTCCGTTCGACAACGGTTCACTTGACAATGAACTTTCAGAAGAAGGATGCAGACTGAATTTATAATCAGCGTTATATTCATAAAAGCGAAAACAAAAACCCCAACAAAATATTGGAAGGAATAAAAGTTTAGAGAATTTTCAGGATTTCGAAAACATTTTTACAAATCGCGCTAACTTTATTCGAATTTAATTTAATACTCCATTTAACCAACCTAGCTACACTACTTGATGAGTTGATATTATACACCGTAACAGTCTTATAACTATGATTCGCTAAGTTGGACCTGGTAGGTTGGGCTCGCGTTCAGTGCTACAGTGCAATCCCCTTATCCTGGGAGGTTCATTCATATTATCAACACATGATAAGACTATTTGAAAAACCTTAAGAAAAACGGTACGATTGCCATTTAATTCTAAGAATTACATAGCAGTACACAGAAAGCAATATGTTCATAAATTCATGAAAAAATCACGAATTCATGAATAAACACGAATGAAATCGTATTTATGAAACTTTTCGTGTTTCCTCAAAACTAGTGCACACCAAAAAATACATGGTGCTATACTTGAGTATTTAGTTGGATTTCTGTGGTTGTTACCTAAATCTGTATGTTTAGTTTTTTTCGGGATTCTAGTTCATAGCTTGTATAACCTATATCGACTAAAAAAGCGGACGGTGTTCACGATTTCAGGACCTTAGTTACGATATTCGTAATATCTTTTCACGTTATCGTGATATTTTATTCACGACCATTTTTTCGAATTTTTCGTGGCCATGTTCATAATTTCAGGATCTTAGTTATAATACTCGAAATTTCTCTTCGCGTTATCGTGATATTTTATGCTTGACCCACTATCAGATTTTTAGACGGAGTAACATGTTAACTGCATTAATTTTTACTTTTAAAAAGTGAACTTTTTAATCGTTCTAGATCGAACCATACTACTTTCAATGAAGTTGACGACCGACTATTTTTTGGACAAATTTGTTGAAGGCGTGCAAGTGACCACATTTTGGACAAATTTGTTGAAGGCATGCAGTGCTTCACATTTTATAAGAAATTAAGAAAATAAAATCAAACTTCAGGGTGTTTCTTCAGTCAATTTAAAAATTGGCAGATACTTTCCTTCAAGACAACACTTATCTTACTACAATCATTGAAAATTGTTAGCAGTCTGTCATCAAAAAAGTTTTTTTTTGGAATCCCAATATCACCAATTGGAGCTAACGAAAAATAATACTACTCCTACTACATATAACGTCCAGTGGCGTAGCCAGGTGGGCTTTTGGGGGTTAAAACTCCTCCCAAACCAAAATTAATTGGATTGAAAAAAAAGTTAATGCTGACTGGTTTAATTAAATATTCAATAATAATAATAATTTTGGAAGTATGTCGTCGGATCACTTCATTGAGAACCTATTGTTTTAGGCAACCTGAGGACTTTTGGAAAATTGTGGGAATTGTATCTTATAACTGATCTCTAAGCCAAGGTCCCACAGTTGTCATGAGTTCTTTTTTGAAGAGATGTCCGAAATATGGGTTAAAAACAATGTTTCGAATGCAGGAGCGGATCCAGAAAAAAATTTCGGAACGGGTCCAAAACTTTTACTTTAAAATGTTTTTTGTACAATACGTAATATGTAATACCCTCATTTAATTAAACTCAGTTTTGGTCATCGAATCTGGTTTGCAAAGATTTTGAACTTAGAATGAATTTAAAAAAGAAACTTTTTTTAAAATTCTCAAGATGTGAAAAATTTTCGTGGGGGGGGGGGGGTTCGGACCCCCAAGACCCTCCCTCTGGATCCGCCACTGTTCGAATGGGAAGCGAAGTTTGTTTAAGTTGATTGCCCATAAACCAAAGATTGCTGATCGAAAAATTACATGCATTTCAATATTTACTAAAATGTTTGTTTTTTGAGAATGCATAGAGTTGAGGCAAAAACTCAATGTGATTAACAACGACAATAATATTTTGGAAAGCAGTAAATGATAAATAACGTCGTTTTCCGTTTGTTTAGAGCAGGTCAGGATAGATTTTTATTAATTTTTTGTTGTATTATCGATTATATAAATAGCATCTAGCAGGATTGAAAATAATAATAGATTTCAAAATCTTAGTATCTTTGAACAATATTACAACGAAAAGCAGCACCTCTTCTAATAAAATAATTTGGGCGATTAATCCTCCTAGAAGTGATATATAATGTAGGTATTCTTCAAACAAATTAGTTCAAAATTTAATGATTTCAGCAAAGTTTTCGAAAATTCTTTTTCAAAAAACTTTGTTGAATGGAGCGGGAAAAGCGTATTGGTAATTCGACAAGATGTACACAGCTCTCCTGTGTTCAATTCTCAACCCCTGCACAAAAGGTTAGAAATTTTTCTAACTTGAAAAAACCGAAAGACCCTAAGGACCGTAAGGCTTTATCTATAATCAAAATGAAAAAAAAACATAACCTACGCAGATTTCAATCTATCGGCAACAATTTTCGAAAAACTGACTGAGCGATAAAATACAGTGTAAACAATACAGTTTCAACTACTTCTACCCATTTTTTTTTCCTTTTTTATTTCAACTATATGTAGTCACATTTTCTTTTATGCATTTTAACGACATTCAATCAGCTAGAGAAGACTGGATAAGCAAAGTTATGAAAACTTAAAGCCATACACACATAGAAAATATTACAGTATTCGGCAATTTTTACCGAACTTTCAACAGCTGAACGTTCGGTACTTACTTCGGTAAATGAGTTATTTACAGAGCGTTCGGTAATGCATTTTTCGACTCATCTGTCAAAAACTACCAACTAGTTCGGTAATTCCAGAAAATAACTACCGGATCTTTTCGGTACTTTTGGTTTTCATTTAGAATTAAAATCGCATAAATTTAAAGATTTTTCGGATTTGTATTTAACATTAACTATCTTTGAAATTCCATCTTTTGTATTTCCATAATTTGGACAGAATTTATGAATTTAAAATGATTGAACACAATTCATACAGTTAACGCGTGCATATATGCTTTGTTCATGTTGTGTAGAAAGTTTAGACACCAATAATCTACTCAAATAAGAGAAACTTATTTTTTTGCTGATTGTTGATGTGCTGGTGTGATTCAGCTACATATACGGAGCTCCTGGCAGTCAAAACATACTATCACGGCCTAGAAGAAAATAAGAAAGATAGAACCAATAAATGAGTACTTACGGAAACATTGGATGAGCTGCTTATTTTGCTCCTTCTGTTCTATTTCCGGTACTCCCCCAATATAGAATCGCAATTCCTAGCACTAAATAACAAAAACGAACGGGATCTACAAAACAATTTTCAACTTTGCAAAGGGCCGCGGTTTGACAGTTCATTTTCATGAATTCACCAAATTTCGGTAATTGAGCGTTGGTTTTACAATCTGTTCGGTAACTTTTTTTACCGTATTCGGGAACAATCCGGTTTTACCGTATACATTGCAATTTTATTTGCAGAATTTGGTAAAAGAGATGGTATCTATCAGACTATTCAGTAATTTTTTACGAAACTTCTGTAAAATAAGTCATGGTTACCACAACATCTACTATTTTTCTATTTACCGAAATATTCCGTCAAAAAATTTACCGAACTGCGAAATCAAATCTGAGTGTGTAGTACTCAAGTAAGAGCAAGGATGTGAAGTATACAGATCGGAAAACTAAAAGTGGCAGGGTTATTTGAACATGCCTCACATCGTACGGTTTTAACTTTTGTCTTCTGTTGGTGGGGGTCGAGCTTAGGCAGCATAACTACGAAACACTCAAGTCCACTAACACGCCTCCTGGAAAAGACAGACTTGTCTCTCTTCACCGCAGCAACAATTCCTAGGTATATTAAAAGATTAGGCAATTTAATTATAGTAACAAGTTGAAATTTCTGTTAATTTACATTCTGGACCACTGTACTCTAAACCTTATCAAATGAATAACAATGTTTGAGTTGCTAATAGTTTTCTTATATCTACTGATCGAACCTGTGGTCGCTAGGGCATCACCAAATTTTTTTTTTTTTGAATTCTTACAGGCTCCCCCTCTCATATTGTGACAAATGTCAAAGTAAGTTCAGATGCCAAATTTCACATCATTTGGACAATTCTAGACTCCCGCCCACTTCGCTTGAAATTTTTGAAATTGGTACTATGGAAAAATATGGAGGAATTTTTTTTTTATTTCGATTATAGAGGTTTTAACCTTAAGGTCATTCGCCTCTTCGGGTTAGAAAAATCTCTTATGAAAAATTTCTAACCCTATGTGCAGAGTCGGGATTCGAACCCAGGTGCACTGCGTACAAGGCAATCGATTTACCAACTACGCTACGTCCACCTCCAGGAAAAATATATTAAATGCTATAACTTTTGAAGTAATAATTAGAAAATTACAATATATACCTCTTTTTATAGGAAATAACCTAAGTATTTGAATGGAGATATTCCTGTTTGTATAAAAATACGGGAAAGTGAGGTACCGGGTCATTTTGGCCCCCAAAATCCCCTATCTTTAATAATTTTTCTGTTCCGTTATGCAAACCATACATATTTTGTAGTTTTTCTAATGTGAAAAAATCTCAGAAATCGAACGGAACCTTTTTGACCTTTGTTCGAATACGAGAAGATGGAGTTATAGGGCCTTTTGTCATTCATATTAAATTTTATCATTTTCTCGTGCATATTATTCTTCAATCAATTTTCATAAAATGTAAATTGTTGAACGTGAAAAATTCTTAGGCATACCACAAAAATAGATTCGTTAGTTGTAAAATTCAGAAACATAAAATTTTTTGACATTAACTATGCAAACCACATTTTTCCATTAATTTATCCATTTCCTAATACCTCAACTTCCCCTATTTTTCCAGGAATGAAAGTTTTTTCATGTGATCCCTAAGCGTATTTTACACTTGAAATAGTAAATTAAATAAGAATTTTGTTGTTAACCCGATCAGAATGAAATAACAAGATAATAACAGAACACATTTTTTGTAACATATTTTGTTGTAAATTAGGTCTCGTTAGTAGTTAAAATAACAGAAATTTATAACAAGCAGAAATGCGAGATATAATTTTGAAATATTTCTGTTATGTGTTTGTGATCGGGAAATGGAGTTAATATGTTCGATTTTATGATAAAAATGTGAAATCAAGACTATATGTCAGATACTTTGATGTTATTGAAATTCACCGGTAATGAATCTTTTTTTATTTTGTTTCTAAGGATTTTCTACGTTCAACAAGGTACAATTTATTAAAATTGAGTGAAAAATAATAGAAATATATGCACGAGAAAATGATAAAATTTAATATGACTGACAAAAAGCCCTATAATCCTATCTTCTCGTATTCGGACAAAGGTCAAAAAGGTTCCGTTCGATTTCTGAAATTTTTTCACATTAGAAAAACTACAAAATATGTATGGTTTGCATCACGGAGCAGAAAAATTATTAAAAATAGGGGAATTTGGGGCCAAAATGAACCGGTACCTCACTTTCCCGTATTTTTCTACAAACAGGAATATCTCCATTCAAATACTAAGATTATTTCCTTTAAAAAGAGATAAATTGTAATTTTCTGATTGCTACTTCAAAAGTTATAGCATTTAATATATTTTTCCTTCATATTTTCCCATAGTACCAATTTCAAAAATTTCAAGCTAAGTGGGCGAGAGTCTAGAATTGTCCAAATGATGTGAAATTTGGCATCTGAGCTTACTTTGACATTTGTCACAATATGAGAGGGGGGGGGCCTTCGAGATCCCAAAAAAAAATTTTTGCAATACCCTACTGGTCGCTAACAGCTAGGTAATTAACGCAACAAGAATTAAACCATGATTAATATTCCAAGTTTTGTGATACGGATCACGTGCAAATTTCAAACCGTCAACAGAGTAGCAAGAAAGCAAAAATGATTAGCGTTATCTTCTAAATTTATTAACCTATTAATGAGCACATGAGATATATTGTATATAATATATTATGAATCAATAATCAATTCACTAAGAAAATGTGAAAGATATTCTGAGTTTCGTGAATTTGTTCATGTGAAAATATAACTACCATGCACAAAATTGTATCATAGTCTGAAGTCTTTTACGTGATTTTACGTGGATTTTTTAATTAATACGGTTTTTGAGCAGTTATCAAAATTTTGTCAAGTCCGGACAAGCGTAAAGTAACTTAGTACTTCACGCTGTCGGAACCGACAAAAATTTAAGTCGCGGAAAACTTCCAGGTGTAAATCAGCAACACATGTGTCGATGTGACACAGCTGCTGAGACAAACACAAAAGTTGATCAAATAAATTACTCCGATGGGTAATTTTTGAGGGCCAAAAAACTAACAAGAGCTTCAACGTCACAAAGGGCTTAATGTGTAAGTTTTCCCCCTTGAGAAAAAATGCATAATTTCAAATTATTTTGGTATTTATTTATTTTTGTATCTACTGAGTTTTCGATACAAAAACCAAACCTTTTCCGAATTACAGTTTTTCGAAGCAAAAGCTAGCTAAATAACAGGCATCCTTGTTTAGGTAAATTTACTTTTTAATTGAAAATTATTAGCTAACTTATGGAACATGATTATTTTCGTGTTCCGCAAGATAGCTAATAATGAAAAATTCATCAGTGCGCCACCTATACATCAGTGACGTATGCGGATCACCAATGGCTAGGGTGACCATATCAGACGAGTAAAAAACCAGGACAGTCGAAAGAGTACTGCTTCCCTCCAATACCTCCCAATCGACATTGCCTTTTCCGCATGGTTTCGGCAGTTAAAAAGTTCTGGGGTCTGGCAGGCAGAGCTTCGACAATAAAAAAGTTCTAGGAGTCTGGGAGGATGAGCTTTTTCGGATATACACAAATGCAGTTCTTGCTACACCACCATCAGCAAACGTTTCATGCTGAGATGATCGGTGCAGGACCGGCGAGGAGTTTTCAGTACTAAAAACACGACATTGACGTAAATCAGAAACATCAGCGATCCCAAGTAGCTTCCCTGCGCTATGTCTTACAATCTCCAATGACAACTATTATCTCTCGATTTGAGAGCTACAAAACCTGTTACCAAAAATTTCTCCGTTTAAGCGATTGTTATATGAAAACTGGCGGATAGCTTGGTGTAAATAATATCAGTTTTGAGCCAGAAAAAATTGACATCTCTGCGTGAACTTCAAAGAAAACAAAATTCATGCCCGTCGCGATGAATGAAATGTTTGGTTCGTTTTCCTCGTCAGTCGTTCTCCCGACACAGCGTATTCAGTTTCGGACATGTTCGGTTTCAGAAGCAAACTGAATTTTGTTTCCATTCTACCTATGAGAGGGATTATTGAGCAAAAATGCACCAGATATAGATTATGCAGTTCACTTATGCTCGAAAATGTAGAAGATGCCAGCTTCTGCCTTCAAACTGTCCACATAAAAACAAATAAATGCTTTGGTTGGTAAAGGAATTTATATTTCCTCTGCACTCAATTCCAATCTGCATGAAGTTTCAGTCAATTGGAAAGTTAATGAATGAGGGAGGCCGTGAATCTGAATTCTGGTTTCGGAAAATACAAGTAGAAATAAGTAACTGATTTTGAGATTTCGCAGCACTGGTTTGAGCGCGACGTTCCATACACCTTGTTATGTAGGATGCTAGACTCGGCGGTTAGTCGCCGTTCAGCGTCCAGGCGTGAAGGCATGTTAATCGTCTATTGACTATTTCATTTATTTGACACGCCTCACTGTATTACCTGAGCCGTGGATCTTTTAATATCAATGTGTAAATAAAAATATGTGTGTTGACTAACTACCAAACAATAATGTACATCCACAATGCTTTGCATAATACTATTGCTCATAATAATCTAGAATTTACAACAGGAATTCGAGCTCACAGCACCAGACAAGCCAATCATTTATTATACTCCAGAGTATCCACGAACCTTGGTCAAAGACGCATTTCTTTCATCGGACCTAAGTTATTCAACCAGCTTCCTACGGATTTAAAGCAAATAACATGTCGCATTCGTTTCCAAGCAAAATTGAAACTAATTTTAAAAAATAAAATAGGAGAATTTTTAATATAAACTTCGTTCACCACCAATCGAGCTTATTCCTTTGGCTATAATTGGTTAACATTTTTTAAATAAAAACAATTGATAAATGCATTTTTATAGCAATAAGTAATAAATAAATTTAAATTATTATGAGCTTCCTGCAAAGCTACGATGGGACCCTTAAAAGGATTCTTTTCCGCTGGGTACTCGCCGTAGCTTCTTGTCAAATTTTGTGTTTTGTCGGTCTCGTATTGTTTTTTTTTTGTTCTCAGCGTTTCCGCGATTTGTAACTTTGTTTTGTTGTGCTGACCTTTTTTTGTACGCTGAGAACTGATGTGTCCACTACCAGGGGGCTCCGTTTGTGAGCTTTTTGGTGTGGGGGTAAGACGCGGGCTATTAAAAAAAAAACATTAATCGGATTGGGGGTAAGCGTAGCATAGTTGGTAAATCGATTGCCTTGTACGCAGTGCATCTGGGTTCAAGCCCCGACTCCGCACATAGGGTTAGAAATTTTCATAAAAGATTTTTCTAACCCGAGGAGGCGAATAACCTTAAGGTTAAAACCTCTATAATTGAAATAAAAAAAAACGAATTTTATTGTATATCCATCGGATCTTGTGTACGCGCTTTGTTACTTTGCGTAAAAATCTTATTTCTTATTGAAGATCGATTTATTTCATTGCCTCTTGTTGCTTGTGGATCACTTAGTCCGCTTTTTCTCGGTTTATCGTTTTCGTTCATGCTTTCCTCGCTGTTAATGTTGTATGGGCTTTCACGATTACCTGGTTTGAGTTGTTAGTGGGGCCTACGGGTCACGATCGCGTATCCGTGTTCTTTGTTATTTGCTTTATTATCGGTGGTGCTAGCAGTTTATTTATTTATTTATAAAAATGGGAAATGCGTAGGTTCTGTTGTTCCAGTATTCGTTGGTGCCTGAGCCACAGACTAACAGACATAACACTATGAGGGAATTCCCTCAAAAAACATCGATCCGACAATTTTTCCAGAACACTAGCTCCACCTTTTATTCACAATCCCAAACACTCATTTACTGGTGGGTTATCCCTCAGGTTTGGGAACAATTTTTCACTAGTTGTCTATCCCCCATATGCTTCTTCATATGTCAGTGGCGCTATAATTTCAAATGTGGCCACAGTCCCAACAACAAATATATTTAAAATGACCGTTAAAGCGGGCGAAGCTTTGTTTTTGAGTGTTATGTCTGTTAGTCTGTGCCCGAGCTGCAACTCCGGTGGTTTGTGATTTAGTTGATGTTGATGAAGGGCTGTGTGATGGGTATGCTTGCAGTTGATATTGCTTCGTTAGAGGTTTGTGTACATAGTTTCTCGTAGTGTGTCTTCTTGTGTAACAACGTAGGGCACGCAGGGGTCTGTCCTTCATACGTGCACAGCGTGTTTTGAGATTTGGTCACGCGTTGTGCTTTGAACTGAAAGTTCAGATATGACGGAATAGGTTCCGACACTCGCATTTTCACGAAACAAACACCGTTGGAAAGACCTAGAAAAATTTTCTCCTGGTTTCAAACTTAAAGGATTCCATCTAACGTATTCCGACATTATTAATAGTACCCAGGTATAGATCGTGCAGACGTATATCAATCTTATCATTGTCAATATAAACGGGTATCTTGGTCCTAACATTATCATGCTCAACGACGTATTGCATGTTGTCTTCCATAGCGTAGCTTTTCGTTATGGCCAAAGCTTTAATCGTTATCAGTAACGAGTGTGGTGGGCTTGTACAACGACGAATTCCGTTAGTCTGAACTGCATTTGCTGTTGAATTTTATCTGTTGAGTCTTAAACATCTTGAAATGAATGATCGATATCGCACCGATGAAAGTAACGGTGCTTAATTGTTCACATTGGCTTGGGACAAATTTTTATTATTCGATTGCTTTGCTTGTTTATAATACTGGTACGGTATATATAGACAGCAGACTTTAGGTAGAAACGTTCGTTTGATTCACTGCACTGTTAACAAGCAGAGCGACTGAATAGGTACTGGTATCGACCCTGTAGTAATTTCATGATCCCCGGCTCGAGAGAGCACTCAATGAAATTTTTCCACGATAGTTGATATTTTTCTTTTTATGGAATGGATTTCCAGTAAGACGAAAAAAAACCATTAGCAAGAGAACTCAAGTAGAAGCAGAACCACCAAAACGCCGATGTGTCTTTTCAGAGGTACCAAAGGGAATTCTTCGTGTCCCGGATTGAAAGGCGATTTAAGCCAAGAAGAAGCGCTGGTAACCATTGTTTCATCGATATTGACGAGGCACTCTTGAGAGATTAAAAAAACCATCGGAAGGTACAATGGGGTTGATTCGACTGTATTAAGTTTTGTTTGTCGCATTCCGATGGAGGATGAGTATACGTTGCAGTTATGGTTGCGGTCGGTCGTAACTGCGATCTGGAGCATAGTGAAAAGCGAAGACTGAATAAATAGAAATATATTAGACTTCCAGGAGTAAAACCAGGACAAATCAAGCATTTTCCTCACTTCCCAGGACACCAGGACAGTCAATGCAAAACCAGGACATGTCCTGGGAAACCAGGACGTATGGTCACCCTACCAATGGCTCCATCGTTCACGCAGAAGAAGCAGGCCTTTTTGAATCAACAAAACGTTTAGTTGAATCTAAAATGTGGCGAATGACTGTTTCAAACTGAAATGGGCGTTTTTTTATGTATTTGATTTAGTTCAACCAGGTAACTGGCATCCCTATCTCTACATACAGAGTTTGACAATAGGCAACAACGTTTTTCCACCGATCGATGGGGGTCAGTTTGACAACATCAAAATCGCTTAAAATGTCATCAACAAACAATAGTAGCAGTAAACAATAGAAAACAATGAATACTTTAACTGATTTGATGTAAACTAAAGTGCTCTTCGTTCGTATTTAGAATTAATTTCGTTCATTTTGTTACAAACAAAGTTCTTATGTTGGCTACGAAAATATGACGTCACCACCCTCTTGAGTTCAACAAATACTTCTGTTTACATTTTAAATAGAAAAATTGTTGAATCAAAATAAAACTTGTTAGATCTAACTGATCCCTTTGTTAAAAACCAACAGAATCTTTGTTTAACTTCAACTAAATTTGAGTTGTTCTCTCCTTTGGTTGATACAAAAGAGTTGTTTTTGTTTCTTCAAACTTGTTTGTTCGGTTAAACTTATCATGATTTTGTTGTTTCAAAAGAAATATTTGTTAAAACTACTGAAAAGCCAACAAATGAATTAGTTGGTAATTTCAACCAACAGTATTGATTGAATCACCTGAATCTTATTTGTCACTATATCAAACGGGAAAATTGTTATTTAAAACTAAAATTTATTTATTTTTACTGATTTTTTCGATATATCCCATTAAATGAAAAGGCGGCTTGGCGGGTTAAACTATATTCTGGCGATCGGTAGGCTATTGAAACTTTGTTCTAGGCTACCCGCCGTAACTTGCCGTTTACTGTAAAAGTAGTGTGGGATAGTTTCATCGATGCCTACACCGAAATAAAATGACTACTGAATTACATAAGAATCGCTTATGATTTTGCGCCACAAGTATCCCATATGAAAATCATAAGTTTGACTTATGGCTCGGAGGAGAAAATGGCCATCGAGTCACTTAGGGTTTTCATAAGTAAAGCCGATGAAATTTTTAAGCCGTTATTATATCTTTCATAGGACTGTGCTTGTGTAAATCATCATGCCTCATAATAGTTCCAAAAAGCTGAAAAATGAATGGAAATGAAATCTTGAATGTTTGAGCCAATTCAATACTTTTTGTATGAAAGTCGTGTGAAATATGGATCAATGAGAAAGAAAAGAATATTTACTTACATTTTATTTCCACACATTTGCAAAGAATCATCAATTTCAATCCAATTTTAAAAATGCCTGGCGCTCCATTTTCACTGATTTTATATGGTGAAATTATGACATTTGCACAATAATACGGTTATGAACATCATTACATGCGCCTATGAATTCCATGGGGCGAACTTATGAATCAAAAGCTTAATAAGTTGCAACTTATGAAATTCTTAAGTACAGGCAAACGAAAAACTACCTAAAATTGAGTTCTTTTGACTCAATCTCGGAGTATCGTGGAGGAAGGTAAAATTAGGTAAACCGCGTTGAAGGTAGTTTCCATTTCGTCGCTGTTGTGCTATCTTATGACAAGCGCCATTTTGCACTTTCGAGAAAAACGATTTTAAAAGTTTGAGATTGAATATCATGAAACTTATAAATGGTAGAAACAATTCAGAGAAGCCAACTGATGCTTCTACCTATTCTGTATTAATCTCTCAAATATTACAAAGATCGGTTGACTATGTTGCGAGTTTTCACTAACAATGTAAACAAAAGTCGCACTCACACGTGTCATAGGTGTGTATTGATGAAAAAAATTGTATGACGTGTCATAATCGTGCATGAAAAATTTTCCATAGAAATAAATCATCAATTATGAACTTTTATTTGTAGCTTTGGTTTATTTTGGTCTATAAACAATCGGTTAGATGCATTTTGAAGGAAATGAGTCAGGGAATCCAGAAAAAATAGTTATTTTTGGTTACAGTGTTGCCAAATAGGCAATATTTCCAGTTTAAAGCTAAAACTGCGGTTTTCTCCCAATACATGTATTTTTCTTTGGAAAATTATTATGCCATTGTGTTCCTTCGACATTTTTACACATAAAAGCAACTAAAACTTCATTATTACTTGAGACAATCCCAAGCTATAATGATTTGAAGCCAAAAACTCACAATTTCTAATCAATTTTCTCGCTATATTTCAGTAACCAAGTAAAATTTCAAAATTCTGGAAACGCCATATTGTAGAGATTCGTTAGACAAGTAATGTGGCATATCTAACTCAGTTTACCCCAAAATGGCGTTTGTCATAAGATAGCACAACAGCGACGATTTAACCACGGCAAAAATTACAACTCATTGATAGGTTTTTTATACTCAAATTTAAGTTAAATTTACCTAATTTTGAGTATACCCTTAACAACTCAAAAGTACCTTCCTTCACGGAAGACCTCGACTGAGTCGAATCTCTCGTTTTGTTTTTGACAACACTAATAAGTGCGAAAGCGACCCACAACTCAAAAAGTTAAAGTTAAAAGAATTTATTCTGTAGGTTAGTTTATTTAACCGTGTAGGTTCGCCTCGGTGTAGGATAGGATCCGCCAGCTGGCTTCTTTTTTCACCTCTTCTTATTTTTTAGTAATCCCTGTTGTAAATGAAGCACCCCTTTGCGATTTCTGCTGAGTGCTAAACAATTTAACTCATTTTTCAGTTATCACTGTAAATATCCGTTATAAATAAGAAATGACCGACACCTTGTGGTCTAGATGACGCCATAGTTTACAATACCATAGGCGGCTATCGAGTATTGATCTATCTGTAGAACTTGAGTTCTGGATAATGACTTCATAATTACAGATGGACGTTATCAAAAGAAAGCAAAATCTCGAGAAAACAAAAAAGTGGCACAATATATGACAACACTTCCAAGCAGCCATTTAGTACATTTAGTTTCCAAACCGAACGTCTGTTAATGTCACGTTATGTATGAATAAAGAACTGTAACCTTTGACACATTTATTTTCACGATGGTGTAGGAAAAAACTATGTCAAGTCTCCCCAAAGTGGGGAATCAGGAATCAGTAGCGACTGGCTCAAATGGCACGTTCCCCATGTTGATCGAAGATTTGTGCCCTGTCATGATTTTCTTTTCGTCATTTCCCTGATGTGTATAGGTTTGGGGAAGTGATTTCGTTAGGGATAAGGAAAATAACGACACAGAGAACATAGACAATAATTCTTCACTCCCAAGTAGAGATGGTCGGGTTTCAATTTTTTCGAACCCGAACCCGACCCGAACCCGAACGCATGAAAATTTAAAAACCCGAACCCGACCCGAGCCCGAAATTATAAAATTTGAAAAACCCGAACCCGACCCGAGCCCGAACATATTAAAACTTAAAAACCCGAACCCGACCCGTACCCGAGAATGAAAATTTTGTAAAACCCGAACCCGACCCGACCCGAGAATTTTAAAATTTGAAAACCCGAACCCGACCCGAACCCGAAAATTTAAAATTTGAGAAGCCCGATCCGAATCCAACTTGCTAATACGGAGAATCAACCAAAGATCTCGAAGATTTTTAATTCTAGGCACCCGAGCTGGACCCTTGACTCATCTAAGAATAGTAGAATCACTCGAATCTGAAGTAGCACCATACGCATTGAGTTATATCTGCATTTGGAAAAACAAATCACTACCGAGTAGAATCCGCATTTATATTTACTATTATTAAACGTCAAATTTGTAACGTGCTGAGAAACTTGATAAATCATTGATATCTTAACCGGAAATTAAGTTAAATCGGCGGCCAACTCATGGGGAAACAGAAAGCTTAATGGTCACAGTTTCCAACAACCTTGCCCGTCGTAATTAACCAAAATTTCTGATTTTTTTTTTATCAGAAACCATTCCTGCAAGGAAGTTTCGTATAATTTATTACATGTATTAAATTAAGCTATGGCAATTCGTATTCGACAGTTTACATGACGTCACCCACGTTGGAACCGGTTGGAACGGTCAAACCTGTATCGAAGGGTATCAATGATTTTCTGACGTTATTTTATGCTTCATATTATACGGTATGCGCGCCAATAGAGATGCTTCGACATCTCCAATGGAGCTCTCGGAACGACTCCAAACTTAAAAATCCGTCAATGGCTTCAACAGAACACACAAAATTTTTGTGATCGCTTCGTTAAGTTCGTGGAAATTCATGTATTTTCATGAAGGAATCCGGATCATGCAACAGCTCAGCCCGGAAACAATCTGACAGGAAGTGCTTGTTTCATATATGTACCACTGATTTGATAATGGTGCTATTATCCCATCACCATATGAGTTTCATGAACAACAAAACCTGGCGGAAGTGAAGCTAGGTTTAGGTCTGATGGAACAAAGACAGTTTCTAGAAAATAAATTTGGCCTAAGCTATCTGCTTTCAAAAAAAATAATGGGCCCTTTTTAAATTTCAGCCGCCATAATGACACCAAAGTACCACCAAATTTATGAGTCCAAATCCTTATTTTTCCGTTACAGTTTATTGCACGAATTGCAAGAAATCTTTATCATAAATCAATTTGATTATTAAACTTGCGTAAAGGCAGGTACAATCTATTTGTTTCATTTGACCAATTTAACAGTGCTTGCTTAAAGTTTGTTTGGGGTACAAATGTACCCCACAAGACCGTTAGCGTTAGTGTTTTGTCATGTGTACAGAATTCAAAAAAAAATATATATATATTTAAAAGCAAAATATCGATACATAGTAAGCGAGAAACTTGTATAAAATTGTATAAGTATAAACTCTGCTGAATAATAGTATCTGTTATTTGGTATAACAAAGCACTATAGCAAAGCAACTAGAAAATGCGTTTGGATCGGTATCGTAATTTTTGCTTTTGCGGATGAAAAACACATTCGTGAATATGATTTGTATATACTATGCAAGACGCATCATTCGAATCGTTATCTTCTGCAGCCCAGGCTCTGGAACATACTTACTTTATATACACGTACAATGCACCGGCTCTACGTATTCCTTCGACGCCTTCCTGTTTCATCTCTGTTACTGCATATTGCTGTATTTTTAACGTTTGTATTGGCGTTTGGTTTTAAAAAAGCATCGGAATAAATATACTTATTGACCGGTTTTTGAAAAAAAATGTTCAAAAAGAAATTTAATAAGCTTTACAACGTCGTATAAATGGTCAAAATCGATTTGAAACTACCGGAGTTATAGCAATATGACGAAAAAAAGAGAATTTTGACGTATTTTAAAGACTTGTTCTATACAAAATGAAATATTACCTAATTAAATAGCCAAAACACGAATATTTTCAAACAGGTTACTTTACGAATGATTTTAATTATAAATTTAATAAAAATTAGACATACTAGAGCGATTTTCGTTCTGGGGTACGAATGTACCCAACAAAACCGTTTACGTAGAGAAAAAGTCGCCGCGGCCTAAGTATCAGTTTTAAAGTACTTGTCGAAATTTATATTCCATTATAGAAAATTGAACCGATATATTCCGATAAATTCCTGTTGACTTGGTTTATTACTAATTATCATGAAAAATAATACGCAAAGAGATTTTAGATGTGAAACACGTATTGTTGAATGGTCTTTCATGCATGTTCGTTTAAAAAATTAAATAATTCAGGCAGTTTGCGAATCTGAAGAGACGGAATTTTATGCAAGAATGAAAAAATACAATATTTGAGCACCATAAAATACGACGAATTTTAGCGATTCAGAGGTGCTAACATTTGGCACGGTTATATGTGTCATCCATTCGTATTACGAAGTATAATTCACTACTACAAAAAAGACTGCGTTTTGTGTAAAGACGCAAACAGTGTCATGAAATGGATGGGTTGTTTTGTTCAAAACCCGAACCCGACCCGACCCCGATAATTCCTAATTTGAAAAAGCCGAACCCGACCCGAGCCCGAAAGTCCAAAATTTCATAAACCCGGACCCGACCCGAACCCGAGAATTTCAAATTTGAAAACCCGGAACCCGACCCGAACCCGAGAAGCTTAAATTTACAGAACCCGAACCCGACCCGAAACCCGTCGGGTTCGGGTCGGGTCCGGGTTTCGGGTCCAAAAACCCGAACCCGACCATCTCTACTCCCAAGGGAATAAAGACAATTCTTGATGCGCGTATATATCAACACCCCCGAGGGGATATTGAGATAACAGAACGACAACACCCCCGAAGAGATACTATCATTTAAATTAGGCGTAAACCGATTTAGGTTTATAAATTTTCGCCGTGACTTTCTGGAAGCCAAAGTTAAGTTTGAAACCCAACGACACAAAGAAAATAAACAATACGGAAGTATGTTTCATTCCCAAGGGAATAAAAGACACCTCGATTTACGGATACATCAACACTCCCGAGAGGATATTGAGATAATAGAATGACAACGCCTCTGAAGATATATTGTCATTTGAATTCGGCTTAAACCGATGTAGGTTTATAAACTATCGTCGTGACCTGTTGGCGCCCTCTATTCGGTAAAATGTGAAACTAAAATTTTCTAACCAAAACATGACTCGTATTACTTCCTATAAATCTTCCGAACATACTATTGACCTAAACCTAACCATTATTTCACAAAAATGTTTTGTTCGTGCTAATCAAGTACTGATCCACAATCATGCACTGCTAGGCCCCATGCAAAACTGACTCAGACATCACTTCGTTAAAAGTTTAATAACTTTTTTTAACAAAGCCGGATTGACTAGCAGTCTTCAACAAATTTGTAGGCAATTAAATTGTCTTTCTTATTTTCACTTACAGTGATAATAGGATGCATATAGTGCCACCTAGCGGCGAAAATGCGAGTTAGTGGGTTTTCTCCATGTAAATTATCGAAAAATCCCATACAAACTTCAGGCACGTTGGTCCGGTAGCTAGACTTGTCCGATTTGCTTCAAATTCGGTACAAGTACTCCTGGTGGAACTAGGAATCGACTCAGGCATGGGCCGATAGGGGTCATTTTTTTCCTGTCACTTCAATCTACACGCATCAACGGTTTGATCAAAACGAGTGGAAATTTACAATCTAGCAAAATCCACTCAATTAAATCCAATTTTTATAGCAACCAATTCAAAATTGAATTATCACACAGTAGAACCGCAAGAGGTTGCTACATCTAGGCGTTCAAATGATCAAAGAATGTACTTATGATGAGATAACGACGGTTCGAGCTCCTTGGGTACGAGCCAGTTTGTCAACTCATGCGTAATACAGTCAGAGCAGAGAGTTACATCTAACACCCCTTCTCAAATGGTGGGTGATTTGCTACCGTTTTGTAATCCCAAATTCGAATCGTCATGAATCAAACATTTGGTTGTTGTTCCAAGTATGATGTTACGCCTATTATAGCAGTACAGCATATTCTCACCATATATCGCACCTCTAGGTTTCGCACTATCGGTAAACACTAAATTTTACTAAACATAAAATTGCCTTCTTGGAATTCGCCAGCTCAGCGTACTAGACACCGGCGAGATCGCTTCAAAAAATTTAAAATTTCACCATTATATGTGTTACTTAATGTTATAATCGGTATTGAATTTCTTCGTTCATCTGCATTAGGCGAAATACTGATCACCTGGTTATTCTATTTTTTTTCCTAACTATGATAAGCTTATATATTTTTCGTCGGTTTTAGCACAATGTGAATTCCACGTATCCATGTTTTTACCATTTTCCATTTCAATATTTTTAGAAAACTTAAATTTCTCGTTAGTGCATCAGTTTTAATAAAAAAGCTATAAATCTGTTGCACTTCTTAGATTTTCTCACTTTCATTTATTTTTCTGCAATGAATACACAATATAACACAAATTATAGTACCCAAGGCGAAGGTGTGATTTCAAGTACCGTGCAGAAAAGTTCTAATACCAAATCAAATGGAAAAAGCTAAAGAATCGGAAACATTGAATACGAAAGTTCCATTTTTCGCCATGTTTCTTCAGATACAAGTCATAACCACTTGTTAGCCTTCGTATGGTTATTTCCTGCGAGCGCAATTCTGGGTGCTCTTCTTCTTTAATGTGTGTGAAGCTTACGTTTGGTTTGATCGACTAAAAAAGTAGAATGGTTCGTTTTACAAATCATGCGATGGTGCCTATGATCTGGATACCTAGTTAGAATTTTTTTCCGATGCAGTGAAATTTAGCATGCCAAGGAGGCAGTAATCGGATTGTTGCAGTGAAAAAGGTTGCACAGAAAAGAACATGTATTTTCATTAATGTTGAAATTTAAGATATTTCGGCTAAATAAGTTTTATATAGATGTTTAAGGAACAGATACTTTGTTCTTATATACCAAAGATTCATATTTCTTCTTTAAATTTACATATTTTCTAAAGTTCTAATAGCCTGGGCAAAGTCTAAATACTCTTTTCTCCATTACAAAGGACCAAAGGTGCACTCCTGGGAGACTGGAAAAAAGCACCTCAATATCGAACAACCATCAAAATCAGCAAAACATTAGGTCATGTTTCAGTGTACTCGGAATATTAAGAAACGATCACGATGATGATAGTGAAAATTTAAATATAATGATAGATTTTAGTGATACTTAAAACCCATGAATAACTGATACTGCCAACGATACGTTCAAGTTTTGCACAAAAACCATCGTTTCAAATAATTGTATAGCTCTCTTGATATCAACGGAGAAAACGAGAATTGAAAATTCATAATTTTCTTTAATCTTAATTCGAACGAATTAAATCAATTAATAAAATTGATATTTCTAAAAATCTCACCTAAGTCAAAGCAAAAATATCCCAAATAAATTAATTTATACTACTGAAAGCTATGGAGAACTAACTATAAGGACAAATATATACAATTCAAATTATTGACAAAAATTAGTCTATTTGCCCTAAAACATGCTGCAATTTATGCTCTGCCTGCTACACTGTTCAACCTGCTCGTTTGCATGCAGCGAGAGTGCCAATTGAACGAAAATTCTGCCAGTCTCGTACCTAGTTTGTTTATCATCATGCCCATCCCATCGGAACCCCGTCGAACATCAATGTTTCCCAGAGCGTTGAATTATTTGTTTGCGAATGTAAATTATAATAACAACTTGCCTAAATAGCGACGGCCATCATCGGCACGGGAAACTAGTCCTCACGTCTGCTCTTCGCGCGCTTCAACGCCCATCACTCCGAGGGGGATAACAGGTTGGCAGCCCGATAAACTGCATCGAGCGTTCTCACATGACGACCGGCCCGTCGTCGCTGGAGCTGGACCATCGAACCGTTCGCTACAAGCTCGTCCTAGTGGTGTCCGTTGCACCGGCTGCTGAAGGTTGTTAATTTCATTAAAAGGATGAATGAATTTTTAATTTGATATTCCAGTCGAGTTCGTCCATCGCTCATCGCCCAGAGTATAGAGTTTCCCTTTCACGCGCTTGGCTGCACGGGCATCGTTTGTTCGTCCCGCGGGGATCAGCTGGTTATGGTCCGGGTGTAAACTGCCTGGGATCACCAACTGGGCTGCTGCTTTCGGTTTGGGTCCGGCTTAGAGACGATGAAAAGTAAAAGTGAATGCGAACGAGCGAAGGCTCGGCCAGCTTGGCTTCGGTACGGGCCGGGCGGGTTTCAGTACTACGGCCGCTGCGTGGAACTGATGATCATAACCGACCGCGTAAAAAAAGCTGCACATCTGGTGCATGATGGGAATGGATCAAGCCGATGGATGCGAGCAGAAGTAGTAATTGTAATAAAAAAAAACTGCTACGCGATGGGACGCAGATGATAGTTATTAACGTTTTACCTACAAGCTAATTTTGTATTCATTAATTAATTTTCTATTATTTTTTATTATGTGTATTATGCAAAGAGTATTACTCAGAAAATATTCGTGTTTCTGCACACCATTTTTTTGTGAAAGTCATAACAAACAAACACTTTCTGGGCGGAGTTTTGCAACTAAAATTGAGAAACTAAAAAGCAGTATTTAGTAAAATTGTGGTCGGTTGTAAGCCAAATCACTCCACTATACAAGGCAATAGCCCGATGAGAGGGGGGGGGGTCAACCGGGGAACAATAAAAATAGTGATTGTAATTTCTTTGTAATTATTCACTTTTTTAAATAGTTATGTGATGAAAGCGAAAAAAATTGAGACATTTTAATTTAATAACTTGAGAATTCGAGCTCCTATTGTGGATACCAGACTTTATTTGATATTTGACTTTTGTTAAGACAAACGTTCTTAAGAAATTTGTCTACTTTATGTACTAGATCAAGACGAGTTTTGATGAACATTTGTGTCGAGGAAAAATATGCAAAATTAGTCTTTCTTAATAACAATATCTAAAGAAATTTGATTTCAACGCGGATCATTTGTAAGACGTGACAAATTGTTCCGTGGACGGCGGATGCTACGCGTTTTGCAAGTCGTTTGTGCGTGAAAAGTAAAGTGATCTGTGGGTCGAGTCCAGGATCCCGACGTATTTCGAGTAAATAGATAGGTGCCCTCCTATAGGGGAGACTGAGGAGACTTGATCCCCGGGGAGACTTGATTCCATCATTATAACTCAAAGGCAGATCAGAATACATTAATCGAATATACTATAAAGTTGCGTAGTTTTATCTAAACATAAATTTCATTAACACAGAAAAAAGAAATTGGACTTTTGTGTAACCGAATTTTTACCGATTTAAAAAAATCTCAGAAGAACTGAAGAAGATTTATTTTCTAAATTTTCAAACTTTTATAAAATTGATAGAATCACCCACTACATACGCTACTTTTGCATACAGAATTACAGGCGAATGTCAATTATATGAATACGTTATGATAGAGCTGATTCTTTTGTTCAACTATATTTTTACTAAAGTTTGCTGAAATAGATGCTATGGGTTCACTTGATCCCTTCAAATTCGTGGAGATTTGATCCCCTTCGCCATACTTCATACACACCACTGAAAATAACCAAATTCACACCAGAACAATTGAAGTCATTGTTGCCATAAAACAAATGTCAAAAATGAACGCTTCATCGTAAAGAAACATAACTGTAATTGTTTACTACAGTATACGTAGCAACCATTCATCCCACATTTGACGTTCCTCAACCATAATAAAGACAGCTTTCAAATAATTGCACGGAGATTTGGGGAATTCGTAAAAAAATCAGGTGAGAGATGCGTAATATGTAGTAACAAAAATAACAATATCTAATCATAACAATTTAATCAATACTACAATCCATTTATAAAATTGAAGGGGGTAATGTACCCGTTTTTGCCCTATTAAGAAGGGTACCAAATAATTACTACAATAATTTTATTATTTCAGCTTGTTTGATTTGTTATTAAGGTCCATTTTTTTATTTCGATTATAGAGGTTCTAACGTTAAGGTCATTTGCCTCTTATTAAGAGCCAATATAATAACAAAATTGTCTTGAGAATGGTGAAAATCTTCTGTTTGAGCGTCGAGCGTTAATCGAGTACCCCCATTATCGCAATACCATTTGAGTCAATGCGTTGAGCAAAGATGGCAGACGCTGCTCTAACCAAAGGCTTCAGATGGGTAGGATGATAGTAGAAACAGGGCAAAAATAGGCTTATTACCCTACATGCTCTTTTAAACACGTTTTCATAAAGGAATCGAGTGTCCCCAAATTAGGGATCGAGTCTCCATTAATCTAAGAATTTTCCATTTTTTGTTGTTTTCCAGAAATGCTCATAGCTCATGTCCAGTATAATATTTCCATGTAATTTTTTTATGATTATTAGTCATCCCTAAAACTACAAAAAATACATAGTTTTTTATCATTCCACGGAGTTGGACTGAAAAATAAAAAAGGGGATCAAGTCTCCTCAGTCTCCCCTACTGTCCCCGACTAGTCCTTAATTTTCCATATCTCCTCATGTCTCTCCTTTCTACACTTTGTGCGTCCACTTTGCGCCAGGCTCTGGGACGTGTCCAGACTTTTTGTCATTATGGAGGGAGGGGGGGGGGGGGGGGGGTAGTAACCAACGATTTATATTTGCTACAATGGTTTGACAGCTGATGTTCTGGAGCGAACCAGTCATGACCATGGAACTGGTCTTAGCAATGAGCCTGCATTCAGGAGTGTGGGGTTTCATCCGATAGTTTCATTTTAAGCTAATATCTTCTGTAATGTGTATTCATCCTCTTGTATCACTTGTTTACCTTCTGTTAGTCATCAACTGAACGGAAATAATCACTCTGCCATGGTCCAATCTGATATTTATACTTAAATACTAAAACTGGGAAATAGTCACGTATATTTTTTTTCGAAATAGCCTCATAAGGACAATGAAAGTTTTAAGCACAGGTGTGTGCTAGTGTTGATTTCATTTTTGGATCGAAGTCGCTCTATATTCACTCTGAGCTTTCATTTATATATGGCTTTTGTAAATATTAGAACGAACCTAGAGCGACTCGGATCTCGCTTTAACCTAGGCTTAATGAACCAGGGCAAGGTGTAAATACCTCCCATCCCAAAAGACCAATTGAGTGACATTAACCATCTTGGTAAAGTCACTCCCAACGTTTTATCCTAACCCCTTATAAACCGAAACGGTCGGTATGGTTGTCCTCGTTTCTTTCTCATTCATTGGTTGAATTGTTCAATAAATGAATAATTCAATTGCCGTATAATATTGAAACCTCTTCAAACCCAACTCTGCACAGTAGGCCTGGCCGTTTTAATATTTGCGACATATTATTATATGCTTCAAATATTAATGATGACAAGAAGAACACTAAAGAATAATTGCAGTGTTTTCCACGATGCTTTGCAATACTGGCTGTGTAAGGGTTGGAATAGAATAGAATAGATAAAAAAAGTCGAGTTTTTATTGTTTAAATCGACGGAATACGCGCAATGCAGCGCCAAACATGGTTGCAAGCACACGGACGTATCCGCCCTCTAATGAGTTCGCTTCTTTATTGGTGGTACCGCTTGTTGATATCTGTTCCTATGGTTTGCCATAAGATAACGATCTACTGTTTACGGTTATAGTAGGCGGAGTTTTCTAAGCTACTCCTGTACAATGTTTTCCATGGTGCAGTGTTTTTTGCACAATTTACGCATAAGAATTTGTCCTGCGTGTATAACAAGTGTTGTTTGATGAAACGATACATTTTCGGTAGATCTGCATAAAATAGTTATGTAAACAGGAATTTGTTTGTTCACAATCATTCTCACCATTTTCTCGACAAACTTATATAAATATAAAAACTTTTTGTGTTTATATTTTTAAACGAGAATGACGAGCTGTATTTACTACCTTCTCATGTTGCTTAGAACAAAAGCTAAAAACTGGTCCACCGCTATCAACAGATAAATCTACCCGTGTATCACTTTGTCTGAACCGCAG
Organism: Topomyia yanbarensis; assembly: GCF_030247195.1. Taxonomy (NCBI): domain Eukaryota; kingdom Metazoa; phylum Arthropoda; class Insecta; order Diptera; family Culicidae; genus Topomyia; species Topomyia yanbarensis. Next base: position 350,684,361 of record NC_080672.1, on the reverse strand, counting down.
AAGCAAAATATCGTGCTCCAACATACTGTGTTGAACATAAACAAAAATGAGTGACGATCAAAGTAGAAAGTGTGTGTCAAACTCTATTCCTGTTTACTTTTCGAGATGTCCTTAAGAATCACTTGTTGGAGAAGTGGAAAAAATGTCAAATTTACAAATGGAGCTAAAGATGATCAATGTTTACACCTCATAATTTCACCATGTTAGACATAGAGTACTGACAATTTTTCAGACTATTAGCCAAGTAAAAGCGTTGGTTGGGCGAATCGAAATATACCGTTGAATGTAACAACAAGAAGTCACTACCTTTGGCGATGACACAATTGAGGTACGAATATGCGAATTAGATCCAGGTACCTCTAATAAAGTTTTTAACGTTTGTGTACATTTTTAACATACCGAAAGGGTATCCGCGTACCCGCAAATTGAAAAACTCGTAACCATAGCAACAGCAACATAGTTTGATTCGAACAGTTGAATGTATACAATTCCTCTAATCAAGGTCAGTAACACTAGCCCTGGGACCCGCCGCGGCTCTCGACTGCCCCGCAAGGAATTACAAATTAGGGCATTGACGTGTCCGGTAGAATCATTCGATATCGATAGCTTTCCACCTAATGACAGCTTTGTGGGTGAAAAAGGATTGTATAAAATGTATCGGTTTCATCGTGGCGAAAACAGATTTCTGCCTTTTTGGAATAGAACAATACTCGTAGTACCATCATATAGATGGTAAAAAGAAAAAAATATTGTTGGGTAGGGAAAGTTATAAAAATTAGAACCATACTACTCAAGTGAGAGCAAGGATGTGAAGTAAACAGATCGGAAAACTAGAAGTGGCAGGGTCATTAGAACAGGCTCAATATCGTACGGGCTTAATCTTTGTCTTCTGCTAATGAGGGTCGAGCTTAGGCTGCATAACTACGAATCACCCGAGTTCATTAGCATGTGTCCTGGTATAGATAGAGTAAAGATGGACACGTCTATCTATTGATTTATCCAAAACCGACCTCATAAGCTAAATAGGTGTTAACCCTAGAACGTTGCACTGGGGTACAAACGTACCCCACGCGTTTGATCGCAATTTTCGTAGGTAAAATGCAAACAAAAGAAATGTATAATACATTTTTTTCGTATTTAATTGAGAAAATAGCTCTAAAAGTGAAAGTCCGGAGTTTACTGAACCAATGATACATAAATTGGTTTGAACAAAAAAGTGAAAAAATCGCGGTTTTGTCTTTTTTTACAAAAATTACAACTTTTCGAATTTTCAACCGATTTGAAAAAAATCAAATGATTCTAAAAGTTGAAAGAATGGTCTAGGAACGGTATAGAATGCAATTTCGATATTTTCCAAAAAATGCAATTATATGGAAGAGTGAAAGTTTAAAAATCGGGTTTTGGAAAATACCGCGAAATAGGGTGGAAATTGAAGTGAAAAAAATATTCCTGACCAGTAATACATTGGTACCACGCAACGTTACTGTTACAGCAGTTACTGTACGCAAATTATACTTGCGAGCTATTTTTTGAAAAACTATAAAAATAAACAATAAATATCAGCAAAAATGAGAACGATTTTTTCTACTTCAAAATTAAATTAAATTAATTGAATAAATGATTAAAAACGATTATATAATACTAATTGATACCTACGTAATAAAACAACCAGTATTTAAACTGGTATTGTCACGAGTCACATTTCCACTGACAGCACGAAACCTGACGAAACACTAACGGCAATCGTACACTTGGGGAATAAATGTACCCCACGCCAACTTTGACACCAGCTTCCACGAAGGCTATAAGCAAACTGGCTATACCACCTTTTCCTACTCTTACTAGGAACTCTAAATTGAATTATTGTTAGGAACACAGGTCGATAAATGCCGAATTCTCGGGGGTATATTTGTACCCCAGTGCAACGTTCTACGGTTAAGAGTGTTTTAAATTATTTAATTTCTTTCAAACGCATCTGAATTTTTTGAACAAAATGTTTTCCTACATTTTAAGTAGCTGCTCGAAGCGGTTGGTTTATATTAGGTCTGTTCCAGTACCAGGAGAAACTGGAAGTACTCCGGAGAAAATCGTTCCTGTACTCTCTTCTTCTCTTTTTTCTTCTTCTGGTTGCAAACCGGTGTAAAAAGGAGCAAAGATTTTTTGCTCCTGTTTACTCCGGAGTGACTTCCGTGTACTGGAACAAACCTATTGGTTGTAGTTAGCCGTGTTGGGTGTTGAAGTTTAGATCTGTTTCATAAAATATTGTCGCGCTTATAATAAAATCTCACATTGCGCGCGTCTGAAAGGCGCATCCAATATAGCCGCAGTTTCTCCGCAAGCCGATTTCAGTGGAGCCACTAACTAACATCGAACATAAGCGCACTATAGGAGTGATAAGCAGTCTCGATTGCGAAAGAATGTAGAGGGTATTCTCTTGCTTTATTTGTTTATTTTTCTGCCTCCTGTGTGCTTTTCGAAAGCTCCAAGGAATAAGCTTCCTATGAATTCGTATTTGTTTATCGAGTTAGAATAATCAAAAAGTGAAAAATTTCGTAACGGTAGGTCGCCTGCTCTTTTTGGTTAAATTATTTAAAAATATTCAAACCAATGGATGTCGAAACTCAAACGATTGATGAACATTTCATTGAATACCATAATAGGACCAAAGAGGAGACTTCTGAAATCCATGTTGAAGAATATTTGTAGTTCGAATTTGTTTAATTCGACGAGCTATATGTTGACAAATCTAAGAGACATATTACAGCTAAATAATGATAATAAGAGTGTGCTTGCTGAACTCCCAGAATCGCCTGAAACACTCACACGAACAGGAACATCACGATTCAAGCGACGTAGTCCTGCTGTTTTAACATTGCGCCGAACAGTTGAATACCACAAGGCGAAAACTGAAGAAAAAAGGAGAGTAAAGGAAGAGAAACAAAGAAAAACTGAGCTTAGAAAGAATATCAAGCAACCAACTCGTAAACAAAAGAATTAAAAATTAATATTTAGTACAAGATTCCTGACGAACTTCGAACCTGATTTATCATCCACTTGAGGATGTTACTCCATAATACTGCTACAGATGAATTGTTACACGAAATAAATTATTGTTAATTCTATTGCATAACATTTAATGCTGCTTTGTTAAGTCTGCAGTAACCTAATTGTTCCGAAAGTTTTTGTATACCTCAAAATGATAGAACTAAAAAAACTTCATGCAGTCAGCCTTCCATATAAAGATTAATGTACCATTTTTGATTGGCAGTCACTGATTTGCTTATGTTTTTCTTTCATGCATTAAATATACTGCAAAGAGAACGAGTCAGTTTAGTAAAAAAAACTTCACTGTTTCCAAAATATATTCAGTCACATTCAGTGTGTCCAAAATATACTTGGAACACTGTCCGAATTAGTGTGGAAGGGTCCGAAATGTGAAAAATTTATGCTGTGAAGAAAGGTCATTTTCGAGTTTATGTCAATGTATAAAACATCCATTGACAGTTTTCTTTCAAGAACAGTAATTTTGGAGCAGACTCGTGCGTGTATTGCATTAAAAAACATAGGCAAGCAAATATTTTTTGACGTTCACGTAATTTCACTTCCTCTAGGGGTCCAAAATTGGTTGGTTACCCTATTCTTCGTTCGTTGATGATTCTCTGCGCAACTGTCTCACCAGGTCTTATTACTACAAAGGCCCATTTGCTTATAATTAATACAATACTGCAAAGCATGAAGCGCGGTACACAAGCCGATCAGGGAGTAGAGCTGTGCGCCGCGGCGATCATTTTCGCGTACCGCCGATATGAGAAAAAATAGTGCTGCACCGCGGATCGTATTCAATCGTGCGCCGATTCTATATTTGATCTTAATATGCACTGAGTGTATGAATTTAGGTTAAGGGCGTCCCACATCAAATTGCATCACGGAAAAAATGCTTTAGAAAATAACCCATTGGATAATTCTCTTGACAATTTGGGTAGAAGTAGATTAGAGTGTATTGTTTACACTGTAGTTTTATCGCTGTCAGTTTTTCGAAAATTGTAAAAAATGGCGTCACCCGAAAAGCAACGTCGCGAATTGATTTTGCGCAAAACCGTGGAAAATCCTCAACTCCCTCATCGGGACATCGGAAAACAACTTGGAATCGTGCAGTCAACGGTGAGTCGTGTGATTAAACGTCGCTGCCAAACTCTGAGCATCGAACGGAAGGAAAAATGCAGTCAGAATGGATGTTCTATTAGTGACCAGGATCACAAGCGTGTAGTGAAAGCGTTTAAGCGGAATCCCAATGCATCGGTCAGGGATGTGGCCAAAAAGTTGCGTCTGTCCAAGACACATCTACGAGACTCCAGAAATTCGTTTCCGAAAGCATTTTGTGAAATTTTTTCGCATTGAATTTTTTCCGGAATTAATGTATTTACCCCTTGGATTAAGCATTGTGCTCAGCCAACAACATTTATCTCAAAAACTCAACGAAGGGGTAAGGCATTTTTTACATAAAATGTGTAAACAAAGTTTGAAAGAGATCGGTTAAGTGGTTTCTGAATGGGAGGTAACACCGCAAATCATGTTTTTCCAGAGACGATCCACAAAAAGCTTCCTCACCGAGTCGTTTGTCGATATTTTTGCATGGAGAAATTACAGCATGTTATTGAAATGATACACTATAATGTACAAAAGTTTTGATCAATTCGCTTCACGCTAAGTTCTAAAAAAATCGCAAAATAGTGTTTTTTTCACGCTTATAACCAATGACCCATGAACCAATGACGGAAAAATATTCGAAGACTCCTGTTTTAACAATTTCGTCACGCCAGGCAATGCACAACTCAACTCTACACAGGTACCTACCGGCAGCATGCTATTTATGTTTACCCGCAAAAATGAGGTCAAACTATGATCGTCCTGTGAGTGACAAGGAGCCTCGGCATTTCGATGGCCTCTTGTGGAGAAGATTTTTTTTGTTTCATTATGGATTGCGTTTCCCTCTTCTATCCATGCAGCCGTAGACATAGGCAAGACGAATCCATCAGCAGCCGTGAAGAAATAAATCGTTCCAGGTGCTTCCACTTGAGGTCGCATGCGAAATTTTATTCTGCAAAAAATAAAATTTACTCCTGTGCGTACGATCGAGTACCTACCTAGGTATGGGCTATAGCAAATATTCAGCCGGTCCTTTCCGTGACGTATTTTTTCCTGCTGACGGGGACTTGAGCTCAAGAAACTTCCCGGTGCGGTGGTAATTGTGCTGTTCAACATCTCGGTTTTCGAACATTGTAATTAAGCAGTTTATAATAAATGTTCGCAAATAATACTCATTTATTCGAATTGTTGCGAATAAATGACCCATAGTGGTTGTTGTTGATGACCGACTGATGAAAATGATAATGATAATGAAAATGGTGATGATGATATTTATGGGCTCTAATCGCTGTCTCGTCAAATCGGATCGATCCAAAGCGAGTAAGCGGATGGCAAATAAAGTGTCGGTCGGAGTGTTTGTATTCCGCAACAACATGATAGGTTTTTTTTATATGCAACATGAAATATGAAAATATTGGTTTTCCTGTGGTCTGACTATCTCTCTCTCGTCATTTTTCGCACATGTGGGGTAAATCGAAGGGTACACGTATATTGGACTAGCCACGGCAACTGAACCGGCAAACCAGTCGATTGATAGTGTATTGTGGGATTTTGATTGACGGAATAAGTAGTGGGTATGGCGCCGAGAGTAAGAGGATAATTATGTTGATTTATGTAGTTTTAAGCATTCTGGGAGCAGTGCCTTTCAATGAGTCATAAGCGAATTGCGGCGATTTTTTCTTGTTTTCAAGGTACTCATTTTTAAGTTTATAGGAAGGACGGAGATAATTTTCATTACCAATCTGCGATCTGCCCAAGATTTGCAATCATTCTGAAATTTGGTTTCACTTTACAACTTTCCTCAATCGCTGAAACTTTCATCGAATACAACCATACACACTTAATTTTTTCTGCCAAATCTCAGTTTTTTCCAGCCCCATGAAAACTGTTTGTTGCCTGAAGCTGCCACCAAATGCCAATAGCGCTAGCTACGTTTCAAATGTTCAAGGTCTGTTCACATGAACTGTAAACACTGTTTGAAAGTTGGATTCAAAACAAGTAATTATTAACAATATATGAGAAATAACGCTTTCTCTTGCATTGCTTTTTCTCCACAAAATCCGAACACTTTTATCACATGAGTACCAGTTAAGCACATCGAAATGAAGTTTGTTTGCATTCGATAAGTTTCAGGTCGAGTTAACAACATTGGCTCGTAGCGATGTGAACGTTGCTTAAAGCGTGTGCGCTGTCATTTTTGACAACTAGCCGAGCCAGAAAGCCAGCTTATGTTGGCTTCACTCATTTTTCAAAGAAACGTCAAAACATTCACCCTCTTGGTTTTTTCGCATCTTTTGCCGAATTCTCAACAACTGAGATCACAGTAAACAATTTTTTGGCTGAGATCACAGTAAAAATGACGTTACAAAGCTGATACTCGTAAAATATTTCACCGAAAATCAGCAAACAAATAGTGAGATATCAGTTTCAAAATTTTCTGACTACACGGCTGTTGGGAAATTGCCGAGCCAAATTGAGTGTGTAACTGCAACGTAAAGTCACTCTTAAGCAGAGTACGAGAAACAAAGCCTAATACACCCGAATCGAATTATCAATCTCTCATAATTTAAACCCTCATAATTTTTCCTTTCAACTACTTTTTCATACATGAAAATTGAGAAGAGAAACTATAAGATATTCATATGAACGTAACATATGAATGAGCTGTAATCTGCATCTGAATGTCAAAATTTTATGTCAAATTTACTTTGACAATCAATCTGACAATTATTAGAGATGTGAATAGATGCAATTACACTACTAACATCTCCTTTGGAGAGTTTGTCAAATCTGTCAGTCGGCCTAATCAAATTCGTTAGTTGGACAGATGTGTGGCCCAACCAACGAATCACGACTGTAGAAAATTTGGCAACCGACAGATATCCGTGAAGATTTCGTACCTGTCAAAATATTAAAAATAGCACTGCCAGACTTCTGCATTATTTCTGTCAGCTATGTTTCTCTTTGTTTGAGTTTGGCTATGTTTACGTTTCAGATGCTAAAACCACTAAGAGACAAATAGATTTCGTTTTAATTATTTTGGGAAGTACGACATTTGGATTTATAGTTGGTAACCAATCATGTTCTTATTATAACATCGATCCCGATGAAACGATGAAGAGCTGGTAGAGCTTCATCTCGGCTTAAATTGATAATGGTTGTCATTGAAGATTTTCAAACATCCACATTTACTTCTATATCAGGAATAGCCCACGGAAGCTACTTGGGATCGTTGATGTTTCTGCTTTACATCAATGATGTGTTTTTAGTACTGATCCTTCACAGAGGATCTCAAAACACTGGGTCTCATACGTTCAATTGAGGAATTGCAGATTTCTTTAACAACGGCTTGAAGCCTTCGCTGGTTGTGGTTTAGCAAGGACCGTGGGTGTGTAAATCTGAAAAAGTGCTCGGTCATTGAAATCTCAAAAAATTCTGACACAGCTCTGCCTGTCAATCTCCCAGAATTTTCCATGACTTCCGAAAACCTGAGGAGTATTTCGCTATGCACGTTGTATCCTCTCAAAATCTTGACTTATAGCCAAAATACCATTTTCTGGACCAAAATGGCTACGTTGTCATTTTGAAACAGATTTTCGTTTTTTAACAGTTCTGGACCTTTCTAACGATACGCTACGCTAAGCTGCTTTTTAAAAAAATATTGTGCAAGCTTGGGACAACAATTTCAAAATTGCCATCTTTGCATTTTTTCATGAAAAATATAAAAAATGTTCAACATTTTTCCAGAGGCACACCCTAGTTCTAATGATAATTCCGAAGAACATTTAATTCCGTGGCCAACGACATTTTGATCATGAAATCGACCGTAAAATGATAGTTATTCAATTTTTTCAAAATTAGGAAATCTCGTGCATGGACTAAGAACGAGGGGTCAGCACTAGAAGGTTTGAGCACATCGTGTTGAAAATATGTATTTACGTATTTAGAATGTAATTAAGTAATTAATGAAAGTATTTAAAAATCCTTTTGTTGTACTTATTATGATTAAGTTTTATTTTTTGTGTTTCGAATTCATCTCGTCAGTAACTAGCACCATCTGGGTGTCTAGTTAGACGATGTATCTAAACTAGTACCCAAATTAGCACTAGTTATTATGATACTTAAAGTAATTAATGTCTTTGAGCAAGTACTTATGGTATTTAAGGTAGGAAGAAAAGAAATACATGTAGGCAACAAAGGGTGTCCCCCATCAAATTACATCACGGAAAAAACGCTGTAGAAAATTACCTAGTGAACCGATCCTTTTTGAACATTCATGTAATAAACTATAACCTATTAGTAAGCTTTTGGCATATTTATTTCATTCAACTTTAATACCACAACCGTATGCTCGAACGTTACGCTTAACTCCACTCATTAGGTTCTGTACAAAATCTGGCTACAGCTTCTGCTGTACGGAAACCCACTTTTTGTTCATATCTTCCTCATGTATGGCTTCCTTGAGATACGTCCGTAATGCCTGCTTCATAATTGACCAATATTTTTTGATGGGTCTCAGTTCTGATGCGTTGAGGGGTGGGGAGGGGGTTCATGTACTTGGTTACAGGCTTGTTATTTGCTCACACAGTGAGCCACAAAGAGCAAAATACACCGATTGAAAATAGAGCAGCACAAAAACACTGCGATGTGCAGAACGACCGCACAAAGAGACACTTGAAAAACGAAAAAGAGTAAGATCTGTGCTCTTGAGCTGCACAATTTCGTTCAAAGAGTTACCTTGAAGAGTCACTTTTTTGTGCCTCCCCTCACTGGAAAGCAGGTAAGAAGGCGAATCAAACTACAATTGGGTCATTAAGCTATATATAGTTTTCCGTTCCATTCGATAAATTTTAGGTCCAATATACATAATATAACATTATTTAAAAAAAAATTCGTTGTAATACGTAAAAAACGATTTTTTTGTTTTTTAAAATAAATCTTATGTAAACTTGGCAACCATGCATAGAAAAACTGCGGTTGTTTACATCTGGCCTATCAAGACAACACCCAAAATGAAAAAAAAAAACTATATGCATTGGATGGTGTTTATGTCAAATTAAAATAACCCTGCGGGAAAACCGGGAAAACATGTATTAATTTTTTCTGACAGGGCATCATTTGTCGTGAAATTCGATATGTCAAATGCTTCTGATAGTGTCAAATCCAGACTATAAACACTCATAGTAATAGACTCGCGGATGTAAAAACCGCAAAACTGGCAACTAGAAAAACAAGCATATTAAACTGGCATCACCCAAAAGTGTGCAAGCTCGAACGTGCTCGACTGTATTCGATCATCTGTTTTTATCAAAATAAATTTTCAAGTGGTTCAATATTTGAATCAAAAGAGAAGTTATATGTTTGATACTGAGCAACAAGAAATTGAGAAAAGAAAGAAAAAAATCCAATTTCTTCAGAAACACAAAGTTGATGAAAAAGAGCATAAGTAAAATGCTTTTTGTGTAGTTATATTGAACACAATAAATATCTTTCTAAATAACATTGTGAAATACTAATACGAACACGAAAAGTGAAGCCTACTGTGAATAACAAAATATATTTTTTTAAATAAAATCGCAATACTTGTTCTGCTTGTTTGCATTGAATGACGTCATGCTCGTTTGGCTCCGGATTTTGACAGTTCGTTTGGCTTGATAAAAGTACCTTCGCTGGTCTATTACTATGAGTGTCTATAATCCAGACTATCAACATATTTCTTTATTTTAAATTTTAATATTATTTTGACGTTTCCTGAGTTGGAAAAAACATTATTGCAATCACGAAAATCAGCTTTATCGATGCATATAATAAAAAAAAGATTTTTTTCTCATTTAATGACCCAATTCAGATAAAGTTTGACCGGAAGAACGTTTTAAAAATGTTTTTTGGTTGCCTTCTCTACTTACGTGCGCGTGGGACCTAGATACACACTAAAGAGCCTCTTTATTTCTACTCTTTGTGGCGTGAAGCCATGAAGTAGAATACACGTGCGGGAGCAACACGCATCGGAGTGAAGAGGTTTATTGTGAAAGAGAAGAGAGCTGGTTCGCATGAAAAGTGCAAAGAGCGTTTGTTTTTTTCTCTTTATTGCTCTGAGGTGCATAACATCCCTGCTTGGTTACGAAAGTGACCCCGTTGGCTTCCTACCACTCCACGACAACATTTGAACAGTGGCACGAAGCTAGATCCGGGCAGAAGATAGCAGGGCCCTCATGTTGCTTCAACAGAGGAAACAGACTCTTCTGTAGACACACCTTGAGCTAGATCTCCCCGTTTAGTACTGGTAGTCACGAACGGTGCACTCCGTTTGCCATATGAGCAGATCGCTTGCCAAATCATATATTTATTGGCAAACTTTGAAAGTTTCTGCTTCTTTTCTTTCTCCAAAACATCCCTGGAAGTTCGTCTTGACGTATGTCTCAGCATCATCATGAGACAATGGGATTTCTGAGCAGGGATACCAGGTATATTTTTCAAATGTCTACACATTTCATAAAAAATGTCCCCATTTGTCTTCACCAATCAGAATTCTGAATCGGTTTTATTTATTTTGAGCCAGAAATCAGTCAAGACATCCGAAAAAAATTGTCTTAAAAATGGAAAACCCGTCTTCAGAACCTTTCAAATGTCTTCAAAATGAAGACATGTCTTCACATCTGGCATCGCTTCTTCTGAGTGTACAGATTCCGGGAACGCGACTTTGTCACCGTATTTTGCCGTTCGTCACGATTTGGAACCTTCTGCACTTTGTACGTATGCAACCCCTCCCGGTCATTGGCTCTCTGAACGAAGGACTCGGACAGATTCGACTTTTGACCACATCCCGTACCGAAGCAGTGGGATTCCACTTAAAAGGTTTCGCTACACGCTTGTGATCCTGATCACTAATAGAACATCATGATGCGACCGCATTTCTCCTTCCGCTCGATGCCCACGATTAAATGTAGTAACGTTGAATAACACGACTTACCGTTGACTGCACGATTCCGAGTTGTTTTCAGATGTCCTGATTGGAGAGTTGAGAATTTCCAGGTACTTGCGCAAAATCAATCATTTTTTTTCAATTTTCGAAAAAACTGACAGCGTTAAAAGTAAAATGTAAACAATACACTCTAAACTACTTCTACCCAAATTCACAATAGAAAATAACACACGAACACGATTCGCTAGTTGGGTCGATTGACAGATGTCAGAAACTGTCAAAAGAAATTTTTTACCTATTGTCTGCTTAATTGTCAAAGTAAATTTGACATAAGGTTTTGACATCCAAGATGCCTTTTAGTTGCGGCACGACCTAATTAGCGAACTCCCAACAAACGAACACCCCATCTAACCTAAGACAAGACGTGACAATCGGCTTCTTATTTTTCCTTCGGCATTCTTCTTTTCGCACATTTTAACCCTGCCGAAATCTTCCAAACAGTGTTGCTATTTTTAAATGTAATGACAATCTTTTCTTATAAATATAGCCACACTGCCAAACACCATTTCGCTATCCCTGCAGTAACATTTCCTACGGTGCAAAAAGTCAGAATCTACCAATCAGGAGCTGGACCATTCTGACGTAAAATTGGAACAAAAACGGCCCCCCTATTGTCACGTCTTGTCTTAGCATCTAACGAGCCCCCAACTAACGAATTTGCGCTGTATTTAATAGGGGGGTTTCTGGTGTAAAGTGCTCAAACCGAAAGTTATTTTGTTTAACGATTTTGAAGGCAAGGCAACAATGGATCTTTGGTGTAATGTCAAGATTTATTTATACATTCATTGTGCACGAAAAAAAAACTATTTTCAGTCACGCAGAGTCACACATACGAGCGTTCCATAAGTAGACGTCCAGCCATTGCCACGTCGAACACGATATCTCTTGATAAAATTTGCTGATACAGGAAATTCAATAAGATTTCTAAAGCTTAGACTTGTAGTTACTCGATGAACCAAAAAAATAGAAAAAAGTTCAAGTTTCGGAAAATGACTTCATGAAAACCGAAAAACCTCATATTTTGCTGAAAAATTCGCTCACTTTTCTTCAAAACAATAGGAAACAAAATTCAGTTTTCTGTGATTCATCGACAGGCTACACATATTATGTAATCTCATAAAAAATCAAGCCAATTCGTTGATTAGTTTTTGAGTAATCGTGTTCGCCAATTTGAAAAATGCGCTTTCGAGAAAAACGCTATGAAAGGGTGTCCCAAATCAAATTTTATTACGGAAAAAAACGCTGTAGAAAATAACCCATTGAGCATTTTCTCTTGAAAATTTGGGTAGAAGTAATTTAGAGTGTATTGTTTACACTGTATTTTTATCGCTGTCAGTTTTTCGAAAATTGTTACCGATAGATGTAGTGAGCTGCAAGCAGCTGAAAAAGACGATCATGAGGAAGAAAGTCCCCGGTACCGATAACAATCAACGACTGGGGCGGTCACCTGTTGACCGATTATATATGAGTGAATGGAGCACTTTGAGTTGTTGAACGACAAATGAACACAAACAGAAGGAATTATGGATTGGGCAACCAAATGAAGTATAAATGGATATTTGGGAGTTGAAGAAAAAACGCGAAAAGTGATCAACCATCTGATCATGATGATAGATGAAAAAGTTTCCATGGTTGGATGGCGTCATGTCTTATCAACTAAAATACTTATCGAGATATAACGACCCTCATTTTTACAGACAATGTCTATTGACAGAATATTATGTCAGTGATTACCACGGCGGGTTAAGAGAAGACGAACAATGGTCCATTACGCTATGACAATTCTATCTGTCGTTTTGTCATCGACGAATGCTTCTTTATGGGGGTTGCGGGTTGTTGCTTTGGAAGCACTGGGTGCAACCATTGTTTTCGTTCAATTGGTACAGGCAGTATGTTTCGAGATACAAAATATATCAGTTATTGGATGGCCTTTTGATTGTGTTTTAGCTGCGTACGTCAAAGTCTGTTTGTTGGTGTTGACTCTAGTAGGTTGTTTTTTCTTCTCGGCGTCGACGCATGGCTTTCCGTAATTTGCCATCTGGTACGTAGGAATCAGACCAGAGCAGGGGCCCAGCATTATTTGATTATAGTTAATTTAAACCCATTATTGCCCAACATGAGTTTTTTTGGATTTTTTTGGCATTTAAGCTGCCAATTGGGTCATTAAGCTATATATAGTTTTCCGTTCCATTGGATAAATTTTAGGTCCAATAAACATAATATAACATTTTTTCAAAAAAAAATTCGTTGTAATACGTAAAAATGATTTTTTTTTGTTTTTCAAAATAAATCTTATGTAAACATACAACCATACATAGAAAAACTGCGGTTGTTTACATCTGGCCTATCAAGACAACACCCAAAATGAAAAAAACTATATGTATTGCATGGTGTTTATGTCAAATAAAAATAACCCTGCGGGAAAACCGGAAAACATGCATACATTTCTTCTGACTGGGCATCATTTGTCGTAAAATTCGATATGTCAAATGCTTCTGATAGTGTCAAATCAAGACTGTCAACATATATCTTTATTTTAAATTTAAATTTTATTTTTACGTTTCCTGAGTTGGAAAAAAACATTGTCGTAATCACGAAAATCAGCTTTATCGATGTATGTAATAAAAAAGATTTTTTTCTCATTTAATGACCCAATTATATAAAAATATTTTTATACACAAAGTAGCTGATATAATTAGGAACGACTGCTGAAAATTTCAGAATGATCGGTAATATGGTTCCGGAGATGCCGTGATCACCACAAAGGAGCTTTTCGAGAAAATTTGGCTTAACGTTACTATTACGGACATGGTAGAGCTGAATGCATCAAGCTTAAGATTAAGCACCAATAACTGTTCCACCCTAGGGGCAGATCACTTGTGATGCATTTTTAAAAATCATTTACTACCAATATCTGCGATTGGCGACTAACGGTTTGTCCGGAATTTCCTTTTAAAGATAATTTTGACAGTTGGCTTTTAAGCCGAAATCATATGTTTGTTGAGATATATTCTGATTGCAGTTGAAAACTGGAAAATCCAATAAGCGACAATCGTATTTTCTCTGATACTAAACAATGTAATCACGTCGGAAGTAGTGCGCATAATGATGCGCTATATGATGCACCACTTCCGACCTCGTGGATTAGCGTTGAACAAAACAAAAAACGATTGTCGCTGATTGGATTTTTCAGTTTTTAATTGTAACGATAATAATTGTGAAGTGCGCGAAGCAAATGGATTGTACAGATTTGTCAGTGAAGATATGACGTCTTTAAAAAAAGCTCTTAAATAGTGTTTACACACAGTAAATAAAACTCATTTTTGTGTGATATTGTGATCAGCGTACACGTAGCGACCCTGCGCATTTCACTTCCATCATGAACGTACTGTCAACTGTCATTTGTTGAATCGTTTTTATCAAAGAGAATAGGGAAAGAGACGAATAGTGTGAAGCCAAAAATACCTTATTGAGCAGACCAATCGTGCAATGTAAATAAACATTACTCATGCCTGAGTTGGAGGAGATAAGTATTGTACTTCTATCAAAAAAGAAATTTGAATTTTCGTCAGAATTTAGTTCAATCGTGATTGTAAGGTGCATTTTAGAGCATATGTATAAGTAAAAATAAGCTTTAGAATTATTTCATCTCTTTGTTTCGAAATGCACATCGTTTGATAAACAAATCCATCGATCGACATACGGTTTGTTTTCAAAATATAATAGGAGTCATTTAAAGTGCTGCCTGTAGAAGCGGTTGCCAAAATTCTAGTGTTGAAATCATCATAAAGGGAGTGTTGCCGTTTTGACTGATTTTCACTCTTCGTCTCTTTCACTATTCTCTTTGGTTTTTATTTCTTTTCAAAGCGACCGTCAGTGGAATCAAAACACGTTTTCGTGTTTATCGGTACAATTTTTACAAAAAATCGGGTTTTCTAGTTTTTGTTTCGTACGAAAACCACTGCAACCGGCACCATGACGGCCCGTTCCAAGTCCAAACGGAACAAAAACAATCAGATCCGCCGCGTCAAGAACAAACAGAAGGAACTCAAAAAACTTAAGAGAACCTTAGGACTGATCGACGATGACGGTATGGATCTGATGGAGAAGGTGAAGGAGATTACCGAACAGCAAAAGAAGAAGGAGGTTTGTGTTGAACTGCCAAGGACGCTTGAACAGTAGATATGAACATGTTTTATTTTTAGGAAGCGGAAAAAATAAAAGCTGAAGTAATGGAAGACATTATCAAGCAGGAAACAAAAGATCTGGTCGAAACGGAGGAATACGTCGTGGTGGAAAACGAGAATTCCAAGGTGAAACATCGCTACAATGCTAAAACGAAACAAGATCAGTTTGGACAGTATCCGGTTTGGTACAACGCTAAAAAGGAACGCAGGAAGAAGCTCCTTCGGGAGGGTAAAATTAAAAAGCGACGCGGACGACCGGGTAGAAAGATGCACTTTATTGATGAAACTTGTAACTGGAGGAATATCGTTTAACAAGTAGGATGTTTCGTTTTGATTTTCTTCTATATACGCTTGTTTGAGAAAATGTAATCATTTCTCCATTATTGTCTCCAGTTTAGAGAAGAAATGTATAAATAAAGCTGTAAAAACTGATGACCAATCATTTATCAACATATGCTAATCTCTCATTTTTTTATGGTTAACCTCTACTGCCAGATGTTTTAGGCTTTTGAAACGACTAATTCAGATTAGATTAGTGAACCCAATTAATATCAAAGGTCTGTTTATCAAACGAATGAAATTATAGCCTCAAAACGACCCAAAGCGATTTTAGCTCTGGTCATAACACTTCTCTCATCCACATGCCAGGAATAATTTACTAGTAATTTTCACGGCCGCTGGGGGATATAATCTCTTTGACAAACTTTTTTTTTAATTTGGCAGTAAAGAGCTAACTGTAAAAAAAAAAATTATGTAGTCTATTCGAAATCCGATAAAGTGATGTATCTCCAAGTTAAAAAAAAGATACGGTTCAGACACTAAGCATTAATTCAACAATAATGTCCAACGTTGCTCCCTTAAAAAGATCGCAATCCTAACAGCCAATACTACACAACATGTATCTTAACAAAGCCAATCTACTGAACGGTACAAAAGCGTCCCAATCGTCATTCGCGCTGTTCGCAGATTGGCAATTCCTGTTCAATAAGGGCCACTCCGTTAGCCTCCACTTCGACTGCTTTGTCTTCAGCTTCGATGGAATCCAGTTCGTCTTCGTTTTTAACAAACTTCCCCCCAGCAAATCCAACCAACCCTCCACCGATGGCTGCCAATCCTCCGGCCTTTAGCCCTACAATCAGCCCAATTGGTCCGCCTATGCAGGACCCTAGCAGAGCACCACACATCGGATAGATGGCCTTTTTGTATCGAAGAGCTTTCCGCAGGGCCGTTTCGCCCGCCTCCACGTGGACCTGCGTTACTTCCACATTTTCTTCTACCGCATCGATAAACTGCGCCTGGTCATGGGTCATAGTGTGAACGGCTTGGAAGAGGTCTTGGATGTCAACAATTTCCTGCTGAAGGTTTTCCATCTCCTTCAGACATTCAGCCCGTTGCCGAAGTTCGTCTTCCTGGCGGTCATAATTACTAGTTATTTTTGATACTTGTGTCAAGTTATTTCCGTAGCGATTATCTCCGTCTTCAAACAGTCCACGATCGTCATCTTGAAAGCTATATGTAGATTGCGATCGAGAAGCAAACTTTTGCTGCATTTCTAGAAAAACAAAAGAAGGGTTTTTTTATCAGCTAATCTTGATGCAGCGCAATTCTACGAAAACAAAACAATCAACTTGCATGCATTCAAGGTCACACGGCATTTGCCCCCATTCCGTTAGCATTACTCACCCAAATACTCCCCCATCCCAGCAAAAGCCATTTTCTTCGCTGCATCGATTGCCTCATCAAACCGATCCACTTCACTTTCTCTGATCCGACTGCGCACTTTATCAATTTCCAGAATCAAATATTTCATCTGCTTGATGACTCGTGTCGCATTGATCTGCTCCCGTTTGATACGATCCCAATCACTGAGGGAGCCTGCTTTCTCGATGTTGCATTTGTGATTCTTCAGCAAGCTCAAATACTGCGGAATGGATTGGTTGAATTTCTCGATTGATATCTCGGCCAGTTTAAGAGAAATTTTATCATTTTCATCCGTCACAGAGTCCATTGCTGTATACTAATGAACCTTTATTGGATCGTTTCTGATTATTACTTGCTTGGTCAGCTGTCGATTTTTATTTACCACACAGAAAGGAATATACTAGTGCAATAGTTATGAATGACGAAATTGATGTTATCGTTGGTTTTAAAACTTGTTTTTCTGCGTTTTGCTCCGCGATTAAAATCTGATACTTTTTTCTTTTGTTCTATGCAGTTTTATTTGTTTATTTTTTCACTTTCAGTGAAAAGAAACTAATCATGACAGCTGCACATAGTCGTTGCAAAAAGAAGGGGCAAACGGGCTCCGTTCACTCACTACACACAATCTATATTACAGAGACGACGTAATGTATAGAGATGCGCGAGAAAAAAAATCATGAAATCAGAATTTATGATGAGGGCTGGATAACTACCAAAATTCAGTTTTCGTAAGGATTTAGATGCTTCGTTGCTTGCATGCCCAGATAATATTTTGCAATAGCATTCACCCTACAAACAATAAAAAAAATAATAAATATTATTATTATTACTTTTTCAACGTTGTTCGACGCCTAGGGGCAGACACTTGTGATGCATTTTTAAAAATCAGCGAAATTAAATGCATTTCTTTCCATCAAAATACAAATTCGGAATGCATTTTGCGTTGAGTGCAATGTATTTTGCGTTGCGTGTAAGACATCAAAACCCTACAAAAAACAGCCCTACATTCAACAAAACATCGAACAAAGTGGATCAGCGTAGGACGATTGTTAAATAATCTTTTCTGCGAGGGAGTGCAAAGTTTATGCAAAAATGGAAATTAAATGCATTTTTTCTAAGTTGATACAAATTTGTTATACATTCCTAGAGTGGTCTGCCCTAGTTCGACGCAGAGTTCTCGCAGTAGATTTACAATAATATTTCATGTAATAATCAATTTTACTGCTTAGCAAAAAATTGATACAGTATCTTCACATTAAATTTCACTGTTTTAAAAAAAATAATGTACGGGAAAAAATTGATTTTTAAATGTTAAGATACATAACCACCCCCTTTTTCGCTGTATTAGTTTATTGGTTTTGTACGAGGGGAACGACACGCCGTAATTTGTTGATGAAATAAACTTATAATTTAAAATTCTGATTAGATTTATAAAAATTGGTATTGGTTAGATCAAAATGGATTCAAATTTCCGACATTACTTGATAATGGTTCGGAATGGCCGAGGATAGTTTGAAATGTGTCACAAAAAATAAATTGAATTGCTCGAATTTCACGTTTTGACAGTTTCAGTGCTCGATAACATCAAAACAAAACATTGCCAGTGCAGAACTACACGAACAAATCAAAACAGAAACATAAATTTTGTTGCCAGAATTATTGAAAGTTTCAAAAATAGAGCATGCAGAGTTGCCAGTTACATCAAATTGATCGGAATTCGAGCAAAATTGGATTGAGATTGGATAAATTTGTTGAATTTTTTTCAAATATTTTAGCAATACTCGATGTGATAGAAAATTGTTTAAATTTTCTAAAATTGCCGAAAAAAATGAAAATTCATGCAAAATCGAACGGAATATAACAATTATTCTGAAGTCACGTTCCCCTCGGTTTTGTATAGTAACATCCCTAATACACGAACTTTAACCCATATACTGCAACGATTCCACATATGGTTTGGATTATACCAGGGCCTTGCCTCTAACATTTATTTTTTGGTTCATTATGGATTCGCCAATAAGTAACTCACGATCCCTCGAAATGTCAAACCCAACGATGACATTTTACTAGCGTCAAATGCACGAGCACTCATTTTTTCTATCGACGAAATGTATCTTAGTTACAACTAAATGGTATCTAAGGAAAATAGAAATAACAGAGCTTGAAATACAAATTCTCAAATAAAGCATGCCATCTTGCAGCTCTACACTGAAAAAAATCCAAACGTTAATTCTATTTGCTTCAAATCGCATAAAATTCATATGAAGAAGAAATGCTATTGTTATCACGCGCACACATACCTTCTATGTGTCAACTGTATAAACTATGTATGCACACACATAAGTTATATATGCATATTGTTATAGAATAGGGTTTTATGTGCCTAATTGTTATGAAATGTAAATGTAAGATTAATATTTCTTGTAAATACACACATTAAGTTTATGTTCCAGCAGTGTCTATATGCCTCCGTTAATTGCAAAAATCGATGTGTAAAATCAATAGGCATAACGTTTACTTTTTTTTGAGTGTAGGTTTTGTGATATTATCGAAATGGAAGTATCTTCATAACGAGGCAAGTATTTGGGCAAAAAAGCAGTTTTTGGAGGTTTTAGGATAAAATAAAACGTTTTTCTCCGTCTGTTATTTGTTTTTTAAAAGTGAAAACTAACGGTTCAGAAACTGCATCGATTCAAATTCTGCTTTTTGATATTCTTGAAGCTGGAGAAAAAGCAAGATAATTTCGCCTGTTGCAACTGTATATATACAAAGAATATTTTTAAAAAATGGAAATCGTTTGAAGCAACTAACCTGGGTTAGTTTCTAGGTTCTCAATCGAAAACGACATAAGACACGTTTGGGTATTTGACTACATTATGTATTTGAGGCAGCAATTTGATATACATTATTACATACGATATTATTATGTACTATATTGGATCTGTTCTTTGTTTGCTAGATGCTATCAGAAATAATTTAAATACTACGCTACACACTGACAAAATATTTAAGAATTCAATTCAAAAAGAAATACCTGCACACGAATACGTAGATATTATATTACTTCCGCATCTAACAAGAGTTGTACGTATAATTGCTTGAATGAGGTGATGTATTGATTTGGTACCACCTCAATTGAGACATTCTGACCGAAGCAACAATGTTACCCACGGATATTTATCGCATCGGTCTGATATAACACGATAAACCGTTCGGTGTGAACTAAACGGAACCTGGAACCTATTTACGATATAAATATGCACTAATGCAGTTATGCGAATCCTTCGACTTTGGGAAAAGTTGTGTACCATACAATAAGTATGCTCCAGCTAATATTATGTGAATATATACAAATTTTTTTGCAGAAATTCTAAGTTTGATAACAGAAGTTACCAATCTAATGCTAAACTACGATGGAAATCGTATTACATTTAAGCATCACATTGAAATTTAATACTGCGAATAGTTTGTTTACAGTTTAACCTAACTTAGAGTTTAACTTGCTTTTGTCAAGTTAAACTCATTCCGGAACCGGTTCGGATTTCTGTATGAAGTCAGTATGGATTCCAACTCAAATGCAACAACTGATTCCGACTCAATCGGTTTCAGAATCGGTTGTTGCATTTGAGTTGAAATCCATACTGGCTCCATTCAGGATTCCGAATCAAATTCCAAATGGTTTGACCGTGTAGTATCATGTCGATTCTCAGCGCGATTGATTTTTATTTTGATATCATTGCTGAGAAAGTATGGCCAGTACCAACTGAGTTGAAAGGGAGACCTTCCTACTTTGGCGTGACTAGCTTCACGTTGAAGCCGGTTCACAAATGAGATAAAATTTTCTCGATGGGTTGATAGATAACGCTATCTAAAATGATACATGGTAATTTATAATAAAAATAAAAACGTATGCATACTGTACTTAGTCCTCATTGTCAACTTGCGATTGATATCCCGCACACCACAACGAGTGGAGTCTTTTCCAGAAGATCATCTGGTGTAAACCTTATTTACGTTTTCTGCATCAAAGCCGAATTTATTACATTCCTTAATCCCTTCGTATACATAGGACAATATTAAAGATTATTAAGGATACTAGTAGAGTATAAAATAATTATATTTACAGATAGACCCGCTTCAAAAAACGAAGGACGAACATTACAGGTGCTTTTCGAGCACAATTTTTCGAAACACATAACTTTCCATTTTTAACCATAGCAACTTGCACTATTTGTTTGCCTGTTGTTAGGTTGCGTTGATTATTTTCTGTTTTTAAGTACACTCGAAAAGAAACCAAACTGGGGCGCCATCCGGTGGTGAGTGGAGTCAATTTTGAAGGGACCGAAGTAACTCATTTGAAAAGTGTAAAATAAGCCACGTATTTTTGAGACATTCTTCGTTCGATTCACGTCTTTATTATTTGTCTTTGATTATACCCTGAACAGGTCGTTAGGCTCTTAAATCATACGATGTTTATTAGGGATAGCATCATTGTAAAATTGCTGTACTGTCACAGTAAAAATAATGGTTTTGTTATTGTACATTTCTATTCGCGTGCCCAGAACTTTGCACGTCAAGCAGTGGCAGTTTCAATTAGCAATTACAACTAGAGCCGTGATTGGCAGGAGAACCGACACTGTTTTCTTGTTTCGGGGTTAGCTTTGATGTCTTAGATTTGGAAAATTCTCACCTTGATGTTGGATTTATCAGTAAATAATCTCGAATAGCCAATCGACAATTACATTCATTAATCTAGAGATTTCCGCTCACTATTGTGTTTTCTGTGCAGATGTTGACCTGAACAGCGACATCTTATTTCATGTTAGTTGAAATTGCAACCTGAAGAACAAATGCATAGTAATTTAGTAAGAAACTTAGCTTTTATACATTTTGTATAGATAGGAAAAGGTTTCCTATGTCAAAACGTTATTGTTTATTAGAAGCAATGAGGGACGATTCACTTGAGTATTTTCGATTCAGGCTGGCGTATTTAAAGAGGTATTTACACCTATTGAAATGCAACGTATATGTTAATGATGTGTTTATTAATGAGATAATTATAATTTCTTGTGATAGAGTGCATTGCAAATGAATTTGTGTGCTTTATTGTATCGAAATAAAATTGTCAGTCTAATAACTTAATAACTTCCATTATATTTAACATAATGATTTGTTGGATCAGGCATTTTATCAAAAACATCCAGTAAACTAGTTTAAAATTTGGAGTATGTATAACATGAATTAATAACGAAAAAACCTAATTTTAAAATATTTCGAAAACTACTCCGAAATGGTGAAAATCATCAGCTCATCATAGTATTGGAGTATTTTCGATGTATTTTTTGGAGGAGCATTTTAAACTACTCACACTACTTTTACAGTAAACGGTAAGCTACGGTGGGTAGCCTAGAATAAGGTTTCAATAGCCTACCGATCGCCACCATCTAGTTTAACTCGCCTAGCCGCCATTTCGTTCACTGGGTAGGAGCAGATCACTCTACAAACGTACTTGAAATTTGCATCGACTTTGAACAAACGCGTTTAATGTCCATTTTTGCATCAACTTTACGCTTCGTCGCAGACAAGTCTGTTCAAAAAACGATCCACTTCGTTCGATGTATTGTCGGATGTATAGAGCTAGTTTCTTGCGGGGCTTTGGCGTCTTACACGCAACGCAAAATACATTCTAAATGCATCACAAGTGATCTGCCCCTAGATTTTAAATTCAGTTTACAAGGGACGTGAACTGCCCCTCGAGAAGGAATAGCATTTAAACAAAATATTGGTTGTGTTTATTACAATCAAAATTTATTTTTGATGCGTTTTGACAGATGAAAATAAAGACATCAATACTATCGTATCATTTCGTGGTCGATAGCCAGCGTTAGATCGCGAAAGGTGAGAAATTCTAAAAATTTCTTAAAGATTTGCAATTTTATCAATTTCTTGAAATTTATGAGGCAGTCCAGCTTTTTTCGTGCAATAATGGCGGTCTAAATTGATCAGTTCGTAATACGTTTAATTGCCCTTTTTAGACAATAATCGTTTACGCCAACTTGACAGCAACGCCCAGTTGAAGATGTCGGGCGTTCATTGAATAAACATCTAACGCATTGGACTAACGTAGGATGATTTAATCTCACTGGGCAGTTGACGAAAACCCAGTCACCAAATTTTCTGGCACAGACCGCTTTGCTAGATTTCAGTCTTGGTTTGGCAGCCCTGTTAGATTTCCGCGTGTATCCTGTCGGGTTAGTTGAGCTAGGGCGAACTCAGTTTCACTCGCGTTTTCTGGCAAATTTTGACAGGAACTGAGCAAAACCCTGGCATAACTAGGAAATACACTGTGCAAAGATCCTGGCAATTCCTACCTGGTAGAATTCAGCACGAATCGAACAAAATGTCTGACAAAGATATGGCAGGAAGCGTACAGAGATCTTGGCCGTACATTCCTGGCTCGATTCTGGATAAAAGTGAGCAGCATCGGTTGGTTTAACCGCTTCTGTCAGAAACGGTTGTTGCATTTGAAAATCGCGCTAAATGCTCGCAGAAACTCTGTCAGCATCAATGTCGCTTTGCTCAACTTTTGCTAACTTTCTGCTTGCCATGGTGACTGGGAACGATTATTGTCAAAAAGGGCCATTAAACTATTACGAATTAAACAATTTAGACCGCCTTTATGACACGTAAAAGTTGGATAGGCTCGATTGAGAAATCTCCGGAAAGCTGCCATCTCTGAAAACGACAAAAAACAGTCTTTTGCTACACCGTTGGCCAAACCTCCATAATAATCAATCAGTGGTATTCAAGCAGTGCCTCGAGTATATTGATTGATTTTTATGACGATTGGGCAGAAGATATATCAAAAAAAACTACTCTTTTCGTTTTCAAAGATTGCTGCTTTTCTATTATTAAACACTCTTTATGATTTCTTCCGTTTAATCCCACTAAACAGTGGAAATTAAGCGGAAAAAAATCATAAAAAAGTGTTTAATATATCATTCTACTAATTCGCTCAAAAACAGTGCTTTTCCAAAGGGCTTTTCTAGGCTTTGTTGTACAGTCGTGATTAGTTGGTTGGGCCACAGCCTATGTCCACGATTGACGATTGAAAAATGTCAAAAACTCTCCAAAGAAGACATTAGTAGTGTAAAAGATTGTTAGATAGATTGTCAAAGTCAATTTGACGTGAAATTTTGACGTTCAGATACTTTTTAGTTTTAGGCTGTGAACCATTTGGTGAAATTTTTAACTTTTGGTTAAAATCTGACACTTCGAAAGTTATTTGCAAAATAACCCTACTCTGGAGCATGGTTAAAATTGATAGAGCAATAGTTAAATTTGACAGCTCGATGGTTAAAATTTTGCCCATGATGCAGAATAAAAAGGTGGAAACATTTTCTGTACGTAATTGAGGTTGTCAATATTTTTCAATACAAAATTAAGGGATAAAGATGGAAACGATAACGTGTTGTGTTAAGATTTTTTTGGGTTATTTCATGATGTGGATGTTTACTTTTCGAGGCTATGACTGTCATACTTAATGTAATAAGAAAAAAAAACTAATTTTAAAATATCGACAAATGTTCACACCTCTGCCAACTTGTGGTCATCGCAGCTGTCAATTTTAAATAACTATCCATATGTCAACTCTTGAAATGGTTCGCTCTCTCGGTTAAATTTTCCCATTCAAGAGAAAATAACTTTCGAACTGTCAAATTTGACCTAAAGATTAAAAATATCCCCAAATGGTTCACAGGTTAGTTTTAGGTCTAACTAAAAAGCGGTCCAGTTGAAGTGTCTAACCAGCGAATCACGACTGTACCTTATTCATGGCTTTTATTTTGAAGACATTAGCAATACAGTCGTGATTCGCTGGTTGGGCCACACCTCTGTCCAATTAACGAATTTGATTCATTAATTGGACCGACTGACAGACGTCAAAAACTCTCCAAAGGAGACGTTAGTTAGTGTAATTGCATCTATTCACATCTCTAACAATTGTCAGATTGATTGTCAAAGTAAATTTGACATAAGATTTTGACATTCAGATGCTTTTTAGTTGGACAATGGTCCAACTAGCGGAGGTCCAACTAAAAAGCGATCCAGTTAAAAAGTGTCCAACCAGCGAATCACGACTGTATTATGGAATTTTTTTGAGATTTTTTTTTCTTCAAATCAACAATCGAATCGGAATCCTGGTAGTGTAAGATGAATGAAGACATTTTTTATTAAATGCTAAGGAAATTGAATAATATACATGGTCCCAGTGAGCAAATTTTCTGGCAGAGACCGCTCTGCTAGATTTCTGTAAGTCTTGGTTTGGCAGCCCTATCAGATGTCTGCGCGTATCCTGTCGGGTTAGTTGAGCTAGGGCGAACTCGGTTTCGCTCGCGTTTTCTGGCAAATTTTGACAGGAACCGAGCCAAATCCTGGCATAACTCGGACATACACTGTGCAAAGATCCTGCCAATTCCTACCTGGTAGAATTTAGCACGAATCGAGCAAAACATCTGACAACGATGTGGCAGGAAGCGTGCAGAGATCTTGGCCGTACATTTCTGGCTCGATTCTGGATAAAAGTGAGCAGCATCGGTTGGTTTAACCGCTTCTGTCAGAAACGGCTGCTGCATTTGAGCGAATTCGTTGCCAGAATTTTCGCACAAATCGCGCAATATGCTCGCAGAAACTCTGCCAGCATCAATTTCGCTTTGCTTAACTTTCTGCTTGCCACGCTGACCGGGGTATCCCTGCTTTTACAATAAAATGGGTAAGTTTTACAACCATTTTGCATACTAAGTACTAAACGTGCACTAGCCAGCTTGAAGTTAGCCCTCAGCGAAAAAGTTTCGTATTCTTCGGACTACCCTACGCCCAAAAAATCTATCAGCAAAGGCGAGAGAAAAATCAGTCGTAACCCAGGTAAACAAATACAATTTTCAAAATATTTTCGCTGAAACATTTAAAATTACTTTTCTTTCACTACCACAGGAAACTATTGTAATATCTCAGAGCAAACCACAGAAAAATTCAAAAACCATGGAGGTTGACACCGGCTACGAAACGAACGACACCTGCTTAACACTTGGCAGTGGCTTCACCAAAGCCTACTCGAACAATTTGCCCAGCGTCAGCAGCGAAATGCTGTGGAATTACATCGTCCAACTGATGCGAACTGCCACGGAAAATCCAGATGCCGTAAAGATTCTGTGAGTATGCTTCAGCAACGACGTGACCGGTTTCGAGTTCCAACGAACTTTTCTGTGTCAGGCAAGACGTCAATCCAAAAATTGACACCTTGTCCACCCTTCAGCGGGTGGAATATTGAAGGATGCCATTTTCGCGGAGGCTAGTTTTTGTGTTGTTGCTTCGTCTGACATGATGTCTCGTTGACAGGGAAGTCAGATCTCGCTGACGGGACTGAATGACGGCGTATCGTGGCCAGTTCAGAAGGGGAAATTATGGTTTGATGTTTTAGAAAATTTGTGCGATGACTGCCGTTTTATGTAATGTTTATTCAACTCCGGTAACATATCCAACAGGAGGAATCAAAATGGAATCCGGTAATAAATTGTTCAAATCAGTGAATTGATGCTGCAAAGTGTAACTGCTACTGCAATAAGCAAGTGTCATTCCGTAATTGTTTTTTGCCGATCTAAAACAAGCAGATCAGAAGAAAATTAGTTTTTCCCCGAAAAAGCGTATAAATCGTAATTTAGTAATTATAGCAATTCTTATCTTACAAATCGATCTCAACATTTTTTGCTCAACGGACTCACAAATTAAATAGAAAACAGGAAAAAACTAACACAGTATTGATTATAAAATGGAGTGGAGTTAAAACTGTTTTCAAAACATTGCATTCTATTAATAAATTAATATCCTTTACAGACAATCGCTGGCAGCCAACAAGCCGGAATTCTTGGATGATTCCATTTGCTACGTTCAGTTAAAACGAGACGATCGGCAGTGCACTGTAAAGGGTCAAATCATAACTGGCACAAGTGGAGATGAAGGAAAAGCTTACCAGCTGACGGCTGTCATCGATGAACACGGGGATCGGATCGTTGCAATCGAATGTTCCGAATGCGATGAAACCAGCAATTGTCGACACACTATCAGCTTTATCAGCTGGTTGCACCGCAAGGGCGAGGCGGACGACTGCAGCGAAGTCGTCTGCCATTTTCGAGGACCACTCTCAGCAGAATTGGAAAACATTCCACCGAAGCCACCGTTGAACAAAACCAAGGCGAAGAATTTTATACGGGAAATTGTTCGCATTCTACAGACTGAAGACATCGACTGTCCACTGCGGTGGAACTTCTCATCTACAAACAAGAAATTCGCGAATCTATCAATTCACGAAATGATAATGATGGCAGTCAAAAACAAATATGATACAGCCCAGTTCTTTGAGTATGCCCACACTATAATAACCTCGTCAAATGCAGTTCTGACGGACAAAACGAAGTTTACGCCAAAGTTCAACCCTTGGTACTTGGAACTGCGTTACGCGCGAATCACCAGCGCCAAGGTGTCGGATTGCATTAATCTAAACGTCACTCAGGCGGTGCTGTACGAAACCATCCTCGGTTGCCATAAGGAGATCGATCCGGTAACTCAACGTAAAAAGCTCGCAGTCCGACAGCGGCTTGAAAAGTACACCAAAACCAAGTACGAAAACTGCAAAATCATCCTTAATCCCAACTACCCGATTATCTTCGATGTTCCTGACGGAATTTGTCAGTCGCACGTGATCGAAATCAAATGTCCTAAAACGCCAGATCACATGCAAAAGTACGTTACGGAAAACGGATCGATCTGTGAGAAGTACTACATGGAAATGCAGATCCACATGTACATGCACGGAAAGACGGCAGGTGTGGTTTGTGTGGCGGATCCTAACTTCGAGACCAACAACGAAATCTACATGCATTCGTTCAATTTGAACCGGAACTTTGCCGTCAACAAGTTGAATAAGGCGATGGATTACTGGAAGAACATTGTGTATCCGGAACTCTACAACAGTTGGTCGGAATAAACAATTTTTTTTGTTGTCTCTTTCCACCAACTGAAGGCTAGTTAGTAGTCAAGAAAAAGTTTTCGGATTATTTCTTCATCTGAACCATTACATTTATTCTTCCTTCTACTCGTGTCTGCTCTTAGAATTTTAAGGACAATAAATATAGCATTTTTTTCTTTAGTCTGTAAAGAGAAATCATTCTCACAAACAGATTTCTTTTTATGCAAGTCAAAGTTTGCTGACAGCCATGCTAAAGTTGTATCCACTTCTCGCTTTTTGGTTCCTGTGTTCACTGATCGCTTAATGTTCGATGGCAGCATTATAGTATCGTATCTCACACGGTGGGACTATTATTTTCCGAAACACATTTGGTTAAAATCTGAAAAGAAAACAAGAAGAGATTATAAGTTATTTCTCAATCATCGCGGGGATAGAATATGCATTTGCATTACGTTGATTTTTATTAGGGCATGTTTGAACATTGACATTATTGCTGGTTGCCAAGCGCTGGTACCACCATGCCGGCCAACAGTAATAATACTAGTGGTAGGTAGTTCCTTAAACAACCTCTACTTTTAAATTCAAACAATGGAGGATTCTCAAACTGGGTGGGGATTTGCAAAAAAGTTGTAAAGTGTTTAAAGTTTAATAATAATAAAAATTAACATTTAAATTTAGCAAAACTGGAAGCGAACATGATGCGAAACATTGTGGAAACTCAATATTAAATTTAATTTGCGATCAATCCTTTTGATTGGTCAGTCATGTTCTACTATCTGATTCTTGTACACCGAACATCACCTAAGCTCATCCACTGTAAATTCACTTTTCAGTATCTTTCCTGCAAGTATCATCTTCATACTTCGATTTGCCGTTTCATATGGCCACAATAGATGACTGTATGACCCAATTGTTTGCAATTGATGCAGCAGGATATAATTAAGAAGAGAAGACCCGAAGTGAGTCTGATGTAGAGTAATTAATGTTAAACTACTCGATTTTGACTGTATGTAATTGCATGCAATCCAAAATCTTCACTTATTAAAGTGAGTGGCCCTTGAAGCAGCCAATCCCGTACTTAGACAGGTCTTCGAACACCCAACGCCATCAATCTCCACTGCCTTTGCAGGTACATAATCGCGTACAACACTCATAGCAAGCGATTTAGTTTTCCTGGTCGAGGACATTCCGTATATGGACAAATGACGATCGCATGGGCATATTATGCGCCGCGGTGACGTATACAACGTGCAGTGGCGTGGTAAGAACATTTTTCGGGGAGGTGGGGTTGGGGGGAGGGGTAGTTCCTTGTACCTCGATCCCCCTGGAACCACTGGATGCGATGACTACGGAGAAGACTGTCCTCAACCACTTACAATTCGCAGTCCCTACCTGTCGCTGTTAGTTCACTGATTTACTTCTCGCTTGAAATTGTACTGTACATCGTTTGCACATTTTCTCGCAAAGAGAGTTTTGACAGTTGGCTTTTAAGCCGTAATCATATGTTTGTCGAGAAGTGTAAATGGGCGCTCAAGGAGCGCAAAAGAGATAGACCGAACAGTATCACTAGCGACCTATTCTTGTATTCTGTATCTACTCTCAAATATAGTTCCAACACAGACAAACAGACGTAACAGCTCGAAGAAAATTCGAAAAAAATCATCTCGTACAGTATACTAACGACATCTATTGAACACATTGCCTAAAATGTGATTCTGGTAACCATGGGGAAAATTTTTTTTTCAATCGAATTCCTGGCAACAATGCCCACACCACTTGTCAACTGCAAGATAGTAGATAAAAGATTGTCGCAGTTTTTAAATTTGAAGAGCGAAATAGAAAAATCGCTTCAGTCACGTACTTCAATTTCCATAGCATTTCCATTGACAAATTTAAAGAATGCCGTGCTACGACAACCCAACTCAACCATTTATTGTTACGGGAAATTAGACAACGCCAAAATTGTTTTTCTTTTCGTGTGAAGAAATCAATTCTTGTCGTTAATTGGTCGTATGATTGATTTTTGTCTCTATTTACTCTTGGATGTAAAAATGACGTTCGACCTCTGACAAATGCATATTTGTCAAGGCCGTTCCAAAACACTTCATGCTATCCGAGTTACAATATCGCAAAACCGGTAGTCGCCATTTTGTATCTCGAAATGGCCTCAGACATTGACCTCTAGCATGCGATAATGAGGCCCACTCTCAAAATATGCATACTGATTGGGTTATAGAGAATTTCTTTAAACCGGAAGTAGCCATCCTGGTTTTAAAAATGGCTCGACATTTGGCGTCTACTCATCAATCCCGTTCCAAAAATACCCATATTGATTGATTTTGGAGAATTCCACTAAACCATAAGTCGCCATCTTGGTTTTCAAAATGGCGTCGGTCAGATTATTTGGTATCTACTCGTTAATACTGTTCCGAAAATAACCATATCGTTGAAGTGCGAGCCAAAAGGAAACTTCAATATCCCCCTATTCCACGTTTCTGAGCTCTAAGGGCCGATTTCTTCATCGTCGCTTACCGCTTAAGCCAGGTTTAAACGTACTAGTGAACCTGGTGTAAAAGTTAAGCAAGGGTGAAGAAATCGGCCCTAAGTCTGTTGCCTTCAAAAGGGAATATTTTTTATAAAAACTCGAAATCTTCACTTTTCCTAAAAGCGTCTAAGTCTTTTGTAGTCAATGTAGCGAAGTTTTTGACAGTTTTCGGAATTGGGTCATTAAATGAGAAAAAAAATCTTTTTGCCTTTCTCATATAAAGAAAGGCTATGCAATCACTGTAAAAATCGACTTTTTAACCGAGGCCCGGAGAGCCGAGTGTCATACACCATTCGATTCAGTTCGTCGAGATCGGCAAATGTCTGTGTGTGTATGTGTGTGTGTGTCATTTAAACTCACAATTTTCTCAGAGATGGCCAAACCGATTTTCGCAAACTGATCTGAAAGGTATAACGTTCCCATAAGCTGCTATTGAATTTTTAGTTGATCCGACTTCCGGTTCCGGAGTTACGGGTTCAAGAGTGCGGTCACACAGCAAATTCCCATATAAACTGGTATCACCATGATATTAAAATGATGTAAAACATATTAAAATTGATGTAACATTACTCTAGTTTGCGGGTCTGGATCACCAATGATCAATTAAAGCAGCTTTGACCATATTGGCCACCTATGACGATTCATGACGCCCCCGGGGAACCCGCCAAGTTCCTAAGCTAATATCAAACCCCAACGAATTCTCTACCGATTTTTACAAACTTGATTTCAAATGAAAGATACAGTAATATCATGGACTGCTGCTGAATTTCATTTGGTTCTGACTTTTGCTTCCGGAGTTACAGGGGTGTTAGGAAGGATACACTGGAATTTCCTATATAAATCGGTACAATCGTAATACCTCAGCGGCTAAAAACTATTGAAATGGTCACCAAATTACTTCTAATCGCAGATCTAGATCACTGATTCCCAATGAAACATTCATTCATTTCATTCATTCATATATTGTCCACTATCGGCGATTCCGGAATTCCGGGCATATTCCACAATTAAAGTCACATCGGTTCTTCGGTGATGACTGAACCGATTTTCTCAAACCAAGTCTCAAATGGAAGGCAAAATATGCAGTTGAGTATTGCGTCACCGCCCCCGCCCTACCCTTACACCTAACTCCTTCATCACTCCCCTCCCCTTGGACCACCCTCACGCCCGCATTTCCTTCATCCACCCCGTATACCGAAATAAGATGAAGGATTTCTGACGCATCCTCCACTCCCATTCTACTAACCCCCCTTCCCTCCACTTTCAAACCCATTCCACCAACATTTCAAAATATAATCACATGAAGATAACATTGAACTCATGCTGATTAAGCTAATTAAATATTATTCTTTTGCCTTTCTCATATAGAAAGGTTATGCAATTGCTCCAAAAACCGACCTTCTAACCGAGGCCCGGAGGGCCGCGTCTCATATAACATTCGACTCAGTTCGCCGAGATCGCAAAATATTTGTGTGTATGTATGTGTGTATGTATGTATGTATGTATGTATGTATGTATGTATGTATGTATGTATGTATGTGTGTGTATGTGCGAATTTGTTAACAAAATGTCCACATCGGTTTCTCGGAGATGGCTGAACCGATTTTTACAAACTAAGATTCAAATGAAAGGTATAATATTCCCCTAGATTGCTATTGAATTTCATTTTCAACCGACATCTTGATCCGGATTACGAGTTGAAGAGTATGGTTACAAAACAAAATTTGTTGATTTGTCCACATTGGTTTCTCGGAATTTTCTGAACCGATGTTGACAAACTTGATTTTAAATGAAAGGTCCATCAGCTGCTGTTGAATTTTGTGTGGATCCTGAATTACAGGGTGATACGTACGATCACGCAGCGAATCCCGATTCTAACGAATTCTGCGATGAATGTAAAAAAGTGAAATTTGTTCCAAAATGAAAACACAACTGTTGAATTTGTAGATCTAGGTCACCAACAGTCATTCAAAGTCTCTTTGGCCACACTGGCCACCATCGATGGATCCGGAAGCATCCAAATTCAGAATAACGGTTATATTGGTTTCTCGAAAATGGCTAGACCGATTTGATCAACTTAGTCTCAAATGAAAGGTGTTGCGTCCCCGGAAACTGATATAAAATTCCATCTTCATCCGACTTCCGGTTCCGGAGTTACGGGTTGTGGAGTGCGATCACATAGAAAACTCCGATTCAAACTGATACCGTGATGAATGCAAAAAGGTGCTCTTATATATACTTACCAAGTGTAATAAGAATGAAAGACATTTCCATAATGTTATATTGTACGAACCAGCTATTAAATCATAGTTTGGAGAAATGAGAAAGGCACAATTGCACCTCTAGGTGGATTAAAACAGGTTTTTTATTACATACATCGATAAAACTGATTTTCGTAATCACAACAATGTTTTTTTTCCAACTCAGAAAACGTGAAAATAAAATTTAAATTTAAAATAAAGAAATATGTTGACAGTCTTGATTTGACACTATCAGAAGCATTTGACATATCGAATTTCATGACAAATGATGCCCTGTCAGAAAAAATGAATACATGTTTGTCTGGTTTTCCCGCAGGGTTATTTTTATTTGACATAACCGCCATCCAATGCATATAGTTTTTTTCATTTTGGGTGTTGTTTTGACAGGTCAGATGTAAACAACCGCAGTTTTCCTATATATGATTGTCTATGTTTACATACGATTTATTTAAAAAACAAAAAAATAGTTTTTACGTATTACAACGCAATTTTTTTTTAAATAATGTTATATTATGTATATTGGACCTAAAATTTATCGAATGGAAAACTATATATAGCTTAATGACCCAATTAACGCGGTTTTTTGCATGGTTTTTTGGCCCCGTGTAAAATATAGTTACTATATTCATAGTTAGGTGGTTGTGTCCGCCTAACTCTGAGTATAGTAACTCTAGTGTAAAAGGGCATGACTGCCACGAACCTGATGAGCAGCATGTTGAC
This sequence comes from Topomyia yanbarensis, assembly GCF_030247195.1. NCBI lineage: Eukaryota > Metazoa > Arthropoda > Insecta > Diptera > Culicidae > Topomyia > Topomyia yanbarensis. Next base: position 350,650,796 of record NC_080672.1, on the reverse strand, counting down.
GCTGATAAACTCAAAACAAACAAAATATAATACAGTAATGTTTCGATTATATCACGGTCGGTCTGTATTTTAGCGTGATATATTTGAAGCGCGATATATTCAAAACAAACCAAAAAATTACTTTCAAGCATTTTTCCATGTATTTGTATAAACAAAAAGTAATGAAAAGGTCAAGTTAGTCAAAAGAATAAATCATAGTAGGGTAATGCGCTTATTTTTGCCATGCTTCTATAATCACACTACCCATTTGAAGCCGTTGGCAGCGTCTGCCATCTTTGTTCAACGCATTGGGTAAAACGGTATGGCATCAGAGGATAATTTTTCCCCACACAGATTCACCTTACGTAGCACATACCGTTTCTTAAAATAGTTCAACCACCCAAAACTAAACTTAAACGAATCTGCCACATTAAGGTTTTGGACAAATATCTTGATTATTAAAATCAGTGTATTCGAAGAGATTACGATTCAGTTCTCGTTGTTTCAACATCCATAGAAATAGTCCCATCACCAATTGTTGATGTTGTCCTTTCAAAAGAAAAGTATTCACATCGATTCAAGAGAAAATGCATATCTAGGCATACCTACCATATCTTGCGTAATTTGTTTTTCTCATTATTTTGTTAGATTTTCTTGCGGATAACTAACAATTTAAAAAAGAAGTCAAACGGTCCCTCCAGACGGTCCCTTAAGGACACGGCAAATAAGTTACGAAGAATTTTAAACTAAAATTAAAATCGGACGAAGAATATTTAGTCAATCCTAGTCATTGCAACAACGTCTTGGTAAAACATGATTTCGAGATTATTCACGTTTAAAGTTTCGCGCCACGCCCTGTCTTCACTTAAAGGAACAAGATAAACAGTGCTATAACTTTTCTTCTACTACTTATACGTCTATAAAAATTTCAGATACTTTCTTAAGAATCTATACTTTAAGATAAAAGAATAAAAAGTTTGACTTTTTGAACGACCTCATCATATATAAACCCTAAACGAAACAGTCCGAAACCTAATAATAGGCTCATTACCCTAAATGTAAATAAGCAAATCAATTGTGAAAATACCCTAAAAGTGTCAGGACACAACATGTGGCTTAATTGGATCAAAACGTAGTGTGCCTTATCTGTTTTTCAAAAAGCGTGATATAATCGAGATAAAACCGTGATATATGCGAGGGTGATATAAACGAGTATTGATATAAACGCATAGTGATATAATCGAAACATTACTGTATTTAATTAGCTTAATCAGCGTCAGTTCGATGTTGTTATTTTAAAATTAATTAATAATTGGTGAGGGTGGGCGAATGCTTAGGGAACCACCCAACTTATTTTGGTATACGGGGTAGATGAAGGGCTGCGGGTGTGAGGTTGGTCTGAGAGTTCCGGTCATTAGGAACTATCATAGGTGACCAAGGTGGTCAAAGCTACTGCGATCATTAATGATCCTAGACCCGTAAATCCAAATGTTGAACACATTTGAATATGTATTACATCATTCGTACATCATAGTGTCATCAGTTTATATGAAGATTTGCTTTGTACCTGCACTCCTCAACCCGTCACTCCAGAACAGAAAGTCGGATCAACTAAAAATTCAATGGCAGCTTATGGGAGCGTTATACCATTCATTTGACACTAAATTTGTGCAAATCGGTTCAGCCGTCTCTGAGAAAATTGAGCGACATTATTTGACACACACATATACACACAGGCATTTTGCGATCTCAACGAACTGAATCTAATAGAATACGCCACTCGATCTTCCGGACCTCGGATAGAAAGTCGATTTTTGGAACCTTTATTTATATGAGAAATGCAAAATCAGCTAAGTTTCAAAAAGTTTATTTTTATCCAAAAAATGTTTTTCGAATGAATTTTAAAGACACTTGGCATCAAAAATACGAATTGGATTTCTGAAATTTCATGTGGTCCCCTCTTGGAAAACAATATTTTTGTTCAGGCTTATACGACAAATTTCCGGAACCGCATAACCGATAAGTACAAATGTTTATAGCAGTCTATGAGGATAATATCCCTTTCATTTGAGACAAATGTTGTGAAAATCGGCCCAACCATCTTTGAGGAAGATGTGAGTTTGATAATTTTGAAAGATGGCTATTTTCTCGGGACTGCCGCAACCATTTATGGTGGTCGGATGTGACAAATGAGAAGAAGGGAAGGCGGGAAGGAGTTTGATGAGGGGTTCATTCAACGGCATGCTACACCTTCCATTCGATACTTGGTTTGTGAAAATCGGTTCAGTCAACACCGAATCACCGATGACTTGGTGGAACTTCTGGAATTGTCAATAGTGAACAATAACTTCAAAGAATGTTTAATTGGCCATCAGTAATCTATATCTGCGAAGCGAACTAATTTGATGTTCATTTCAGTAGATTGTGAACCTCTGGGGTATTACAATTGCATCGATGTATATGGGAAATACTTGTGTGACCGTACTAATCAACCTATAACTCCGGAACCAATGGTCAGATCTGAATAGAATTCAATAGCAGTTTATATCTTTCATTTGAAACCAAGTTTGTAAAAATCGGTAAAGAATTCGCCGAAAAATTTATGGGAAATTAAATTGATGGGAAATTCGTTTGGCAAGTTCTCCGGGGCATCAAGAATCGTCATAGGCGGCCAATGTAGTTAAAGATACTGCGCTCAATCGTCCTACAGTACTCACCTTATTATAGAAATACACTGCCTACAAATAATTACAATAAATACATCCTACATCAGAGAGATTCTGGGTTCGGGTCCTACAACCTACGCAGCATGCAATCGTGTAAATTGCACTTGCATCATCCGATCAGTTGATTCGATTTCCGTAGTCCACCGTCGGGGAAAGCCTTTGTGACTGAAAGTAAAATCGAGACAATCCACATAGCTAGTTGCTCTACTTTTCCGAGACAACTCGGAAAGTACTAATAGGACAAGTACTTACCAGCCGTGAGATTTGCGATCTTAGCGACGAAACGGCATCGAGCGCATACTGAACCTTCTTGTTAAGTTCGTGGTTCTCCGATTGTGATCTACGATCCTCGCTGAAGATAATCTGTGGATTGAGAGAGATAGAACATCACAAATTTAAAATTTATATAACACTTTGTTCATATTGTCAGTAGTTGCTTGTCAAAGAATAGTTCACCTTCTCCAGTTTAGCTAACCGGGTATCCAGGCTGTCGTAGTCGACATCGTTTTCCATATCTCTCGCTTCAGTAGCAATGTCGTTTATCGTTTCTATGGTGTAAAAATATGGTGTAATAGCTCGTAAGCGAAAATAGCGCTAATCTTACCAACTCTTCTACAGCTCTGTCGGTCTGCTTGAAGCGTGAAACCATCCCGGCAGGTGCAATAGTACGAACCATCCGTATTGTAGCACGTTTGATCGCACGGTTTTAACTGCTTGCACTCGTTGATATCCTCCTCGCACTGAGCTCCCGTGAATCCGGACGGGCAGGTACAGGTATCTGGGGCTGTGCAACGTCCACCATTACGACACGGGGTTGCGCAGATGGCTAAAGGGAATAAATTTTTTAAACAATGTGTATTTTGAAAGAATTTTATTGCATTTTTCTGGTTTAAATTTTTATTGTATTTGTTTACAATTTTTTATGGATTAATTTAAATATTTTATATGCAAAAGTATATTGTTCCACCTAAAACACGTGGTTAAACTTGAAAGCGTTGCAAGCAAGACTATCGTGTGTAGCCAATTGAAAAATCCGTGGCGCAATTGGGAGAAGTAGAACTCATTACTCCCTATACTAGGAGAAACTTCTTCCCGGGTAGGCACTTTGGTGAGGATGCGGGTCGAAAGAACTACCCGATCAGAACATCATAACAGAAAACTATCAAATTTATATCTCATGTTGATATTTATTACTCTCTGTGTTATCTTTATGATATACCGATCAGGAATGCAAGAAAACTTATATCAATATTATATCTTCTGGTGCTATCATTGGATTAATAATATGATATTAATGTACGCATACAACGATGATGTTACAGTAAGTACAGTCTTTTTAAAGCGAATTTTTGAAGCTTTTAATTTTTTATTTGGATTTTCAAAATTCCGCATTTTGAGTATAGACAAGTTTTAGATGCAAGTGGTCGGAGAACTTGTCAGTGAGGTGTTTGATTGACTTACTTGGTTTCAGTTGGATTAAGAGATAACATTTCCTATTTTCTGAGACACTCTTCTGACACATAACTTCGAGTAGGAGGCGTATGATTTAAATGTTAAAGCCATTATTATAAAAAGCTTTGAAATCGTGAAGTTATCGAAGAGCGTTTTTATAAAGATTATAATTTTCCTATAAAATTTATTTCGAAGAATATGCAGAAAGTATCAAGCAGTCCAAATGAAAGAAACGCGAATTGAAATCAAATTGTACTGGTTTATTTAGTCTTCCCCATATCAAAAATGCCAATAACAAATCCCTAAAAGAGATTTATTTTGAAACCTCAAAACTCATTCGTTGCTTTGAATCTATGCGGAATCCTAAATAAGATTTGTTGTATTCTTCGTGAAACAATTTACGTTAAATATCCGCTCAATGTTACCATGTCGCATCGACATTATTTCTAAAAATCATGTAAAACACGTTAACGTACAAGAGAAGAGTACTATTTAGAATCTAAAAATAGCCCCTCTTTTCTAATCTGAAAAGATATTATAAAGCTATTCAGTCTATCGTCATACAGGCAGCTGTATTAGTGACTGAAACTGAATAAAAACAAAGCGTATGACACCAGGAAAACATACAGCACTTAGGCTTGGGCAAGGTTCAATGTGTGCGTTCTGGAAACGTCTTCTGCATCTATAATCGTTTTGCCCTTGACGGATGCGTGGAATATTATGCTAACATTAAACCTCAGTCGGAAACAACGTCGTTGGTTCATGCAGGAAACTTCCCCATCAAACTCAGAATACCCAGGTTCAAAGCGGCAATATCGACAAATAATAATTTGCGTGTCATATATTCACAATAACAATCAGCCAGCAGGTATGCAATTATTTGGCAATGCTATAAAAGCTTTTGCTGCAGGAAGCTTTTTGCTCCAAAGAAAAAAGCGCCCTAATGTATGCTTTATTTTTCTCGTATTCTATTTTTAGACGTGCACGCTAAAATCATTGATATTATACAATAAGTAATACAAGCTATGTTGGGGTCAGTTATGCTATCTCAAGTTGTTATGATCGTGTTATATTGCTATCAACATTTGTTATAAATGTGATATTCGTAGACAATTTTTTGTTGGAATTTTTGTTATTTTAACACCTAACGGTTTCTACTTTATAACAAAATTTGATAGGAAATTTTTCGTAACAAAATATCAGCATGAGTTATAATTGTGTTATTTCCTTCTGGTCGGGTATTCCCGCCTACTTCACTATAGAACTCAAACCACACGGAACTACTACAGGGTGATTCATCATGAGATTTTTTTCAAATAAAAAAAACATGAATTAAACATTCTTTGTTAGAAAACAATTGCTTTTAATTATTGAACATAGTTGCGGTTGAGATGGTCCATTGAAGTGGTCCAATTTGTGATAACGTGTTTGAGCTTTTTATGTGATATCTGTATATATAACTCGAGTATTGTTGGCTACCAATACTTAAATCTTTGAAGGCTTCTCCACATATGCCTTTGACTTCACATAACCCCATAGGAAAAAGAGGAGTGTCATGGCACGATCTATGCGGCCAGTTGGCAGATCCATGGCGAGTAACTAACAAAAAAAGTTTTTTCGAGTGATAACAAAAATTTTGTGAATAAATTCACTTGATTTTGTTGGTTTCAAAGAAATCGCATGATGAATCATCCTGTATTAAACAAACTACGTTATGCATCCGTATCGTGGGGAGAATGCATCACGACCGATTGTCCACTCATCCATGGCACACCAAATTAAAACACAGGCTTTAATACCGTTATCTGAACCAGAAACGGTTTCCAACTTTGTTGCAGCTGTTCATGCTATAACGTTAACTTCAAATGCAGTATCGAGCACCATAACTTCAACAGCCAGCACCAATCTTCCCAAATGTACATCGTACACAATGTTCGCTCTGGTTCTGTTCTCATATTAAACCCACATTTTGTGTACGAACTCGAACACGCTATTTCATACCAAAACACTAGCACATGTTCGTCTGCATAACTGAACTCCATGTACGTACGCGATGTGCGTACACCTCTCGTACACACAGGTTCGTGGCACCAGTTTTCTCCTTCTCAATTTTATCATCACTAGCGTTGACTTTTTTGGCCTTGTGTGAACCGTTCTCGTGTACGCACAAGGATGTTTGAACTAGAGTTTGAACATCTTTCGTGTTAGTTCGACGTTCGAGACGAACATGTACATCGAGATGAAGCATACTCGAGGTTGTACGGATGCACGAAATTTTGTACACAGGTACAAACTTGTCGATGTTCATGGGAAGTCTGGCTAGCACTATTAACGAGTAGGTGACTAAACAAATGTTTTCTTATTGCGAAAAAGCGTTAGCGAAAGTTGCATGTTCGGGATACGACGGACATAATACAGTAGGATTCCGTTTTTGACACAATCCGTTTTGGGCAACAAATGAGTTCCGTTTTTGGCAACATTGTTGTTGTACATGGTAGTTCTTTTAATGTAGAATACATTTAAGCTTTCAATATAGGGGTCCCGTTTCAAAATATCGGCCGCGGCGCCGCGTCAGATTTTGAACGTTAATAACTTTTAACATACTTAACAGAATGATTTGATTTTTAGGCCAATTTGTTGAAAATATGTTCCTCTATGCTGTATTAAAATTTGAAGTATGTATAACATGCACTAATAACAAAAAATCGGTTTGTATTATTAAACTGGCTCACCGTGTCCGCGGGGAGTGCGTCTGAATTATGCTCCCGCAATAAAACAATAAACGGTTCTTTACAGGACCAATTAATTGTGTTCTATTAAGAGTTGAACTGAAATTTACATTTTATGGTGTATAACAAATAATTTTCAGAAAGCTATATAAGATATACGATGTGTGGAAAGAAAGAAAGAGAATTTAAATTATCCTCTCTCGTTCGTTTTCGTGCACTGCTTTTCCATTCCTTTCTGCTGCTAATACCATCATAACTAAAACGAATGTGGGTGTTCCCCCACCATCTCATGGCCAGTGTTGCCACAATTGCATGTTGCTATTACACTTTGAATTATTTTATCGATCCTCTCTAGTATTGATAAAATATAGAACGTGCAAAGTACACTAGTCGCATGCTTTTATTCGAACTTTTTGGCAGCCTCCGTTGATTAACTGCATAAATCGATTTGTTTGTGCAGCTCCTTGCTAGTAGCAAACTAAATAGCCTTTATCAGCGCTAACAAATAACACAAAAGAATTTAAATTTGTGAAAATCTTTTCCTTCCTTCTTTTCAAATTTGCAACATTCTTTGAAAATATTGTTTGAATGTTGTCATTGAAAAACTGAACATGCAAGTTTGCTAGCACTGGCCATTAGATTGAAGGCGATGGAAAGACAGAATATTTGTTGTGGTTATGCTAGTATTGGTAGCCGAACGGAAAGGAAAGGCACAGGAATGGCACGAAAACGAGCGAGAGAGCGATAGTAGTGCTTTCTCGTGTGTTCATATATGAATATTGGTCGGTCGGTTTTTCTCACCATTCGTATTCGTTCAAGCACTAGCAAGCAGCCAGTCCCCGAAGGAAAGCAGTTGGCTATGACGACCAGCCCCCTGGCAACCCTATACCACCATATGGAGTTTGACAGCGACCAACATATATGGGGCGTTATAGCTATAAAGCCCCAAACAAAGAATTATGTTCGGCACTATACACGATATTCAAGCATTCCACACGACGTTTTGCATCTTGTGGGATGATATAATACCATCTTATTCAGAATATCAACATTTAGTAACTAATTACAGCTTTTAAACATTCGATTCAAAATTTATATTTTGATTTTCTTGGCAGTTTTGATTTTCCGGCTGTACAGAGACGTCGTCCTTGACAGGGGGCTGATGACGACGTTCGGAAAAAGTGCCCCAGCTACTGGTGGCCCATCGCAACCGACTACCGATCAGGAACTATCGCCATGCCAGTATTTCGCCCCAACTAAAGGGCAACGGAACAACTAATCCGCTGGCTAACATTCCAGCGTCTGGTTCGTAAGGGGCCGTACACAAATGACGTAGCTTTTTTTCGACGATTTTTGACCCCTCCCTCCCCCTTCGTAGCATTTGGTCACAAAATTCAAACCTCCCCCTAGTAAATAACGTAGCATTTACCTACCCCCCCCCCCTCTCATCCTGTGCAACGTGGCCGGAGGATAAAAAACAAATACATATGTTTTACAATTATTTCAAATCCATGTTCTTTCAAAATGTTGTACGACTTTTATCAATATTTTCATTATAACAGCAAATTGCGTACAAAATAAACCCATTTCACGACAAATATAGTGTTGATAGTTTTGTTTTGAATTTTATATGTCAAGGGGAGCATGAAGAGAAGTTCTCTCAGGTCACAATCCTGCAGCTGCCAATGATTCTAACAAGCATAAATTACAAACATAATTTGTTTGGTTGAATCCGAAAAGAAAATTTAATTCAGCTACCAAACTAAGTTTACTTGTTAGCAACATTAACTAACTAATGCAGCAAATTAAATCGGCATGCAAAATCTTTCCGTATTTTTACAAGCTTGTAATTCCACGAATCGCAAAATTTACATCATGAAAAACTGCATGAAAAGTAACTTGTGTGAACTTAAATTTATTTCTCTTGGAAATGGAGGAACATTAAATGTTTTTCTCTAATCAATGGGTTTTGATGCCCGCAAAAAAATTAATCGTCATGCTACGTCGCACAACTACTGACCCTACCCTCTCCCTCATCACACTTTGTCACAAATTTGGTATACCCTCCCTACCCCCCAAAATGCTACGTCATTTATGCATGGCCCCTAAGGTTGTGTATTACTTCAAAGTCGAGCTACGCTTACAAAACTCAGCCGTAATGAAGCCAGTGATGCCTACTTGGTCGGTTTGTTTGAGGATACAAAATAGTGCACCAAGTACGTAACTTTCTCGCAAAAGAAATCAAACTGGCTCACAGTGTCCGCTGGGAGTGGGCGTAAATTACAATAAAAGCAACGGTTCTTTTCAGGACCAATCAATTGTGTTCTAGTGAGAGTTAAACTGAAACTTTCATTTTAAGATGTGTAATTTTCAACAAGCTACATAATACGTTGTGTGGAAAGAAGTAGCTTGCATACGGAACAAAAATTTAAATTATCCTCTTGCTCGTTTAGTGCACTGCTTTTCCATTCCTTTCTACTGCTATTATCAGTATTACCAAAACGAATGTGCGTGTTCCCTCATCATCCCTCTAGTGATCAGTGTTGCTTCAATTGCATGTGTTTAAGAGAAACGTTGAAGTCGCATGCTTCTATTCGAGCTTTTTGGCAGCCTCCGTGAACTAACTGCATTAAATGATTTTTTTGTGCAGCTCCGTGCTAGTAGCAAACAAAATGGCCCTACCAGCGTCTGATTCGTGAGATTGTGTAGGATTTCAAAGTCGAGCTAAGCTTATAAAGTTCAGCCGTAATGGTACTCGAAGAAGCCAGTCTTGTGGTTTTGTTCGAGGCTACAAAACAGTTCGCCAGACACGTAACTATCATGCAAAATATATCCAACGATCCAGCGCATCACCATCAACACCAACGCCGATACCAAAGGTTCTTTTCAGAATCACCACATTACCATAGAGAATTATTTGAAAATTTCCCATTCAAACGTCATTTTGTTGAATATTATTAGATTTAAATTAACGTCTCGAATTGAAATCACGACGCTCCGGTTATGTCACAGACATTACCCACCCATCTTTTTTTATTGTGACCACGACTAATGGTTTAATATAGACACCCCATTTCAATATTTCGGAAGGAACAGAAGGTCGAGTTTAAGTATTTATAATTTACATGAATAAAGAAAAATTGATTTTCAGGAATCAATTATTATCTGTTCTGCCATTGGCCAGTACTATGCGACTTCCTCATGCTAACAATTCATTTCATCGTTAGCCATCTCCCTCACCAAGGCCAACATCGCCAACAAAAACGGTCCTTTTCAGGACCACCATCATTTTTGTAAAGAATAATTTGAAATATTCCTCACCCAAATCACCTTTTGTCCGAAAATTCCAATGAGTATCAACATATTTGAAGAACGTGTTCCTTATGTATTCTACATCACTCCGGCTATGTCGCAGACATTACCCACCCATCTTTTTTAAAACGTGCAATACATATTTTGTTGTAATGAGGGACCATGCATGAATTACGTAACGCATTTAGGGAAGAAGGGTTACGACAAGTCGTGACATGTTGTGACATATCGGGGAGGGAAATTAAGCTGGAACGTTACACACTATGGTCCCAAAACCGTATTTAGAAATACAATACTGCTGGTGCCCAAACAGTTTGCTTTAGCTATATGATGTCTTTGGAAAACTTCGTTAGTATTTTGTTGGTGATTTTTTCGATTAATGGAATTAGGGTGGTCCTTGTGGTTGGGGTGTTCAGAGGATCAACTGTTTAGCTGTGTGATGTTTCCTGCGTAATGTTCTACAATGTTACGAAACAATTAAATTGAAGCCACTTTGCAAAAAAAACAAGAGTAGGGGGACCCGGGGCTATTAAGACAGTGGAGGTAATTCGGACCCCCTCCATCTCTCAGAAAATAGTAAGACTTTCTGACTATCGTACGTTTTCGTGGAATCGCTATTCTGAAATTAATTTTGAGAGCTGAATGTGATTCTTTGTTCTTTGTAGAATTCTCTAAACAAAAATCATTATAATGAAAAAACCAACAAATAAACAAATAAAAGTGAAAAAATAAAAGGTGAGTGTTTTGGAATGCTTGAGGCTCCTATTTTATGGAATGATTTTTGTTTGGGTGAAAACAGAGATATTTTCGAGACGCTCACCACTTTTGTGCGATATGCGCGTACGGGGCTATCCAGAGCCCCTATTCCGTCAACCACCGTTAAGCGGCTTGCGGCTGCGCACACGCCACAGCAAAGAAAATACATAGGCCGCCAATCGACAGCTGTGACTTACCAGATTAAGTTTTTGTAAAGCAATTTATTTTTTTTTGCTTCCTAAGGAGTGTCTTTTATAAATATTTCATGGATAAACATAATTCCATTGTAAAAAAATTAAAGGAAAATGACAGTCTGAATTGCCCCGTAGGGAGGTCCGAATTACCTCTACATTGTAAAAGGATGGAAAAACGTAGAGGTTTGCAAATTATCGCCTAGAGCTTCCATTAAGTGGTGAAAATGAACCTTTTATGGCATCAAAATGCAGCTAAGGTTTCAAACTAATAATTAGGACCTTTGACCGGTAATTTTTTCATATCTATCCACCTAAAAGGGCGATTTGCTTAAGTAGGTCCGAATAGCCCCGGTTTCCCCTATCTATAATTATTCATTTGTTATGATTTCTTAAAGATTTAAGGTAGGGTGGCTCCTGAATAATCGGTTTTCTTGTATTATCTTTCCATGTATTAATTTCTCGTAAATAAGTTGTTCTAAAGATTTTTGAATCTTTTTTGTTTGGACAGCTACAAGTAATTTTCACAACAAAAATGGGTTTCTTCAAACCTAAATATTTTCAAGGATTGAAGGTTTTTAAAAAAATTATTATTTTTTTTTTTTGACATTGAAAGTGTCTTACTGCACTATCTGGGGCAGGGTGTCATTCTAAAATCTAAAATCAAACGATGTCACGTTTTTGCGTCACTATTTTGAACGCTAATAACTTTTTATTTATGAACGGATTTTCGTCACCAAACAATTCGGAATTAACTGAAATTATGTTTTATTGCTATAGTGCTTTTGTATTTCAATGGCACACTATTAACAAACAAGCAAAAATGAATAGATCTCGGAAAACGTGAACTCCCATGCATCAGTCAATCTATCCCCGGCAGAGCCGTCAATAGGGAGCCCCATAGTGACTCAAACGAACACGAAAAGTAATAAATAAATGTGCCGCGTGCCTGTTTGAATCAGTTGTTGTTCTTTTGCCAGACAAGCAACAGCGCCTCGTACGACAGATTTGAGCATCCAGCACACTACGCTTCTATGAATGACGTCATCCTCGACTATTTAGAAAATATCATTCCTCGAGCGAGTTCATTCTCCCGTCGAACGTCGGGCCGTAAAGAACGGTAGTAGCAATCAGGCATGTTGACAATGCGCTCCGATGAGTACTGCATTTGATCACTGCTATCGCTGGGGGTGGAGACAACTATAGGTTCAGGCATCCAGTGGCCAAGCGCTCGTGATGTCTCCTTTACATGGCTCTGATTGATTGTATTGATTTTGCCGATGGCATCATCCTCGGATATATAACTTTCAGAGCTCATTCCAGGGTTACTATATTCACAGATTTTTCTGTGATGTCACAGATTTTCTTCACAATTTTACATCACAGATTATTTTTACAGAAGACAGATTTTTGGCCTTTTGATGAAAAAATCAAAACTTTCTGAGAACGAGTTTTAGGGAATGAATATTTATGTACGGAAAAAATATACACTGAAAAAAATGTTGTGTCATTTGCAAAAAACCCATTTTTTCTATTTTTATATATTTTGTCAACAAAAACCTAAAGGGAACAGAAACCTTTTGAATATAATTGTATGATGGAGAACTTATCGGTAAAAAAGTTTTTCTAACAGTAACTTTATACATGTTTTAAAATTTCATACTAATTGACATACAAAACTGTAATTTTATTACTGAATGTATCATTTTAAATCAAAATGCATTTAACAAAAATCTTCCAAAATGCGATAATTTTCGAGACAATTGGAATTTTGTTCCAGCGAAACAGTTAATTCGTGTGATAATACCATTTTTAAAACTTATTCGCGTTACTCCATCATAAAATGTCAAAAATCTAATGTTTATCGTTTTAAAGACGTAAAGAAAACTTTCTCAGTGTATTTGGATCATGGAGAAGTTTTCAAGAAAAAAGTTTTCCTAATAACAACTTTTGTCATATTCTTATAATTCATACTATTTGCAGTCAAAAATACAAATTTATTTTTGGATACGATTCTAAACGCCATTTTAAATCAAAATGCTCATAACAAAAATTTTCTGAAATGTAGTAGTTCTCGAGATATTTCAAATTTTGTTTTAACGACACAATTTTTTTGTTTTATTACGACTTTTTCAGAAGTTATTCGCGTTTCTCCATCAACAGCAATAAGTTTTTCAAAAGACTCATAATATTTCCTGTAACTTTCTCTTTGACATCAAGGTGATATTGTAAGCTCTTGTATCAAATTATTGCAATTGTCAAAGAAAATCAAGATTCATAAACCGAACACAACTTCAAAGTTTCGTTCGAATCAACGATGGTCATATTTTGTGGTCGGCCGGTTTCTCATGGAATCCCTCAAATGGTAAAGCGAAAATCGAAGACTTACTAAAATATTCGCTAATTTTAAGTCATTTAAACAAAACGAAAGAAATATATTGTTATTTGGTAAAAAAAATTTATTCCGACTTTAAAAACTTTAAGATCATTCACATCTTTTTTCGGAACTTATGTGCGGGATTGGGAATTGAACCCAGGTGAGCTACGTGTAAGGCAATCGATTTACCAACAACGCTATGCCTGCTCTTGATTAACCGTCAAAAAGGCAAGACGTCTCAGAGGCCCGGCTAGTTATAGTTCTCTAGTTCCAATGAACTTGTAATTTGATAAACAAATGATCTAGCGTTTTCGGACTTTCGATTCTCTCACCGTTAAAACGACAAAAAGGAGGTTTTTGATTGCATTAGATCTTAGGAGTGTTGCTTCGTGAAGTCACAATTTTAGTTTGCTTTTCTGAGGGTTAAAACTTGAATAAAATCTAATTTGCTGATTTCAATTCATTTCACATATTTTGGTATAACTAAAAAGTCCTTGAAACATTTTTGTAGGCACAAATTGAAAATAAAAACTTTAAGAATAGGGTTCCATTTTTGGCACGGTTCCGGTTTTGGCATCTGAAATAAAAAAATATTGTTGCCAAAAACGGAATCCCACTGTATTTGTTTTCACTTATTTATATTTTAGTTACATATATTTTAAATATTGTAAATATTTGCGGCTTTGTTAAGTTATCACAATGAGCCAGGCTAAATAAACGAATTATAAAAAAAGTGCTTGCATTCAAGGACGACTCAAGGAAGGACGGATTTATCTCATTGTTCGCCACTCTCAAAATAAATTGGCTTTCCAAATTCGACACTTCTAAATCTACTAATTTTTAAAATTTGCATGATATATATTTTGTCAGAATTTCAGGCCCCTCTTTGTCAGCCGACTGGAGCCGCCTATGGGCTTCAGGCAAGTTATTCGTTATAATTTTGCTGAAGACACCAAGTCTTTCGAGACTAAATTTGTTTGAAGAGCTAATGCTTACATCTAGGAAGCTTAATCGCAAAAATTATTCTATCAGAAGATGTTTTGCGCTGCAAAATTCTTCGAAGATACTAAACCTGCAAAGCTGGCGGTTTCGAAACTATGTGATGTTGACCGTAAAACGGTTTTCGAAAATGAATTTTGCTTTTACTACCACAGTGCATAACATAAAAACGAGCTTTGTATATGAAATTGTATTACGCCATTCATTTCAGTATTCAAATGCACATCGTAAATAGCCACTAACTTCTTTTTAATTTTCTTTATTTCCAATCCTACTTAGTGGCTATTTAAATAATTGAACAACAAAAGAATATCAAGTGCTCATAAAAACCGATGCTGACCTGCTGGAGAAAAACGAAAAACGTTAGTTTTCATCACTTTCAATGTGGGTGTTTTCATGTAGGTATTTTATTTGATATTGTCAACTATAAGATTCTCACAGTTACAAGATCCCATTCCCACAAAAAATCAAAAGTCCCCGTGATGTTTAAAACAATAGGTTCACAATGTATTGATCATGTAATAAACTTCCGAAATTATTATTTAAATATTAATTCACAACCACCTTATGACCCCTCAATGGCAACGCCACTGATACCCATAGAACCAGGGCCGCAGAGAGAAAATACGGGCCCGGGGGGTCCAACATACGGGCCCCCACCACTGTGTATTGCCTGAGTACAAAAAAGTTAATGTTTTAAATCCATTGGAGTTCACTTATTTTATATATAGTACACTGAAATTTTATATTTATGTCCAGTTTTTTGCTCTAGTTGTTTGTAGTGCTAATGAAGGAAAAACGTAGAGCTTTTCATACTTTGGGAGTTTTTTAATACCTCTTCGACAGTTTTGGTGACTTTGAAATGCGCCATTTTTGTCAATAGTATTTTTAAAAGTAAGGAGTAAGATTAAAAATGTTATGATTACAAAAATTAAAAATATTATCTAAACGTCAATCAACGGCAAAACAAATAAATAAACAATAGTAAAACTAAATATTAAAAGAATGTACAAAAAAGCTAAAAACAACGAAATGAACCAAATAAACAAATTAATGCCAATTGTCAAAAAATGTTTAATCAAGAAAAACCAGAACAGAACCTATAAAAATAAAATAGGAAACTAGGAAAACATAATGCAAAGATCAAAGAAGTCGAACATTATTGAACAAATGGTGAAAATAATTAAAATACGATAGGAAAGTAGGAAAAATTTTAAGAATCAATGAAAATGAAAAAAAAAAAAAACTACTAAAAAGAATGCAGACCATAATTTGAAAAATTTATAAAGCTGACAAATTCGATAAATCAAGAATAATAAAACTTATTTAACATTAAAAACAAGACATATATAAAGTAACAGAAAAAGTAAATAAAACGTTAAGAATGCATAAAATTAGAGGAGTATATATAAAAAACCTGTTTTAATCCACCTAGCGGTGCAATTGTGCCTTTCTCTAAACTATAGCACGGAGGCTTTTTATGTTCAACATAGTTGTGGAAATGCCCATTACATTCTTAGTACACTTTGCATTTATACACAATGGCTTGCCAGCCACGAACTTGATGAGCTACGTGTCGACGGTGAAACACTTGAAACAAAAAAATATCGTACTTCATTAGCCTAATCAGTATTAGATCAATGTTATCTGCTTGCTAACTCATTTGGTCATGCGGGGGTGGGTATGTGAGGAGGGGGGAAAGTTCCATGAACGAACGACTCCCCAGCTTAAATTGGTATGCTTTGTGATATAGTGGTGGTTTAAAGATGATGGGGTTGAAGGGGAGGGGTATGAGGGCTGAGGGGTGATTTAAGGAGATTTTTAAGGGAGGGGAGTGAACGGTAGAGGGGGGGGGGGTGTGACCCCTCTCCTTAAACCATCAACTACGCCCCTTTTAAAATCCAGAAACCTTATGCGAGTCAAAAAATTGATGGGATTAGGTTGACGTTTTTCAGAGTAATTGCATAACCTTTCTATATGAGAAAGACAAAAATGTGCCGAAATCCAAAAAAGTGAATCGTCGTCAATTTTTTTTTCGAGTTTGCATCAAATCTCGACGTTTCATGCACCTTGAAGACATTTAGCATCAAAAATAAAAATTCTATTTTTAATTTTTCCTATAGTTTATATGAGAAATTTCTGTGTGGCCGCACTCTTACTTCCGTAATTCCGGAACCAGAATTCCGCTCGATCCAAAATTCAATAGCAGCCGATGGGAAGGTTGCACCTTTCATTTGAGACTAAGTTTGGGCAAATCGGTCCAGCCATCTCTGAGAAAAATGAGTGACATTATTTGACACATTCGCACATACATACACATACACACACACATACACACACATACAGACTTTTTCCGATCTCGACGAACTGAGTCGAATGGGATATGACACTCGGCCCTCCGGGCCGGGATTAGGTTGACGTATTTCAGAGTGATTGCATAACCTTTCTATATGAGAAAGGAAAAACAAGAATAAAATAACCATAGAAAAATTTATCAAAATTGACGAACCGGAAAATTTTGAAAACTGGAAAATTGGAATGATGAAAAGACGAAAAAGTAAAGGAAATTGATAGTATTGAACAAAAACGGAGCAAACAGACCAAATGGAAAACAAAAAATAGTGGAAAAAGCCAACATGGTATACTATAGAAATACACAAAATGGAGAAATTAACACGAAGAAAATGAATAAAATGGATTAAATTATTTAAAGAATAGAAAAAAAAAACACTAGAAATGCAATTTGAAAAAAATAAAAAAAATTCAAAGTAAACGTATAGGAAAATGGTCAACATAAAAAGAGCTTTCAAAATAAAGAAGAAATAACAATAACGAATTAAAGCTTAAAAAAAATGTGTAAAAAATAAATAAAACTCTGTTAAATGAACAATGGGAAAAAATAAAACTACGATAAACGGAAAGCTAAAAGCTAGAAAATAAGGAAGAAAATACGAGAAGGTAAAAAATTAAACAATAAGACAAAATTAGAATGAATTTAAATAAGTAAAAAACCGATGTGGCAACCCTAAGCAGGGTTTTTTCTTTCAATAATTACTTTCGATACTAATCCAACACTTTCGCAGACAGGAAATTCTATTGAATTTTCAATATTGGAGAAGTTTGAAGACAACTTCATGACTTCTAATTAAACCATTTAATTGTTTAACCCTTACAAGTCTGATCATATTTTTGTTAAATTAAATTTAAATTTTTGGATTAATCTCGAATTATTTTAGTATATCAAGAGTTTTTGATGACTCAAATATTTTTGTTTCGATCATAGACATTTTAATCTTAAGGTCATTCGCTTCTTCATTCAGGCTGGGAATTTCCCTATAAAAATCTCTATTCCTGTGTGCGGGGTTGGGATTCGAACCCAGGTGAGCTGCGTACATGGCATTCGATGTACAAATTCCGCTATGCCCGCTCGAGTCTGATCTTGTTACGACGTGAGAATTAGGTTTGTATAAACATAGTTGATATCAAATATGCAGTAGTTTAGAATTTTCGCTATTCTAGTTACCTCATACACAAGATATTGAATTCTTAGTTGCATGCTCAAATACAATTTTGTCGAAAAAGTATTTGTCAAAATTTTAGTCTGTTAAAAATCCGGGCCCCCTTCAAAACTCCGGGCCCGGGGGGAAACACCCCGGTCCCCCCCCCCCTCTCGGCGGCCCTGCATAGAACCCTTTAATTTCAAACTCAAAAACTTACGACTCAGGCAACCGTCGGCGATGGTGGTTGTGGTTTCCCAACCCGAACAGCAGACGTAGACTTCCTTCTTGACCGGATGATAGGTTGGCTCGTAATTGGTACTGCAATCGAATTTTCATTAGAAACAAAGAGCAACAAAACCAGTGAGTCAGTCAACAGCTTGACATCGTTAAACCTGATTGATTTGATCGCTTACTGACATGTTACAATACAAAGCAAAAAAAAAACATACAACAGGGACGAAGCGAAACGATAGAAACGGAGCTCGTGATTGATACATTACCGGATGCCGGTGCACAGCTTCTGGTCCAGGCATGGTTGAACAAAGTGTTTCACGGTCGATTTCCTGTAGACGGGCACATGGACGGTCCGCTTCTCGGTGCACACGTTTTTGCTGAAATTGGCAGACATTGGCAAGAGATTAGCGATCGATAAATTGTCGATTAAAGAGCTATAGAGGAATCTGGGAGAAAAGTAGCGGACACGTTTTGGTTGCATTTCCTTGCAGTTATACTTGATCTCATATTGGATTGGATTGGATTGGAGGCCAACCATTCAACCACAAGATCTTGTGGTCACAAACAAGATGTACAAATGAGGGCGTGTTTGACCAAATATGTCACCGGCTATGTATATTTTCGCCCGTCTGGCATGGGAGATTCCTAATAATTAAAATAGCCTTCCAGCAGCAACAAGACGGTGGTCCATAGAATAATCAATTGCATGTCACGCTCAGACACGGTACTGCATCGATACTCACACAATTGTCTAGAGAAAATTTACTACTCACGGGAAACAATTGTAAGCTAATCCTGCCATGGAAGCTGATTTGCATAAAGAACGATCATAAAGCAAAATATTGGATTTTGTATGATCATAAACTAAACAGCTCGGGGGCTGACAGTCATTGAGCATTCGGAATTGGTGCCGTTTGTCAGCTTTACAGTCCACAGCGCTGATGGAAGCCGAAGAAACGTCCAAACAGTACTGCTTCCACTCCCTCAGATGTCACATTTGTCACGATTAATGCCCCGGCGCTAGGTAAGTATGTTAGTCAACTTGGCGGCTTATAACGACTTCATTACTTGACACTTAATAAGTTGTTTTATTGCAAGTACTTTATGCAAAGCCATTGTTCAAATACGGATGCCATTTGTAACGATTGCATCAATTGCAGCTCATTTATTGTCAATTAGTTTATTCGTTATTCTTACTCTGCGGTCTATTGTCTGTCTGTCATTATCAGTATCTGATAGGCCGACATTCGACGAAGTAGTCAAAACACAAAAATTCGCCTAAAGTTAAGAATTTTGTTATCTCATATGTTTTTACCTAGCATGGTTTATTTACTAGCTCATCTGTTTTTAAGCACATACGTTAATTTATAACCTCGTCATCCTATATTGTGTCGGCGATCGGCTGTTAAAATGGGACGCAAAAAACTTTTCTATATGCATATCTATCTAAATGATCTCTCAGTGCGCCGTAATATTGAAAAATTATTAATAGAGTATTTGGGTGTTGTTTCGAATTTGGCACCGAAATGACTAGGTTCGCCTCAGTTGCCTGAATGAAGTCGGCAATATATTTATTAGTTAATAAAGTATAGTAGTAAAGCCACACATTGGAGACACAGAGCAATCGACTTAGCCGGCACGATGTCTCTCTGTTGTCAGCTGTTTCGGATATTAATTTTAAGTTGGATGAAAGTTTTTGTTCGATGCTGAAACACTGTAAGAAAAGAGTTGCAATCGTTAGAATATTGTGTGACTCGCAGAACAAGGGATTGTAATTCGGATTCACTCTTCCTTGAGTAAGAATTATTTACGGGAGGTTACAATCGTTAGAATATTGTATTTCGGGCGAAAAAAATATCGCGCTCAAAAAAAAAATTTTTTTGGTCGTACAGACAATGGTAGTCTATTCAGCCAGTTTCCATGATGCAACATTTTAAACATTTCCTAAATTTCCACTGCAAAATATTAAAAATTGAGCGAGTAACAGTGAACAATCAATAGGCACCTTGAAAAAATGTGGTATAAACAACAACTAAAAATCTGGAACATTCATTGTTCGACTTGCGCTCGGATAAGACGTGTGCTAGTGCTTTTGCAGTTGCCTTCCCCGGCTCAGTTTTTATTGTGTCCAGTGCTCAGTGCAGTGTCAAAGCCAGTTGTGATTGCTAGGCCTTTGTTTCGAAAACAAAGTGTGTCGTGCTGGTATTGTCAGCCAGTCCCAGCAAAGGTCATCGGCATCGAAAAGATAAGTACCTGTTTCCCTTCTACTATTATTTTCTGTTTTGCCCTTGATACATTCCGTTACTGCTCTTTTTATCGTTCTTTGCGCGAAGTGCTGATCTCGCGCTAAAATGTCCCTCGACGGTCAGCCCACCGATGATAATATGGATGATGAAACATCCCCTGATAAGCCTCCTACCAAACCCCCTCGCCTAAAAGCATACCCAGAGAACTCGACTGGGCCATTTGTGGTTTACTTCCGGACCACCAATAAATCATTTGATATTTTGAAAATATCACGTGATCTGACAGAGCATTACTCGGCCGTGACCCAGATTACAAAGGTTCGCGCGAATAAGTTAAAAATTGTTGTTAGCGACCTCGCACAGGCAAACGGGATTGCTTCCTGTACCCGCTTTACGCAGCATTATAGGGTGTATGTACCGTGTGTAGATGTAGAGGTCGACGGGGTCATAACCGAGGCGAGTTTGACATGCGAGGACGTGCTGAAGTATGGGGCTGGCTGTTTTAAAAACCCCCTACTAAAGCCGGTGAAAATATTAGACTGCAAGAAATTGCACACGCTCGCTGGAGATAAAGAATCCTATATACCATCAGCCTCGCTTCGGGTGACTTTCGCCGGATCGTCTCTTCCAAATTATGTCCTTCTGGATAGGGTTCGCCTGCCTGTACGCCTGTTTGTACCGCGGGTAATGAACTGCAGCAACTGCAAACAGTTGGGCCACACAGCCACCTTTTGTGGCAATAAAAAACGATGTGGCAAGTGCGGTGGAGAGCATGAGGATGACTCTTGTGACAAAGACACTGAAAAGTGTGTTTACTGCGGGGGCCCTCCGCATGCTCTTAAATCATGCCCTGCGTACAAACAGCGCGGGGATAAAATTAAGCGCTCCCTCAAGGAACGCTCGAAGCGCTCTTATGCAGAAATGTTAAAGAATGCTTCGCCATCTGTCCTTTCCGAAAACTCCTTTGCTCTTTTGGCTCCTGTTGAGCAAGAATCTGATAATCCACAAGAGGGAACATCTTTTGTTAACCCGGGGGAGTCCAGGAAGCGGAGAAATCCTGCCTCCCCTAGACTGCCCCGTAAGGGTCCCAAGGTGTCCTCCTCTGAGAGTGCGCCAACCACATCTAATAAATCCAACGGAAGTGCTGCACTAATGCCGAAGCAATCTGCTCCTGGATTTGGAAATTTTAATTCAAACAAGGAGTACCCACCACTTCCAGGGACACCAGAAACCCCAAGTGTCCCTCTTTTTCAAACAGACACTCAGTCCAGTAATGGACTAATGAAATTTTCTGACATCGTGGACTTAATTTTCACAGCTTTCAATGTTACCGATCCTCTTAAAAGCCTTCTGATACGTTTTCTCCCTATAGTGCAAACATTTTTGAAGCAGTTGACTACTAAATGGCCCCTCCTTGCAGCGATCGTATCCTTCGATGGCTAAGTCATCGAACGAGGTCACTGATTCGATCACTGTTCTACAGTGGAACAGCAGAAGTATCCTCCCGAAAATTGATTCCTTTAAATTTTTACTAAATAGTTTAAAATGTGATGTTTTCGCATTATGTGAAACTTGGTTAACTTCCGATATAAATCTCAACTTCCACGACTTTAATATAATTCGTCTGGATCGAGAAAACCCCTATGGAGGAGTACTTTTGGGGATTAAAAAGTGCTATTCTTTCAACCGAATTAACCTCCCTTCGACACCAGGCATTGAAGTTGTCGCTTGTGAAATAAGGATCAAAAGCAAATACCTTAGCATTGCTTCCATCTACATTCCCCCTAGAGCGTCGGTAGGGAACCGAACGCTTTGTAATATCACGGAATTCCTACCGGCACCGCGGCTAGTTCTAGGAGACTTTAACTCGCACGGTACGGTATGGGGTGGTCTTCACGATGATAACAGATCAACATTAATCCAAGATCTTTGCGACAATTTCAACATGACCATCTTAAACACGGGAGAAATGACACGGATTCCTACACCACCAACACGCGCAAGCGCGTTGGATTTATCTCTATGCTCGACTTCGCTACAGTTAGATTGCACGTGGAAGGTGATCCCTGATCCCCACGGTAGCGACCATTTGCCTATCGTAATTTCAATTGCCAACGGTTCAAGACCATCAGAAACAATCAATGTCTCATATGACCTCACACGGAACATTGATTGGAAGAGTTACGCGACCGCGATATCCGCTAAAATCGAATCCATTCAAGAACTTCCTCCGGAGGAAGAGTACAGGTTTTTGGCTGGCTTGATTCTCGACAGTGCGAATCAAGCTCAGACTAAACCAGTACCGGGCGCGAACACCCACGGACGATCTCCCACCCTGTGGTGGGACAAAGAGTGCTCAGAACTGTACGCGGAAAAGTCCACTGCGTATAAAACCTTTCGGGACGACGGGTTACCCGATAGCTATCGACAGTACGCGTCGCTAGAAAAGCGAATGAAGTGTTTGATGAAAGCCAAGAAACGCAGTTATTGGCGCCGGTTCGTCGACGGGTTAACGAGAGAAACAGCGATGAGCACTCTTTGGGGTACGGCTCGACGTATGCGTAACCGAAATAGTATTAACGAGAACGTGGAATATTCAAACCGCTGGATATTCGCCTTCGCCAAGAAGATCTGTCCAGACTCTGTCCCGGTACAGAAAACATACCACGCCGCGTCTCCTCACGATACCGCGAACGAAACACCGTTTTCGATGGTGGAGTTCTCACTTGCCCTCTTATCGTGCAACAATAACGCCCCGGGGTTAGACAGAATCAAATTCAACTTGTTGAAGAATCTGCCTGATTCTGCTAAAAGGCGATTGCTGAATTTATTTAACAAGTTCCTTGAGGGTAACATTGTTCCTCACGACTGGAGGCAAGTGAAGGTCATCGCCATCGCAAAACCGGGAAAACCAGCCTCCGACCACAACTCGTACCGACCGATTGCAATGCTTTCCTGTATCCGGAAGTTGTTCGAGAAAATGATCTTGTTTCGCCTCGACAATTGGGTCGAAGCAAATGGCTTACTGTCAGATACACAATTTGGCTTCCGCAAAGGCAAAGGGACGAACGATTGTCTTGCGTTGCTTTCTACAGAAATCCAAATGGCCTATGCTAACAAAGAGCAGATGGCATCAGTCTTCTTGGATATTAAGGGGGCTTTTGACTCAGTTTCTATCAATGTTCTTTCAGAGAAGCTGCATCAGCATGGTCTTTCGCCGATTTTAAATAACTTTTTGCTAAACCTGTTGTCTGAGAAGCATATGCATTTTTCGCATGGCGACTTAACAACATCGCGATTTAGCTACATGGGTCTTCCCCAGGGCTCATGTCTAAGTCCCCTGCTCTACAATTTTTACGTGAATGACATTGACGATTGTCTTGCCAATTCATGCACGCTAAGGCAACTTGCAGACGACGGGGTGGTCTCTGTTACAGGGCCCAAAGCTGCCGATTTGCAAGAACCATTACAAGATACTTTGGACAATTTGGCTGCTTGGGCTCTTCAGCTGGGTATCGAGTTCTCCACGGAGAAAACTGAGCTGGTCGTCTTTTCTAGGAAGCGTGAGCCGGCGCAACTCCAGCTTCTACTCATGGGTGTAACGATCAATCAGGTCTTCACATTTAAATATCTCGGGGTCTGGTTCGACTCGAAAGGTACCTGGGGATGTCACATTAGGTATCTGAAACAAAAATGCCAACAAAGGATCAATTTTCTCCGGACAATAACTGGAACATGGTGGGGTGCCCACCCAGGAGACCTAATTAGGTTGTATCAAACAACGATACTGTCGGTAATGGAATACGGATGCTTCTGCTTTCGCTCCGCGGCGAACATACATTTCATCAAACTCGAAAGAATTCAGTATCGTTGTTTGCGTATCGCCTTAGGGTGCATGCAGTCGACCCATACGATGAGTCTCGAAGTGCTGTCGGGCGTTCTCCCGTTGAAAAATCGATTTTGGGAACTCTCATATCGATTGCTCATTCGATGCGATATCTTGAACCCGTTGGTGATTGAAAACTTCGAAAGACTCGTCGAGCTTAATTCTCAAACCCGTTTTATGTCCTTGTACTTCGACTACATGGCACAGAGCATCAATCCTTCTTCGTATAATCCCAACCATGCCCGTTTTCTAGATACTTCTGATTCTACTGTATTCTTCGACACATCCATGAAGGAAGAGATTCGTGGAATACCGGACCATATACTCCCACAAGTGATCCCCAATATATTTTATAATAAATTTCGTGAAGTCGACTGTGACAAAATGTTCTACACTGACGGATCGAATCTCGATGGGTCCACTGGCTTCGGTATCTTCAATAATACTATCACCGCTTCATTCAAGCTCAATGATCCCGCTTCAGTTTACGTCGCAGAATTAGCTGCTATTCAGTACACCCTTGGGATCATCGACACTCTGCCCACAGATCACTACTTCATCATCTCGGACAGCCTCAGCTCTATCGAGGCTCTTCGTGCGATGAAGCCCAAAAAACAATTCCCGTATTTTCTGGGGAAGATACGGGAGTCCTTGTATACGTTATCTGAAAAATCTTACCAGATTACCTTTGTTTGGGTCCCCTCTCATTGCTCTATCCCGGGCAATGAAAAGGCCGACTCATTAGCAAAGGTGGGCGCATTAAATGGTGACATATACGAAAGACCAATCTGCTTCAACGAATTTTTTAGTATTTGTCGTCAGAGGACACTCAACAGTTGGCAAACCTCATGGAGCAATGGTGAACTTGGACGATGGCTACATTCCATTATCCCGAAGGTATCAACGAAGCCTTGGTTCAGGGGGATGGATGCGGGTCGGGATTTTATTCGTGTAATGTCCCGGCTCATGTCTAACCACTACACGTTGCATGCACATTTGCGGCGTATTGGGCTTGCGGAGAGTAGTCTGTGCGCTTGTGACGAGGGTTATCACGACATCGACCACGTTGTCTGGGTTTGTGCCGAGTATTGTGACGCCAGGTCTCTGTTAAAGGATTCCCTTCGGGCCCGAGGTAGACCACCCAATGTCCCAGTCCGGGATATGCTAGCAAATCGCGATTTCCCCTATATGTCCCTTATTTACAATTTCATTAAAACGATAAATATCCCAATTTAGCCCCTCTCTTTTATTTCTTGTTTTTAGAAATTTCCTCTTGCTTGTGGAACCGATCAGCTGCAGAGTGCCACTATGTAACCGCCGTCGCCTTTACCACTACGCCTGCATAGAAGGAAACTGAAGCGAGAGCGACTTGATGTCCGATGACTTTTTAAGGATTCCCCGCGGGTCCGAATAATACCATCCGCCAACCCGGTACTCGACGACTTACTAGACTGAGGCGCAAATTTGTTTCGCTGATCTCCCGTTTGCGCGATAGTTGCAAGTTTTGCTCTTCTTTCCCTGTCACCATATACGTCTTCTCTCCCCTGTCCTCGATACACCTGCTGCTACACTGATGTGGAAATAGGCCCCCCTCTGAAATATCTTGACCAAGCATAAGTCTTCGTTAAAAAATCAAATTTGATTTCTGTATTCCTAGTTTTAAGATAGCTGTAATTTTTACTCTTTATTGAAACTCTTGTCCTCCATCTTGTAAATAGAATTGTATCCCTAGTTTTAAGATATCTGTGAAATTTCTCATAAATATTTGTTCCACCTTTTGTTAGTTTTAAGATAACTGTAAAATATTTCGTAAAATACTATTACTCCCCCTCTTGTATATCAAACTGAATCCCTTGTTTTAAAATTTTTCATAAAAAAATCTTTTGGCCCTCTCTTGTATATTGAATCTTATTTCTAGTCTTAAGATAGCTGTAAACTTTTTTTTTTCTTGTATAAAAAAAAAATTTCAACATTGTAACCTCCTAGTTTTAAGATATCCAAAATGTAAAAACAAAAGAATTTGGCACCGCCAAGCTAACGCATTTGTGCCTATCAAATAAACGAATTGAATAAAAAAATAAAAATCTGGAACAATGGTTTTGAAATTTCGCACATATCTTCACATAATTGTCCAAGTAATAATGGGAGTTTTTTACAAAATTAATTTTATTATTTTTACAACAGCAAGTTAACCGGTTTTTTTTAACGAAAATCGAATTTTTTATGTTACGAACAATTCAAAAATCGAGAAACAAAAAGCTACTTTAGTAACCTGAATGATGTGAAGAAGAACTCTGCCAAATTTTAAAGCGATTGGTCTACTAGAATTTGAGTTATGATGTACACCGCAAAACAGTCTGTTTAGAAGAATGAGGGCTTCTTGAAACAACAAAACGTTTGGATGAATTTATAACTTGATGAATGACGATTTCAAACTAAAATACGTTTTTCTCTAATTCTCTATTTGGTTTAATTCAACAAATCCCTCTGTTTGCAGTTTGTCGTTGTCGAAACAACTTAAAATTTGTTAGATTAAATTGATCCCTTTTAACAAAGAGTCCAACACTATCTTTTTTTGATTTCAACCAAATTTTAGTTGTTCTCTTCTATGCACGTCATTGTAATCTAATCATACTATTTCTTTATTTAGAAAGAACAATATTGTTGATTCTATCAATAGTCTTCTTTGTATATTGAAGCTACTGACTTTTCCGTTTGAATTAACCGTGATTATATATTTGTATTGATAAAAACCTGTTGAATACAACAAATACTTCTCTTTGTATTTAAATAAAAGCGTTGTTGGAATAAACCAAAATGTGTTCTTCAAATATAACAAAATCTGTGTTTCATTTTGACAAAACATTAGATGCCAGGGCCGGCGGAACACGTGGGTAGCATGGGTAGTACTACCCACACGAAAATAATCGTGGAGGGAATTACCCACTCGAAAGTTTTCAACAAACAAAAACCTGACAATAACTCGCGCACAAAATACATGCGCCTGAAATTTTCGATGAATAACAATTTTTTTTTGATTCAGATACAAATTTATTTGCTTTATAATTTAAATTTCTTGAAATATGTGATTATAATTAGGATTTGTTTGAAATTTGAAATTAATTTTTATATTTAATACTAAGGGGCAAATACATACTTATTGGCACATCTACATCTTAAAATAAGGAATTCAGATCGATGCACAAAAAATATTAATGCAATTTTATTAAGATTAAAGAATGCAGCAAAAAATATCGTGTCCGATTCACTCAAAAAAAAAGAATCGACTCTTGATCGATTCAGTGATTCATTTGGGAAGATTAAAAAAATATCTGCTTGATTTTGATCTGGAGTAGATATTTTGATTCCATGTATCCTTGAATTGTGCCTATTTAGTTTTATTTTTCATGTCCACAGCTAACGCACTTCATTTGCTGGCAGCTTCATTAGTCGGTGCAGCGCATTCATTCAGTTATTTTCGATTCAAATTCAATTTTAGCTTCAAATTGAATTTTGTTTCTGTGCTGGCTCTGAGTGAACTTATCGAGTAAAAATGCATCAGATAAGGATTACACAGTTCAATCATGCTCTAATATTTAAAAGATGCCACATATAGGTAACAAATAAATGCTTTTGTTTGCGAATTAATTTATATTTCTTCTGAATTGAAAGCATTCGATTATGTGGAAAACTTTAGTAAGTTTGGAAGTGAATGAATGAAAGAAATGCGTTGAAACTGAATGCTGGCTTCGCTAAATGCACTCAGAAATAGGCAGCTTTTATAAAAATATCTCGATCTAATTGATGTAACAACATTCCCCTAAGTCGCTTTTTACAAAAGAATCGTGGCTCACTCACTCTTTTTATAGAGTCGATTCTTTTGATCGATTCGCTATTCACTCGCCCATCTTTAGCTGTTAGCATATTAATCAAAAGAGAATAGATAAACAAATTTGGATATTTATCGTGTTTAAAAATATGTATATAAACGCAGATACCGCTATCCACAACCCCAATACGACGGAGATGGGCATTCAACGTATAATGATTGTTTATGACCCGAGATATCACCCAAATTAAGTCACGACCCTCATCTATACCCTTGCACCAAGGTTTGTTGATACCTTTGGGATGCCTAAACTTCCTAATTTCCGAGCGTCTTCTGACAAGAAATACTAAAAAACTCGTTGAACCTACGTGATCATTCATAAATATCACCTTCTAAAGCCTGAAGTGTCCAACCTTCACATTACCATGCTAATCTAGCAGTCCGCTTTCTCGTTACCCGGAATGAAGCAATGCGAAATAATTCAAACTAAGGTAATCTGCTATGATTTTTCAGATAAAGTACTCAAGAATTCTCATGTTTTCCCCAGGAAATACAAGCAGTGCTTTCCATGCTCCATCGAACGGAAAGCGTCCTTGGAACTCTAACGACGTGGTTCCGTGTATTCTGACCAAAGGTTGAATAGAATACACAACGTAGGCCCTAGCCACCAGCCGAAACAATGTTTCTCTCGTTAATCCGTCGAGGGACCGGTACCAATAACCTTGTTTTTCAGCTTTCGTCAAGTTTTTGATTTACGTTTCTAGCGTTTTTCATTAGTGTTTCTAGCATCGAATATTTGGAATAATTCCTTTCTGCGTTCAATTCTGAGAAATCCCTGCCCACCACGTTCACGGTTGTTTGCGTCGGATATTCGTTTCGTCTGACCTTTAATCGCAGTGCAAATGCATTGTGTAAATACAGGGACTAATATAAAGGGATACTTAGGGTTTTTGATGTCCTATGCGGAAATTCGTGCTAGTTTCTAAGATTTCCGAGACCAGAAATCACTTACTTCGGTTTTAGATCGCACCCTTCAAGGGACACTCTCACGCCTTTACGAATAAGCTTACAAAAATCCTCTTTCGAAAATTTATAGGCACATTAGAAGATGTGGGGATGGTCAGACTCTCACTCTTTAGTGAACGAGGAAGCTTAGAAATCAGTCGTAACCGGTGGCGTAGCCCTCTTTATAATTTCTTCTCGGAGCGTTCCTTCAATTTTTCCCCACATGATTTATATGTGGGATATGTCGATATGTGCAGTCTCTCCACAGTATGAAGACTTTTCATGACTCTCCCCGCATTTTCACAGCGTGTATTGTTTCTACAATAAGTAGCTGTAGGCCCAACTGTTTGCAATGACGGCAGTTCATATCCCGCGGCACAAAAAGGCATACAGGAAGACTAGCCCCGTTCGTAAGATTAAAGTTTGGAAGAGCAAATCTGGCGAAAGTCTCAAAATGAAGCTGATAAAAAATAAGTTTGTTTTCATATACTCCTCGATTTTTGCTGAACGCAATTGCTTGCAAACCAAAATTTTCATTGATCGAAGCAAAGGGTTCTTGAAGGAGCCAACCCCACACTTCGCAGTTAAGGACTCTGTTGGAGCCTACACCATCAATCTCTACTTCCTGGGCGAATACGTAGACAAGATTCTTCTTCGTACACGGTCGAGTGTTGTTTAGTTAAATTTGGACCGGACGTAGACTATCCAGAGGCTGGTTGTATTAGATGGATATAATTCGTATAGACTAAACCGCATTATTTTTACTAGTACTTTTTAGTATTAAGTCACTTTAAGCTTGTTTAACATTTGATTCGCATTTAACAATGGCAAAACATCCTGACCCTGCGGTAGAAGGCAACGGGTTCGTTTCATCTGACCTTCGTCGGGAAACTCTAAGCTTGCTCATATTACCCTATTCCACGCTTTTATAAACTTTCTTCTTTCAACTCCTTGCTCTTCCTTGGGTATTAAGGCTCCTAATATTGAAAAATACTTTACACCTATCAGTCTCGTGCTAATTAAATGTCGTTACAATATAAGAAATTATTTTTACAATCAAAGAAATATCCAAAGCGACCTCCATTGAGTCTGAGGGGTTGTCGGTTTTCGGAGATACCTTCCCATTAGCCAAAACTATCATGTGTGCTTCAGTACCCACGAAAAGAAGGTTTTATCGGAGGGGACGTAAAACTATTGCTGCGAAGTTTAAAATAATGAAGTAATTAGCGCTTGACGGTGGAACATTTCTAGTATCAGTAATCAACAAGCACCTTTTCGCTGAGCCGTCGGTCATTCAGCCTGCCATGTCTGAACTTTCATCACTACGGGTAGAAATCAATCCGAATCTTACTACCCACTCGGGAAAAAGTGTTCCGCCGGCCCTGTTAGATGCATAAATATTATTGTGATTCAACCTTTATTTCTATCAACCAGTTTTGTTGATTCTAATGAATACAGTTGTGATTCGCTGGTTGAGCCACACCTCTGTCCAACTAAAGAATTTGATTCGTTAATTGGACCGACTGACAGATGTCAAAAACTCTCCAAAGGAGACGTTAGTAGTGTAATTACATCTATTCACATCTCTAATAATTGTCAGATTGATTGTCAAAGTAAATTTGACATAAGATTTTTACCTTTAGATGCTTTTTAGTTGGACAATGGTCGAACTAGCGGAGGTCTAACTAAAAAGCGGTCCAGTTAAAAATGTCCAACCAGCGAATCACGACTATATCTTATTTGTTTATCAAAATAACTAATTTCATCGTTTGGGTTAATTTAACAGAGATGTGTTTCTAACAAGCATAACAATGGATTAAAACTGCGAAATGTTTCTGATAGTGCGCAGTTCATTACAAATGACTTTTCCTGTTTTATTTGGTGCACCGAGTGACTATTTCTAAAGTGAGGAAAAATCGTTGTCAAAGATAAATATAATATTTAAGAGCATTATACAGGTTTTTCCAACAATTTTTTTATTCTTACTCATCAGACTTACAATCGAACCAAGTGAACAACTACTACAAGTTTCTCGATCTAATCTGCAATCTAACATATGAAACATTGTATTTATTCCTGCCATCATGAGTAAAGTTGACGAAAAAGCTCTGCTCCGATCCGACGCTTCGGTCGTTCCAATTTTGTTCTATACCCATATGAACAAAATTATTTGTTCTATGGTATTTCTGTTGAAATACCACCCGAAGGTCAAAAAATGGAGCTTAGGCTTACGGAGGTCATCTATCTTCAGTATCATCTTCATAGCCGTAGCGTGACCTTTTGGCGCCCTTGGGAAGTCTCAGTTTTGCGCCTCTTTGTCATTCTTTTTAGTTCGACTTTCGAATAATGATTTCGTATGCACATGGAAATGGCTCCGTTGTCCTAAGGCAGTGCCCACAAAGGCATTTGCAATATTGTCAGCGAATATGCCGCGGTGAATATAAATCCCCCCGAAGAAAGACTTCAGATGTAAAGGTTTAAAGAATTTTACATAGATATGTGAATACAACATACGTTGTATAACATTCCAATTACACAAGCTCGAGGAGCTGGTATTTTAGTTCGATAACACCAAGCTCTTTCGTCAATTGGGAGCGTCACAGTAATGTTACAATGCAGTTGGATGTTTCCTCATTTAAAAAGTTTTGCTGACCCGACAAAACAGTTTTGGTTCAAAATCGTTGGGAATGTCATCCCTTGCGGACCCCAAACTTACCACATGTTTGCATTACCATCCTTTGGCTTGTTTTTCAATTTATTATATCTCCCGCAATTTCTATCAGCCTTCGTATTCCTTATGTTTTCACTTTGCCCCGGGCATAAATAACCTCTCCTGAAAAGACCAAGATTCCGACATATTCAACAGTGACAGATATACCGGAAGGTCGTCCAGATAAGATCAGAATTGTGATATTCTGTCTAAATATGTTAGTGGCGGCAAGGCTTGTATGAAGGACTACCGCGTCTAAATGTCCGCTTACAAAGTTGAGATCGACGGTGGGGTCACCGATTCGAAAATGTGCGTGGATCTACTGAAGCACGGGGTTGGTTGTTTCAAGGTCCCTTTGCTTCATGGAAATCGTACTGGATAGGACAAAATTGTGTGTCCCTTCAAACTCGTGTCGGGTGAATTACAGCGTTCAATTACGTCTTCTTCGACAAGAATCGTCTGCCTGTTCGGCATTTGTACCGAGACTCGTGAGGAGAACACGCATTGAGAATGCTGGAAAATAGGTCTGCCTATTATGAGAGAGTTCATGTGGTCCAGGGTCCTAGGAATCTAAAGCGTCCCCTTTAAAGACGATCCCTTGCAGAAAAACTAAAAAGAGCCACTTACCATGACAAATCATTATGCCCTTTTGGAAGAGTATCACTTTGATAATCCTTATGTGGAAATCAGTCAGTTGAAACATCAGTTGGAGTTAGAACTCAGTCAGTTGAAACATCAGTTGGAGTTCCCCCAACAGAATCTTTGTTGATTTCAACTAAATTTGAGTTGTTCTCTCCTTTGGTTAATACTATTTTTTTTGCTTCTTCGAGCTTGTTAGTTCGGTTAAATTTATCATGATTTTGTTACTTCAAACGAAATATTTGTTGAAACTATTGAAAATCCAACAAATGAAATTGTTGGTAATTTCAAGAAACAGTATTGACTGAATCATGCCTGAGTCTTGTTTATATCAAACAGGAAAATTGTTAATTGAAACCAAAATTAGTTCATTCTTACTGATCTTTTTCTCCGCGTACGAAGGTACCACTAGCAACAATCCTGTGTTTTGTATCTACTATACTGTCGTATCTCCAATGAAAGCGTTTGGCTTTCTGGTTCACTGCCGTGTTCTTCTTCTTCTAGTTCTGGTTGTTTTCCGTCGGCCTATTTCCGCTACGAGTCCAAACACCGACACCAGAGAGGTGACGGACTCCCACTATCTGGACTAGATATCGACCCATCAACTCAGATGTGACCTCAGTTTTTTCTCACCTCAGAAAAATGACCTCGACTAGGATTGAACCTAGACCAACTGGGGTGAGTGGCGGTCACGCTTACCACCCAACCATCGACGCCTTCCACTGCCATGTTCAATACTATACAAAATACTATACAACATTTGCAAAATATAAACATTACACTATATTTCACCAACATTTGGTTATTTTGTGTCATTCGGAAATGAAGCTTTGAACAATTCTGTGTGGTGCTTGTGTTGCTTGGTAGTGTTTCGTGGCAGCCTTTAAAAGTGGAAGCCTGCAAAACAATACAGTGATACTGCAATGTGTGTATCAACATGAGTGATACTTCAACGCTAGGCTTTCGGAATAGCAATGTTCATCCTACTTGTGATATTTAAGGAGTTATACAAACACATCATGATGTACGAAGAATTCTTGGCATTCCATGTAACTATGGAGAATAAATTACTATTGTTATTATATTTTTGTTTGTTTTGAGTGTGTCCGCGTCGACATGTTGCTTATCAGGTTCGTGATAGTCGTGCACTTATATATGCTTATCAAAGTGTCATAAGAATGTAATAGACATATCCACAATGTTGTAGTGAACGTACCGTAAAACGGGGTCTCTTTGATCACCGGGGTAAGTTTGATCAAATGAGACTTTTTTCAGTAACGTACGATAAGATGATTCACTCTAACAAAATCATCTAAACAAAATGCAAACCATATTCCTTCTAGGCAGTATTGTCACAATATCGGGCCATGAAATTGCATACGGATATGCTTTCGATACACATATTTTTCTGATCAAAGTTACCTCGAAAACAACTAATGAAAATTTACCACAAAGTAATTTTATTTTTATAGTAAAACGAAATCAAATACCCAACAATTTGAACATCTTCAATCTTTGTGTACCGGTACTTGTTCTAAAAATGCAAACAGTCGCAACTACTTGAATTGAAGATTCGTTATTCGAAAAACATTTGAAAAAGTGGTCAATGTTCCCACATTTTACGGTAACCAGGCATTAAACTATAGTTTGAATAAATGAGAAAGGCTCAATTGTACCACTAGATGAATTAAAACAGGTTTTCTAGGTTGGGCGCCTCTATGAAATCAAATCTTCAAAATCGTTTTGGTTTTCTGCTTATAGACAACGAATTGCGACCTGTATTGTGCCCGCATATAAGGTCGGTTTTCAAAACACCTTTTCCTGGAGCCGCCATTTTGGACGCCAATTTTGACACCTTACACTCGGTGATTTTGATTTTATAGATTAAACCTTAAACATTTTGCAGAATAGCGTGCGAAGCTAAGTCGTTTCACATCGTCAAAAAAAAATTATCAAACATTACGTTAAGTTTTTGCACAATTTTATAAGTGGGCCCACTCAAATATAATGATTATACCGGTTTATACGGGAAATTCGTGTGTGGCCGCACACTTAAACTCGTAACACAGGAACCGGAGCTCCGATTCCAATGGAATTTGATAACAATCAATAGAGTTACTGTAGCTTTCATTTGAGACTACATTTTTTTTTGGAAGCACTGCTAGATTTAAACAATGGAATTGAAGGATGCCATATTGTCTGCATTTCTCTCTGCACTTCTCTGGAGGATAGCTATAAACTTCTAACTCCATTCGTAATTGAAAGTTCTTTTCTATTTTAATATTATTTAGCAATTTTATTACTTTATTACTTTCACCAACAGACTCCTTGGCCCCAATGGTGGTTACTTAAATTAATTACATTTCAAAATATTTAATGTTTTCGCTTTTATCGAATTCCTCGTCCGGTTGAAATCACAGGCCATCGCCACACTGTTGAAAATTCGCTGGAGTCCAGTAACAGCGCTCTGGCAACCATAGTTGGTTCGCCTGAACGGAACTCGCAAAAGAGAGTTATTGCGGGAAGCTCGAACACTGGTTTGAAGATCTAGGCGTCCGAGGATTGTAGAGCAATCCACCCTGGCAGACAGTAAGTCCAAGACAAACAGGGCTCGAGAGCAGTCCCTCCGGATGCCTAGAGTGTCAAGCTGTATTAACTGCCATCCGTTTTCGTAGCTTGGCAGCTGAAATCTGTTTTGCCAAGGGAGATGTCGGAGTGCAAAGAGTATGAACCTGCGTTGGACGGCCTCGATTCTGTCAACGCCGTTCTGGTAATACGGATTCCAAACAGCAGAACAATATTCTAGTGTCGAGCGAACCAGTGCGCAATAGAGTGATTTTTTATAATATACGTCACTAAAGTTTTTCGCTATTTGGAAGATGAACCCAAGCTGTCTTCATGCCTTATCCACGATGTATGAAGTTTGTGGTTTGAACGTTAGTGCCGAATCCATGATGACTCCGGGATCCTTGACATCAAAGTGTCTTGGAATGCTCGAGTCGAAGAAATTGTAGCTAAACAAGATCGGATGGCGTTTCCGCGTGAACGTAACGATTGAGAATTCACTCGGAATTAAAACCATTCTGCTTAGGTCACACCACGTGCTAAAGTTCTCCAGTTCACTCTGAAGAGACTCGGCGTCGGTTTTATCCCGTATTCGTCGAAATTTTTTCATGTCGCCAACGAATGAAAGGCGTGGTCCTTGTAATTTGATATTGACGTCATTAAGGTAGAGTAGGAATATTAGTGGACCGAGATGGCTTCCATGTGGGATGCCGGATGTAGCGAAGAATGGTACAGATAGACAGTGCTTAATGCTGATTTGGAGTTGCCTTCCATCGAGGTAGGAGTGAAACCAGTGCAGAAGTTGTCTATGAATACCGAGTTTGTCCAGCCTATTGCGATATCATGGTTTATTTTGTCGAAGGCTGATCCATGTATATAGCATCGGTTGGCAATCCGTCATCTGATCTCAGCCTTGACATCAAAATGTGTTCAAAACTAACTCTAACGAGAGCTATTAAATATTCATAAAAAACTCTAAGCGGTGCTGAAAATTTATAAATATCCACAATTGAATTTATTTACACTTCCACGTAACACGGCACTAAAGATTATTAGAGATTGAACCCAGGCAGTTCATTCGTTTTGTGCGTATGAAAACATGAGAAATATACCAAATAATCATCAAATTCACCTAACGGTGTAAATATGTTGGCGATTCGTACCAAAACAGCTTTCCGAGTTGTTCCGTGGGATTTCTGAGTCCAGAAATATAGTATGTAATACTGTAAAAATCTACTGTTAAATGACTTACTCATCGAAGGGAAGACATGACTACCGTGGGGAAAAAATTCGAGTTTCGCATATGATTTCAAAGCATTTCTTTGGTCCACTGTCAAGTACAGCGACTGATTTTACGCGATGTTTCTGCCAGAAGGATATTTGATTTATTTACACTTGAGGCTTACCAGACATGGCGGTTACGATCACGAACAGATGAGAGGAAGGTGTGAGCAACGATTACGACGTTAGCACTCGCAGCCGATGTGTTTTTACTTGCAGTTTTAGGGGATTGCAATATTAACTTGACTTGTGGTATGTTAATTAAAATGAATGGATACTACGGCTAATAATCGCCGCCGCCAAGCTCTACCCACTTAAATTTGTCGTCAATTTTTATTCACCGTCAATAACATGGAGAGTGGATGAAGCGACGAATCAAATGTTTGATTGTGTTTTTACTCTACTTTCGCAAAATCGGATACCCGGTTGGCGAAAGGCCCGCTCAATTCGTTCGGTTTTTAGTATGTTTTGGACTAATTGAGCGTCACGACACGCCGCGGTTCGTGATTCTACAGAGTGTAGCTTGTCACTGCGATCGTAAAACCACGAGGGAATCAGCTGAGAACGATAGACTAACGCTTCGTTGTGCATCGGTGACAATAACAATCTACCATAGCCGGGCGGCTTTCGAGAGTGCGTTTGCGAATTGTTAGAAGAAAACCCATGCAATTCTTGGAATGCCGTTTTCGGCGAGACAAGAATTAATGCCCGCGATCTAAACAAATGAGAGCAAGCGATTGTGATAGAACGTGCCAAAAGATGGACCGGCCGCCAGGACGTGTGAGATAAGCATGGGGCGAGACGATATTGAAAAGATAGTCGTGGTTCCGGCGTTTAATGTTAATACAAGCCATTTAGACAGTTATAGCATGTGATTAATACGTCGGAGGTCTTGGTCTAACCGGCTCGCGACTGATGGGTGTTTCTTATTTTTTTTTGTGAGTAGAAATGCTACAGATTATTGAGTGTGAACACAGCATCTCGTTCATGTTGTACAGCCAAGCACGAAGCGCGATGCTCTTTTCATGAGATAGAAGTTTACTGATATCGTTAAATTGAAGTGTTGTATCAAATGACGGCCATCGACCAGATAGTTGCGATTTTATGATACTGCGAGCGTCATTGATGAATATATGCATGAAGAAATTTACATCACGTACATTGGTATATTATTATTGCTTGCAACATTCCAATGAAGCTTATGTCAATGACAAATAATAAATTCGCTAGATTTCCAATGCAGCATGCACTCTCCAATCCGAGTAGACTCATTGCCAATAATAGAATCGAAACTATAATGCAATGGCTACAGCAACTAGCAAAATGTGCAAAATATGAAGTGTTGAAAATAATTTATAGTTAATCGGTGCTAGTTTTACTATTCATATGTCACCGGTTTTGGCATGTCGACTGATCGGCGATCGTAATCGTGACCGGCGCAACTCGCAACAACGGCTTGTGGCGCAGGTTTTGTGCATTACGGAAATTAATCCACCGATTGGCAGCATTTGGTGAGTCATTATCCAAACTAACAGAGAACTAGATATTAAATCGAAGTCAAGAATTTGTCAAATTTAGTTATTGAATGGAAATAATAAATGAACATGTTCGAGTGAAATTATTCTACATATTTTTTGTTCACTTTCTTTTGAAATCGTCTATTGTGTGCCTGAGAGAGTATGCTTTTCAGATTTTAGTTTACAAAATTCCAATGTTTTATATACATAGTATAAGTAACATTTTAAAACATCATTAAACCAAAATGTCAAGAAATTAAAATTGAGGACATAGACAGCGATGCGCGATAAGACAATGGCTGCTGTAAAACTACGAACTCATAGTATTCAGACAAAGCCATCTGGATCTGTGCACGCCTAGCCAGGGAAATTACATTTTTGTTCGGTATATATACATTTGCACAAGCTGTACAGCCCGCTACAGCGACGCATCACTACAGCTCTTGCCAGAACGGTAGCCAAACCGAGTACATTTTCCCGTACAGCAGTAGAATACATTTTTGTTTTGCTGCTGTACTCCGACTGCTCGGTGAGAGTGTAGCGTAGTAAAGTTTGTTCTCTCGCTTTGTGCACTTTTCTCTGCATAGTCAAAGGGAGAGGCCCGCACACGAAAGCGTTAATGCCGCTCGTGGCATAAACGAACCGCATTCATTGTTGTCGTTTGTGATTGAAAATATTGAATAGATTAAAAATATTAAAAAGTGTAAAATAAGAAAAGAGAAGCTGTACCGCTCGCGTCTGGTGGCTGTACGGGGGGCAGTATTTTTTTGTCATGTTACTGCTTTACTTACAGACTGCCGTACAGTGCTGGGCATCCTGCAATAGCGAACGACAATAGCGTTGAAAGAGAAATGAGAATGTAGGCAGAAAAATTCCAGCCGCAGAAAAGGTAGGCATTTTGAATCCTTGCGCATAGCTCACACTGAGAATAACGCCACTACCGTTATTCTTATTGTGAGTAAAGTGTGCATTTGGTGGAACTTCTGTAAATGGTTAAAAAGATCGATATTTTTTATCATTGATAGCATTATATAAATTCACAAATATGCGTGTAGGATTTCAGAATGAAATTATGGAAGATACGCATTTTTGTCGTCTACCTGCTGCTTATTGAATTCAAAAGTTAACGCATTTTTTGAAAATCACGTTTTTTAAACTGGAGTGCACGATGACTTTAGAACAGCTCAACCGATTTAAATGATTTTATAATCAAATTAAGCTGCATTTTTAATAGAATGGCGTCAAGGAAATCATCACGTATTTTTTATTATACTGTTTTAAAAC
The DNA here is from genome assembly GCF_030247195.1 of Topomyia yanbarensis. Taxonomy (NCBI): domain Eukaryota; kingdom Metazoa; phylum Arthropoda; class Insecta; order Diptera; family Culicidae; genus Topomyia; species Topomyia yanbarensis. The sequence goes on along the minus strand of NC_080672.1, from coordinate 350,611,579 downwards.
AAATGTGACGAAAATCTAAAAAAAAACATCCTCTACAATACACGCCGTTTACCTCTGCAGATACTATTAACTAAGATAAGTGTCAACTTTGGGCGAAGTATAGGTTTTTTTCAATCTACTCACAAAGTTACGTCGCAAAAAACCCGTTTACAGGAGAGGAATTTCTCGGAGATCCGTTCAAAAATCTTTAAAATCGTGACCAACTATCTTAGATTCTGATGAAACTTTACACGTTTCACCGGCATGGAAGACTAAACATTTTCCACGGTCAATAAGATTATTTTGACACAAGAGCTATTTTTTAAAAGAGCGTAGACGTTTCTACGTGCAATAATTTCATTTTTTTGTCCGATTACTGTATTTTGTACAGTAAAACTATCGAGTTGCAGAGAATGAATCATTTTTCAAAAAACAAAAATTTAAGTTAAAAAATTTAATTCCATCAAAAATCCATTTTTTTTAAATTTCTTACATTTTGTCAACAACAACTAAAAGAGTAAAGAAACATTTTACATGGTGGAGAACGTATCGGTAAAAAAAGGTAAAGTTTTTCTAACAACAACTTCATACATATTTGTCAATATCACACTAATTGACATACAAAAGTGTAATTTTATTACAGAATATAAGTCTGAGTATCATTTTTAAATAAAATACAATTAACAAAAATCTTCCAAAAGCGATAGTTGTCGATATATTTGGAATTTTGCTCCAACAAAAACAATTAATCCGTCTAATTATGGCCTTTTTAAAAATTATTCGTTTTGCCCCATCATAAAATATTAACAATGTAATGTTTGTCGTTTTGCAGACGTAAAAATATTTGTCTCAGTGTATTTGGATCGTGGAGCTTTCAAATGGTTTACAATATCGGCTTGATGTCAAAGGTAGGGGAGAGTGAGGACACTTGATCCTTTGCGATATTTGAATTCCTGGCCATATCTCCTAATCTGTACCCATAAAGTTATCATAATATAAAAAAATGAAGTATTTGGTCGTTTATGATATTTAAAAAACAAATCTGATATATTACATTTGGTTTGGAAAAGTTGCATAATATTTTAGAAAATATGTGTTTAAATCCATCACGAAGATCTTTTCACAAAAATTTTGAACTGTTGTATGCGATCGTCGAACTAATTAGTTATGAATATTTTCAAGTACGATTACTTTCTAAGGGCTTTTGCTTAGAAAAACAAGTTTTTCGAATAAAAAGTTTCACTACACATACAAAAAAATTAAATTTTGTTCGCCTCATACAACAGGTATCTTTGATCCCTGTAACACTGGTTATTCTTGCTCCCTATCATTAGTTCTCTCAAACACTTTAGAAATGTATAGAAATAGAAAAACATCACTTTCATAATGTAACTGGCACTATTAATTGATCTAAAATGTTTTTTTTCGTGAACAAATTATGGTATAAGTTATTGAAGGTTGAAAAAGCAAGTTAAACAGCGTTGATTAGCCGCAAATACTCGTCTCAACTTTCTACTGTGGTTAAAATTTGTCGTGCATCTAAAAAGGTAGGCTTAGTATTTAATTTGTCAGGATAGGTGGTTACTGAACTTTCGTATCTATAGGTCATAGTGTGCTTTGTTTCTTTAGCCCTAGTAGGCGGGGGATAAAGTTACCACACTTTTTACAAAAACCTCGTTTTGGCATGATTTTCAAAACTGTTCATATTACTGACAGGACATAGTATTCGGATTTACACATTATTTATAGCCCTTTCAATCCGAATTGACTACAAGAATTTTGCAATTGAAATTTTTATTTCATTGAAAAGTTGAGAAGAAAACAAAAGTGGGATCAAGCGTACCCACTCTCCCCTAAAGTTACAGGAAATTTTATCGGCCTTTTGTAAAATTTATTGTTTTTACGGAGAAACGCGAATAACTTATGAAAAGGTCGCAATAAAATAAAATAATTGTGTTATAAAAACAAAATTGAAAATATCTCGAGATCTAGAAAAACTTTTTTATTAATAGCTTCTCTCAGATGCAAATATGCTGAAAAAGTTACTTTTACGTCTTTAAAACGATAAACAGAAGATTATTGACATTTTATGACGCTGAAGCGTGAATTACTTTTAAAAAGGGCATAATTACACAATTTTTTTTGTTGCAGCAAAATTCTAAATATCTCGACAGCTATCAAATTTTGGAAGATTTTTGTTAAATACATTTTGGTTAAAAATTTGATACTTAGAATTAGTTTTGTTGTCATCATGCAATCACATTCAAAATATCTCTTTTCTCTTTAGGTAGGTATTTGACAAAATATAAAAAAAATAAATGGATTTTTTTTTTAAATTTAAATTTTTACATTAATTTTATTTTTTGCGGACAATGACGCAATATTTTTTCAGTGCAAATGTTTTACGTACAGAAGTATTCATTCCCTGGAACATGTTCCCAGATAGTTTTGCTGTATAAAATACAGCATTCAAACCATTTTTGTTTAATTTTTTCACGTAGAAGCGTCTACGCCCTTTTGAAAAATTGCTCTTGCGTAGAAATATTGCAATTGGTAGAGAAAATCATGGAGAATCATAAACCGAACACAATTGCAAAGTTTCGTTCGAATCGACAATGGACATATATTGCGGTTGGCCGGTTTCTCATGGAATCCCTCAGGAGTGGTCCCATTAAGTGGATTGACAGCCCGGAGCCAGTTGGCGGAATCCCTTTTTCTCGATTTGCATTAGACATATGGTGCTGTCTCTCTTTATGCACTTCTAGTAATATGAAATACATCCTCCTATGTGTTTGTGTTGCATTACATTTTGCGTTGTAGAAGTTGTGGGTTTTTTTAATTTCAAACATTTTATGTTATTTTTAGGGGTTATATTTCGGCTTTCAATCTTTCAAATATTAAACAAAGGGAACTTTCACTTTTCAATCGTCTTTTTGGCGGCATGTATTGTGCCTTTTACATTGAACTAATTTAGTTAGCGTATTATCGTCGTATATTGGAGTAGGGGAACATGGTGAGACTTGAGCAGGTTTTCAGCTAAAACTGCATAAATCTCTAAAAAGGCCTTCAATCCCTCAAAAGTCATTGAGATATAATGTGCAAAGTTATTGTGCGTCTTCATGAATTTTTAATTTAATTTTTGAAAAGTTTAAAAGTTTTTCTGAGATCGTTTTTTTTGGTCAAGTCTCCCCACTGCGGTTAGACTTGACCAAGGCGTGGGGAGACTTTACCAAAAGAATTCTGAAAAATAATAACAAAAAATAATGACATAAAACATACTGTAATTATTTTTTTCCATATTGTCGAGATCTTTGGGTAGCAGTAGAAAATATAAAAGGGTTGCATTTGATAAATTTCGATATTTTTAAGTGTTTAATTAACTGTACTGCTTGCATTGCATGTTCACACATCACGAAATCAGTCCTACTATTGCTAACTTTGTTTACTAATACTAAAATATAAAGATTTATATTTGAGGTGGGATTTTTTATGGCGTGATTAACATTAACAGTAGATACCAAAGCATAATCAATATCGGGAATTTTGCATCTTTCTTCAGCTAAATGCCAATGTCTCCCCAAAAAATCTTGGTCAAGTCTCCCCAACATTAGTTATTGCGTTCAATGTCATTCAAATTCTAATAATAACTATTCCTATGTTCCAATTTAAATGTAAAATCATTTCACTGCTTCACAAAGATTAAGATGGTATATTAGTACATTAATAGTAATTAGTAGTCGAGTAGATATGTCCATACAAAAATTTATAAAAAAATACATCATTTATTGCAAATTTTTTATTCCAAACTTTTAAAAATACCTTAAGGGTTCGAAACAAGTATAAAAATATTTTTGAAAAAATTTTAAGAATCGAATAGAAGACACTATAGCTAGAAATAGAATTTTGCGCCCCATGTTCACCTAATTGTTATGTTACACAGTGGCACAACGAGTGACAAACCCCAAAAATCAATGTATTGTAATTCTTTTGTGAATATTTTTTTATTATTCACTCAGTTTGAATAAAATGATCTCAAGATTTTACGATTATCGAAAGAAAAATGATTTTTTAACATGTCGGTGAAACAAGTAATGTCGAGAATTTCTGTTCAATGCATTTCAATTATAAGAATTGTTTGTACCTTCGAATTTCAAATGGCGATATCTCAAGAACTACAAGGCCGATTGGAGTAGTTTTTAGTTTTTTTGACAGAGGAATAAACGTGATAAACTAGCGATTTAAGCTTTTTTGTGCAGAAATCATTTACGTTAGTTTTGCATCAAGAAAAAGCAATTGAAAAATTGGCTGTCATATTTGTCTTAACCCTTGGCGACGTAGTGGGACGTCCCACCTACTTCTCCTTAGATTTTATAGGATTTATAGTTAGCGTTGACATATAAATACGAATTCTTTCTTTTAATCAACTCTTAGGGATGTAAGGAGTACAACTACCATAAAAAATTATATGAATTTTTAATTACTTATTAGTTATAAACAATTAAAACTTGAAAATCTCGTTTTTACAATAAATTCGGCTGTGTCTAAACTAAAAGTCCTAGAGATCCCAATTTTTTTCGTAGGTATCTCAAAGATTGAACAAATAATAGATTTTTTGCAGAATTTTTCATAGGTTAGTTTTTTCAAAAAAAATTATCAAGATATGCTAAAATGGAGTTTATTATTATGTTGGTCTATAAAAGATACTAAGAGATAGGGATAACTTCTCAATTAGCATAAAAAGATTATGTGGTTTTTGAGGTCACTAATTACAATTCTGATAACAGAATTTGAAAATTCAAAATGGCGGCTCTACAGTGGCAGCCTTTTTTTTCGAAATTTACGAAAGTTTTTGGGGTCACTGATTATGATTTTGATGTCAGAATTCGAAAATTCAAAATGGCACCTACAATATGTCATCATGAAATTTTGCCAAGCACAGTCGCCATATTGAATTTTACATTTTCGACGTAAGAATCAGAATCTTGCGCATTTTTGCGCCAAAGTTTTTTTTATCTATAATTTGAGAAATACCCACACGGAAACGCCCTGTAGCTAACAACTTTTCTCGCAAATTAGTTGCCTAAGAAACACTTTTACTGAAAAATTAGTGATTTTTTCTAGTAAAATTTCTAATATCCGATGTGATTGGTTACTATTGAGCCTTATTCTGCATTACGACGGATCACATTTTCGAATGAATGTGGTTCGATCGAAGCAGGCAAACCACATACGTTCGAAAAAGCTATCCGTCGTAATGCAAAATAAGGCTGATTATTAACGTGTATATTAACCCTTTAACAACCAACGCCTTCAAATGGATTTACATTAGAATAGCCGAAAAGATAATTATGGAATTTCAAAACTGATAGTAGAAACGGATTCACCGACCCACAATTAGTTAAAAGCCCAATTTTTAGCCCTATAAACCAATTTTTATAATTTTGTCTCAACTTTGGGGATCATGAATAAATGACGTAGCTCTTTTTCGACTATATTCGACTCCTCTCTCCCCCTCGTAGCATTTAATCACAAACTTCTTACCTCCCCTTGTAAATAACGTAGCATTTCCAACATCCCCCCTCCCTCAACGCGTTGTGTTTGTTTTGAATTTTGTGTTGAGAGTTTGTTTTGAATTTTATGTTTTATGAGAGAAGCTCTCTCAGTTCACAACCATGCAGCTGTCAATGATTCTATGAAGCATACGTTCAACTAAATTATTATACTATGTTTGGTTGAACCTAAGAGAAAATTTAAATTTTTGTGAATCGAAAACTTACCACATTAAAATCCGCGTGAAAAGTAACTTGTGTCCATTTAATTTTATTTCTCTTAGGAATGCAGGAGCATTATATTGTTTTATCTAATCAATGGGTTTTGAAGCCCGCCAAAAACAACTTAATGCTACGTCGCACAACAACCCTCCCCCTCGTCACACTTCATCACAAATTTGAGATACCCTTCCTACCCCCCCCCCCCCCCCCCAAATGCTACGTCATTTATGCACGACCCCTTGTATGAAGAGGAGCCACTGTGTGGTACTTAGCTTTTTTGCGCCATTGACTCTCGTACGTGGCGGTTTGGTAGGTATCCGAAAACGACCCGTAACGGACCGGTTTCGCATGACTACCAAACCGCGTTTTCGCATTACTATCAAACTGTCACGTACGAGAGTCAGTAGCAACAAACCGAAACTTAACCCCTAAACATAACATCAGTAATGGTCGTTGATTTTCTTACATTTTATGCTATTTTTGCTGAATTTGAAACTATTCCATGATTGATTATATTTTTCGATAGTGCGGGGAAAAAGCTTTCAAAAGTTGTTTTTATAACTTATTATAATAAATTTTGTCGTTGGGGTAATACTACGTTCACACTACGAGTTAAAACGTGTTTTAACGCTATATTGATGACATCTTTCTTATTGCTAATTATTAAAACATGTTTTAACTCTGTAGTGTGAACATAGTATAAGTTGGAGTATTTTAAGGCATTTCTGTATGCTTTGCGAGTTAACTTAAATGCTTTCGACCCGTTTATGTGTCTGCTATTCCAAGCACTTCTACATAACTTTTCGAATCTGGCTAGTTCGGCATTCAACTAAGGGGTTCCTCTGGAACCACGCATAACTCAAAGCAGACAAGCCTCTTGGTATGCTGCTGGAATGAGTGAGTTCGTTCCATCCACGAGCTCATCCAATCCACCTGCAGATTCAACCGTTGGTAAGGCGACATGAAATCTAATTGCCAAGTTCAAAGATGACATATTTATGATCAGATAACGACGGTTCGAACTCGTTCGGTATGAGCCAGCTTGCCAATGCATGCGTAATACTGTCGGAGCAGAAGTTTACATCTAACACCTCTTACGACATGGCAGCAGGGACCTAATGGATTAATTTTTGGTTGAGTTACTTCAATCCGCAGGATGCCACTCAGTCCCCAGACTGGTTTGCTTCGTAGAGAGATAATTGACTTATAAACCTCCCAGTGTTCCACAGCTAACAATTTCGATTTTGAAATGGTCGGTGTTAAGTCATACCGGACTAAGTCGCAAAACATCAAAAAATGAGATAATTATAGCAATGGATACAGAATTTCGTCAGCTACATTCGACTCTTGCCAGATTTAAAATATGTAACAAAAAACAAGAATTACGGCAAAAATTGATTTCCAATCATAATGTAAGGGATGCTGCGATTCAAACTTTAAACTCGTTTTTCTCGAAATCAATATTTTGTCACTTAGTCCGGTCTGACTTAATACCGACCAAATGAACATTGTACAAGACGTAATACGTCGTTCTGACACCTATTAGGAACCCTCTTCATATCCTAAGTGCACAAAAACTCAAGAAAAATTCAAATAATCAACAGCCTTCAAAATACAACAGAAAGTATCGATCCTTTTTAGAAAAAAATGAATAATCGTGCAGTATAAACACCTCTTTGATGCAATGCAGTTGGTCAGTGCTAAATCCAAGAACGATAGAAAACTGTTTCATGTTTTCCACACGTGGTAACCTTATTTAGATTATCAAGTTTGCTTTCCTCGACATGTAAATTAGGATGTAATAATTTAATTGAGCGGTTTCCTTCTCGCTCAAACTCCGATCAGGTTCCACATTGTAGAAACCTAGCACGTTTATTTTGTCGATTACGTTTTACGCCAAGATGACCTTCCACGAGCTCAAGTATTATTGTTATTAATGATGAGGGTGCATAGAAGCCGAGAAAATCGAGTTAAAAAGAAAAACAAACCGCATGCTCCCATCGGCACGTTATCACATCGTAACTCTGCCAATGGGCCGTGAAAATCCAATCCCTTTCAACATGTAATGGTTATTGACTATTTGATGAGATCGGGCAGCTGTTGTTAGGGTTAAGCTGGCCACGCGTACGTCCCGCGTGGTACTTGAATCACACGTTCTATTGTCTATGAGCGTAAGGATTATTTTAAGAAATTGATCTTGAGGGGTAGCATATACTCGAACAGTCGTTACACGATCCAGCTTCGAAGTGCTAGGCCCACGCTGAATGCTTAAACGGTATGCGCCATCGTTCAACCAGATCTGCAATTGCATTACGAAATGCTTTTTCATATGAAAATCCTACCTACGCATAGGAACGTATGTAATAAAATGTGTGCTGTACAATGCATGCAAATTAGCCACTTGTCATAAACTGAAGTTGAAGGGTATGACAGGAGGTGTTAGATAGATTAATGACTGTGGGATAGTTTAGTGACAAAAATACAAAAATTGTTTAGAATGCATTGATACTTTCCGTTCAAGTTAGATCTAATTTGTGAAATGAAGGGCATCACTCAAGAAAACGTTTTGTTCAGAACAAATGTTTCAGGTAGAATCTGTTAGCGTCGGTTGTGTACATGAAAGATCTTCCTGAATCATATTTTATCCATCTAGAAATGCCACTCCCCAGCTCTCGAACAATCGATCAACCCACACCTCGTCCATGCATGTTTTGTTTTCCCATACTTTACGTCGTTTAACAGCAGAATTTAATTCATCTCTTAAATGGGCACCTTCTGCACATCTTGAGTTTATGTTTTTTCTTAAACATGCACTCATAGTTGTTTCCACTCGATTATACTCCGCAGCGAGCAGTCATTATCCTGCAAACAATAATAAACGATCTCGCGTTGATGTGTACTTTGCATTTATTACAGGCACTATGTTCCTTGTTTCACATGATGGAATCGATCAGTTGCAATTTCACACATTCAGTGGACTGCTCTTGTTTCGAGCATTCTCGTCTCGTAGCCCTACCAGTTTAATGTGGCGATTTTATTCCAGAGTATTACCACAAACCTATTGGCTGTAACTGGAGAATTCATCCTAGTTAGTACAGAATTCGACAGTTTAAATTAAGTGCATGTTTACAGTGCTGTAGTTGCGGTTAGTCACGGTTAGTCGGCGACTAATCAGCTCCTGGAACCGAAAAAAAATATTTTTTGAGCCAAAAAAAAAATTCCGTTGGCCTTATCATTCTGGAAGGCAAATTTAATGATCCCAGCTACTTGGAATTTTGTGAATCTATTCAAACTCGTAGGGTATTGTCAAACTCCCTGCCGCGCTAGTATGATATTTTCATAACTCACATGGCGATCCCAGACTGTATGGGCCACTGGTATGATATGCTCATAGGATACTCTCAGATACTTGAAAGCACTAGTATGATATTCCCACACCTCGCAGAGCGTTTCAACATTTGTTTGATACTTACAAGTCACGCAAGGCGCTCTCAGATTCTCTCGGACGATAGTCTGATGTTCCCATCGCTTGCAGGGCGCTTCCACACTCTCTGGGGCGCCAATATGATATTTGCAAAACTCATAGGACGCTAGTATGATATTCCGATAGCTCGCAGGGTGCTCTCAGACTCGCAGGGGCACTAGTTTGTCATTTTCAAAGCTCTCAGGGCGCTCTCAAGCTCTTCAGGGTGCTAGTATGATATTCACAAAACTCTCTAATATGTTATCTTAATTTGCCGGGCGCTTACAAATTCTCTGGGGCGCTAGTCTAATATTCTCATGGGCGCTCTTAGATTCTCTCGAGCGCTTTTACGATATTCACTTAATTCGCAGGGCGCTCTCAAACTTGCTAGGGAGCTAGTCTAATATTCTCATAGTTCGTAGGGCGCTCTAAGATTCTCTGGAGCGCTAGTATAATATTACCATAGCTCGGAGAGCGCTTCCGCAATCGCTGGGGTGCTTTTCACAACCCACAGGGCGCTAATATGACTCTATGGGGCGCCAGTATGATATTCGCAGGGTGCTCTCAGACTCGCAAAGGCACTAGTTTGTCATTTTCAAAGCTCGCAGGGCGCTCCGAGACCCTATGGGGTGCTATTGTGATATCCACATAGCTCGGAGAGCGCTTCCACACTCGCTGGGGTGCTATTACGATATTCTCATAGCTCGCTGGGCGCTCTCAGTCTCTCCAGGGCGCTAGTATGACTCTATGGGGCGCAAGTATGGTATTGACATAGCTCGCAGGTTCTCTAGAGCGCCAGCATAACATTCCCATAGCACGCTGGGCGCTCTCAAACTCTCTAGGGTAGCCTTATATTCTCATCGCTCGCAGGGCGCTCTCAGATTCTCTCTGGCGCCAGTATGATATTTCCATAGCTCGCAGGGCGCTAATCTGACATTCCCACAGTTTGTAGGGCGCTTTCAGATTCTCTGGGGTGCCAGTATGATATTCCCATAGCTCGGAGAATGCTTTCATACTCGCTAGAGCCCCAGTATGATATATAATATCATAGCTCACAAGACGCTCTCAAGCTCTTCAGGGCGCTAGTATGATATTCACAGAGCTCGCAGGGCGCTCTCAGAATCCCTTGAGCACCAGCATGATATTCCTCGCAGGGCGCTCTCAAACTCTCTAGGATATTATGAAACTCTCATCGTCCGCAGGGCGCTCTCAGATTCTTCTCTTTTGGACTCTCTGGGGCGCTACATGATACTCGGAGAACGCATCCTTGGTCGCTGGGGCGCTAGTATAATATTCTCATAGCTCGCAGATCGATTTCAAGCTTTCTAGGGCGCTAATATGATTATAGGGCACTAATAAAATATTAACATAGCTCGCGAGGAGCTCTCAGATTCACTCGAGCGCCAGCATGATATTCCCATAGCTCGCAGGACGCTCTCGAACTCTCTTGGGCGCTAGTTCGATGTTCTCTTAGTTTGCAGGGCGCTCACGAATTTTCTGGAGCGCTAGCATAAACACTCTCAAACTCACTAGGGTGCTAGTTCGATATTCTCATAGCTCTCTAGGGCGCTAGTATAACTGTATGGGGAGCTAGTATGGTATTCCCATAGCTCGCAGGGCGCTATCAGATTCTCTCGAGCGTCAGTATGATATTCCAATAGCTCGCAGGGCGCGCCCAAACTCTTCAGGCGGTAGTTCGATATTTTCATAGTTCGCAGGGCGCTCACAGCTTCTTTGGGGCGTTAGTCTAATATTCCTATAGTTCGCAGTGCGCTCTCGGATTCTCTGGGGCGCCAGTACGATATTCCCATAGCTCGCATGGCACTCCAAAACTTACCAGGGCGCTAGTTTAATATTCTCATAGCTCCAGACCGATTTCAAACTCTCTAGGGCGTTAGTATGGCTCTATTGGGCGCTAGTATGATATTCCCATTGCTCGCAGGGCGCTCTCAGATTCTCTCTGGCGCAAGCATTTTGTTCCCATAGCTCGTAGGGTAATCTCAAACTCTTGAGAGCGCTAGTCTGATATTATCATTGGGCAGCCCTAAGTTTGCGCCGCTAAAACAACAAAAATGATCCATAAAAAATTGAAAAACGATCCATAAAAAAGTTGTCAATGTTCCATAAAACAATACTGAAAATCCATAAAAAAGTGTGAATGATCCATAAAAAAGGGTGATTTGATACATAGATTATGTAAAATTGAACCATAAAATAATCGCAAAAGAGCACTAAAATAGCAATAAAAGAGCAATTAAAATGAACCAATGCCCCATAAAAATATTGGAAATGTTCCATAAAATGATACATTTTGCGCCATAAATTAACTGACATTGATCCATAGAATATTAACAATGTACATTAAAACACGTCGATATGTTCCATAATATCGACAAAAGTGCTCCACGGTATTACAAAATGGAGCAATAAAATGTCAGAAAAAGTTCCATAAATTTGATGAAAATGTTTGCTAAATAATTTTTCTTGGTCCATAGAAGATGTAAAAATGAACATTAGAAATGATTCATATATCGAACGTTAAATTATGGTTCATGGATATTTACAAAACGATCCATAAGAAAATAAAATGTTAAACGATCCATTAATATGTGCTTATGCACCAGAAAATTAAATTTAATGAATTCATGCGAAATTTTTGCTATTCGAACTAATAATAAAGTTTATTACATTTGGTTGTAATGTCAAACTACAACAAACAATGCATACATTATAGTTAAACTT